>NW_022109767.1:6634622-6643948 GCF_000313985.2 Echinops telfairi | reverse complement strand
ATGTATTTTACATGACGTTTTGGATTCCCCTCACCATTATTTATGAGGAAGTTTCAAAATGTTCATGGACAAGTGGAATTAAGAGATAATGGGATTCTTCAAGGAACTTTTTACCCTTTATCTTAGCCAAAAGCCCCAAATGTGATCCAGGTACTTTTTGAAGCCCTTCATACATTTTTATCATTCCCTCTTGTGTTAGCCTGGGTTGTCTAGATAAGAAAAATTAGTGACACCCATATATGTATAAGAAGGGCCGTTATATCACGAAATAATTTGATATTGAGAAGGCATCCCAGCCCAGTCCAATTCAAACCCCTAAGTCTGCCTAAGTCTGATGCTAGCTACAGCCATTTCAGACAGTGGAGCTGCAGGTTGATGGAGCAGAAAGATGAAGTGTGATACAGGAAGTTCACAGGCCAGTGGGTGCAGAGTCTCATGGACCCAAGGTCAGTAGAAACAAGGTAAGCACCCACATGTGGCCACCCCTGGAGGCAGACCGAGTCCTAGCAAGCAGTCAGTGAAGGGGAGAGAGGCTGTTCCCATAGTCCCAAACTCTTACCCCTGAAGACTGGTGACACCCACCAGGTGTCCTCAACCTGCACTTACCCATACCCTTACCCAGGACTGTCTAGTTGATCGAACCCTCACCCCTCTGGGTCCCTTCATGTTTGTTCTCCTCATCGTTCCAGTTTTGCTAGGTTGTGTCTGGATTCATCTTTATTTATCTTGAGGACCGAGTGAATACTCAATTTGTTGATTCATCGATTTCATCAAAATGAAATGAAAAGATCCTCTCAGTACTTTCCTGACCTTTTCCTGATGACTGCAGTTTTCAAACGTCTTAAAGCATCTTCTTCACCGTTCACTATGGTCATCTTCTCTTTTCCTAATAAAAATCTGTGAAGATGACCCCTGTGGGAATCCAAAAACAGCTACCACATCCTCTGAATCGACCTCTCTACCTGGGTTTCACGGGCCTAGCAGATCCCTTGGGAAGCCACTGTTCATCTTGCATCTCTGTATTGAAGACATTCTGAGGAAACTGAGTCAAGTATCAAGGCAAGAACTTATCCAGAGCCGCCCACTGATGGAAAAGGCCTTTTCAATTGGAAAACAGCTTTTCTTTGGAAGAAACGCATGCATGTATAAAACTGGAGTCCTAGTAGCAATGCATTTAGATGAACCCTTATAAACTATGATTTATGCACTTATGTTCTTTTTTATCATTTTCTGTCTAGAGTAGTTCTGGTGGCCAATAGATCAGCAGTTTGAATTTACCAAGAGGTCTGCTTCCATAAAGATTCCAGCCTGAGAAACCTTGCAGGACGGTTTTATTCTGTCCTGTATGAATGCCATACACCTCAATCAATGGCAAGGGTTGAGTTTGGTTTATTACCTGGCAGCACATGCTGCCCAGGAGGAATATGCACGCTTAAGGAGCTTGTAGACTGTGGCTGAAATGGACTGATTTCTCTGTGTAATGTATTAGGCTTCATATATGAACTTGGGTTCCAAGTAGCTTTGTCTTGATTTAGGCATATTATGCCCTTTTGTCCTTCCAGTGTCCTTCAGAGGATGAGACCAAGGTCAAAAGCTGACTCTCATCCTGGAGAGAGCAAGCCTGATGCTTGCTGGGGTGCTGGTCGTGGGATCCACACGAGTGCACATTCCAGGAAGTACTCAAGGGTGGAATTCGGATACTCCAATCGCACGCAGCCCTAAAACATGAAAGGAAAGAAATAATGTTTTTAAAACTTACATATTAAAAAGAAAATTAACACCGGGCAAAAGCAACTCACTACTCAGGTCAAAAGCAACTTTTCAAGGAAAAGAAAATGTGAACTACATGTGGAAGTATATATGTGTGTGTGTGTATGTATATACATATATGGAGAGAGAAGGAAGGAAGTACAGGGTGGGGGAAACACCCTGCTGTGTGCAACAACCAATGATAGGCAGAGCCTTCCAAAGTGGAAGTTGGCTATTCGGTCTTGAGGTTCTCTAGGAAACCATCTCACTTCCTTACTTCTATGACAAAAATGATAAGGCACTGCACCTTTTTTTAAACTTGCAAGCCTCTGTGTGGATGTACATTTACGTTGCCTCTGTCTCGCGCTACTAAACAGGAGTCAGAAGTTTCGTATCAAGAATGTTGTTACGTAGAGATGAAAATGGCATGTGTTCTGACTCAATGCCGTCCTTTCATTGGACCCTAGGACCGTAGAACCCTCCATCATTCTCAGAGAGTGTTTATATAGATGACGCCAGTTGATCTGCACAATGGGAGAGGGCTTGTTCTTCAGAGGTGAAGAAATAAGACCGCAGAGATGTTCAGGGCCTCACCACCATCAGTGTAAGTGGGATGAGAACCTGTGTCTCCCGGGTACTGGGTTGGCATTCTTTGCTGTTGTAAGGCGCCATTGAGTCAGTTCCAATCCATAGAGACCCTATCCACCACAGATGAAGCACTGTCTGGTCCTGTACCACTCACAATTGTGCCTGTTCGTGAACCCATTGTCGCAGCTGCTGTGTCGGTCCGCCTCTTTAAGGACCTTCTCCTCCTTCAGTGTCCCTCTGCTTTACCCAGCAGGGCGTCCTACTCCATGGACTGGTCTCTCCTGGCAACACGCCTGAAGTATGTAAGGCAAGGTCTGACCATCCTTGCCTCTAAGGAGCCCTCTGAGCATACTTCTTCCAAAAAAGTTTGGTTTGTCTTTCTAGCACTTCACGGCACTTTCAATACTCTTCTCCAGCACCACAATTCAGAGGCATGGATGCTTCTCTCGTTTTCTTTATTCATTCTGTAGACTACACATATTTGAACCTTGACGTCACTTGCCATGGCATATGAAACACCCAGATAAATAATGAATACACCCATCAGTCACTCCCACGTTGCATTGCTCTGGAAGGGAGGATAAATATGACCAGCATCCACCCCAAACCCAAACCACTGCCAACGAGTTGGTTCTGGCTAGCGTCGACCTTCAGTGGGGTTGAAAGGAACGGTTCCACAGGGTTTCCAAGGCGGTGAATGTTCACGGAGCCAGATCGCCTCACCTGTCTTCAGTAGGAGAACTGGTGGGTTCAAACCGCTGACTTTTGGGGGAGAAGCCCAACATTTATCCCACCTGGTCAACAAGGCTCCTGACTCATAGATAAATAAATATACCAACTTTTAAGCAAAATGTTCTGAAATGTTATGGTAATACCTGAGTCAGAAACCTATCTAATACAAACACTAGATCAACACAATCTTAATCCACCCTAGGTTGGCCATCTCAGCTGGTAAGTACTTAGCTGGTAAAAAGGACGGTCTGAAAAATGAGATAATATTTTATCAATCAGCTTTAAATCATTTAAACGACCTGAGCAATATTGTCAGCCTTCTTTAAGATATAGCAGCGAACTCAGCTTCCATATTTTAGAAAAGATAATAGAAAGTTATTTATGCCCTCTTCAGGTGGCTACATTTTACAAAAAATACAGAAGTGAAAAGGGAATTTTTAAGGAAACTCTGGTGAACAGGAAACTAAGGATAGAAAAGTAAAATGAAAACCTAATTAGAATAACAGCATGAGCACATAAGAATAAATTGACCTTCTTACCTTTGAATAGGCTTACCTTATTTGCAAGGTGTTACCTTAGTTGCTAGGCAGACCTATTATTCAAAGCTTACATTTTCAAGTTTACTTTATGACCTTTGAATAGCAGAAAACTTGGCCTTGGATTTTGGAGGCGTAAAGCAAAGAGGGAACTAGCTGAATCAAATAAAAGCCACACTCTGTATGAAATACGTTTTTGGATTTTGAAACATGTGGAATATTTCTCCTGTGACTCTTTTGAAGAGGACATGGTATGAAAGAGTGAAAAGGACCCTTGCCAACATCTTTACAAGAGACAGACAAACAGCGTGCATGTTTTGTCCTTTGGCAGCCGTAGAAGGGGGCAATGGTTTCGTCATCTGTATTTTAAATTCCCAGATTCGTGCGTGGAAAGAAAAATGGACATGTAATACAGTTTGGGCTCAACTGGAATTTCAGAATATATCTAAAATGCTTAAGACTTGAAAAGCATTATTTTATTTATTTTTTAATCATTTTATTAGGGGCTCATACCACTCCTATCACAATCCATGCATACATCAATTGTGGAAAGCACATTTGTACATTCATTGCCCTCGTCCTTCTTAAAACATTCACTCTCCACTTAAGCAAGCCCCTGGCATCAGCTCCTGCAAACTAATACCGACATAGATCAGGAGGGGCGAATTATACAGCCACATGTACCATTAGGGAGCCTTGGCCTTTGGTGGTTACCTGTTGGGTTGCTTTTTGCAAGGTCAGCAGTTCGAAACCACCAGCTGCTCCTCAGGAGAAAGATCAGGCTTTCCACTCCTATAAAGAGTGAAACCCACAGGAGCAATTCTATCTTGTCTTATACAGTAGCTGTGATTCAGAGTGGACTCAGTGGTGGTGAATTTGGTTTGGGTTATGTACCATTAAAGGGTTAAATAATAGGCAGAATGCTCTTTTTGACTAGGTGGACCTAGTCAGCATGTTAGAGGGGTGAGGTAGTTAGTCAATTGTGCCAACCTGGCCGATAAACACAGGTGGGATTAACTGAAGGACAGAGGGATAAATGGCTCCGTGAGCCTCGCCTTTCAAGTTCTCGGATCTCTTGCTTTCTGATGGTTGGACCAGGGTGCAGCAGCCTTAGCCAGTTCTCCGCTTTAGCTGGCAAGACTCACTTCCTCCAAGACATCCCTGAGGAGAAGCCACATGGACTTGCCCCGATGCAGCCCTGGGTGCTGGAGCACCTGTGTGGAGACCCCTGCCAGTGCTGAGATGTTTCCATGTTCACTGACTTGGCTTTCCTCCTGCAGTCCGCATCATTGCGTGTGTTTTGTGAGATGGAGGAGGACTTTGTGAATTGATGTAGGACATATGGATTAATGTTGGACTTGTGGGCTTGGGCAACACTGGGTTGGGATGTTTTCTTGAGGTGCACTTACCCTTTATATAAAACTCTCTCTTATACAGGAGTTTCTGTGGATTTGTTTCTCTAAAGTACCGAGACTAACACTAGGGGTAATGGTGGGGAGACCAGTTTAAAGGCTATTAAGATTGTTCAGGCCAGACAGGATGAGTAGAGCCCTTGGGCGGGAGGAGAAAGAAAGACGATAAAGAGATAAAATTGCTCATGCTGTGTGAAGGTTTCACTAGGGAATTTGGGGAAGCTGAGAAAAGCGAGAGTCGGATACATATTGGTTTTGTTGTTTTCTTTATTGGGTTGATGGCCATCCTAGTCACAGGAATGCTTGTGGGGAAGCTGAAAAAAATGAAACGTTAAAGGCATGTTAAGTGTAAGGTTTTTGTGAGATACATTGGAGCAGACGCCAAGTGGACAGTTTATAGGTCTCGGTTCAAGAACAAAGAATCTGGATTGGAGGCACAGGGCGGAGCTGACGGCATGTAGGGCCAGATGGCATGAGAAGTCAGAATAGACACGGGTTGGCCAAGAGAAGAGGACCCAGGCTTGATTTCTGTGTCACAGCTGCTGGGCCTGGTGACATCAAACACTCCTTGCTGAGCCTCTTATGATGTCATTTTAAATTGAGGCGAAAAAACACATACAAGTGCTTTTGCTTTAATCATTTATAATTTTTGGTCCTCGACTCTTCGACACTCAGCCCCGTCCTGAGTCATTGCTTCTGACCACATTCCCACCTTCTTGGCTGGCTCGAAACAATATTTTTGCTAATCAGTTAAAGACTTCTGGAGATGCTGTAGCAAGAGTAAAGGATTGCACTTAGCTTTAAAGGTAACCTCTGTCACGCCAGCTGCAGAATGAAGTCATTTATTTCAGGGAGAGAATCGCAAGCTCGGAGGAAGAAGACAAACGGTTGTCTCTTTGCCCTACTTTAAATAGGATGATGGCCCGGTGCAGGTCCCTCAAGACCAGGGTCTGAGCCTCGGAGACCACTGGCGGCCATTTACAAGGGCAACTGTGGTATGGGCAGTTATCTGCACCAAGTGGGTCAACTTCCAAGGTGGAAAGGGTTATTGTCAGCGGTCCTGCCTGCACACAGGATCAAGTTTCCGTTCTCAGCCCTTTTTATGGGACAAAGCCTGCCAGCAAATAAAAGCCAACTTAAAAAAATAGTGGAGAAGAAGATACTATGAAACTGGACTAATTCACTCTTAGGAGGGAACGCAGACTGAAATGAAAAATTATTGTAGAAACTGAGCATATAGGGTTTGCTTATCTAAAGCAGGGCACCCCAGTAGTAAAGAAGGTTACATGTTGGGCTGCTTCATAGAAAGTCAGCATTTCAAAACCACCAGTCATCCCTCCGGAGAAAGAGGAGGCTTGCTGTGCCTGTAAAGATTTACAGCCTTGGCAACACACCTGGGCAGTTCTACACCATCCTATAAGGTTGCTATGAGTCAGCGTCAAGTGGATGACAGTGAATTTAGGTTTTTGGTTGTCTTTGTTTTGTCTTGTTTTATCTACTCACCAACGAACTGCCATTAAGTGGATTCCTACACACAGTGATCCTATAGGACAGAGTAAAACTGCCCTTGTGGGTTTCCGAGACTGTACCTCTTTATGGGATGTGGGAGTTGGATGGTTTGCTGCCAACGGTCATTTGTATGAAAGCCTAAGGGCAGAATGCAACTTGTCAGTCAGGCCCCAGCCAGTCAGAGCCTGAGGATGGCTCCTTGGGGGTGTGGCCTTCTTAGAAGGGAGACACTGGGAACGTCACCCTCTCTCTTTTGCCCTTTCCCTTCATCCTCGATGAGACTCCCTGTGTCTGACTCACGTGCGCTGCCCAACCCTGAGCGCTGTGGGCGCCCTGCCTTGTTTCCAGCTCTGCACCCTCCACCCTGTGATCTCTGAGCTCCACACCTTACCTTTCCGTCTCATTGGCCTGCAGGTACATGCGTTTGAGGGACCCAGCTACCGCCGGGCCCATGGGCTTGAATTGGGCAGGGTTGTGGTATCTGTGTGATAGACATTGCTTCTCCATATAAAGTTCTTATTTGTACATAGAGAAGCATCCCTGGTTTGTTTCTCTAGACAACCCAACCTATCAGGTGGGAGTAGAAAACCTGCCTTTCCCATGGAGCAGCTGGTGGTTTCAAACTGCTGACCTTGGTTAGTGTGGTCAGCAACTCAAGGGACAACCTGCTACACCACTCGGCCTCCTGGTTTGACCCAAAGCAGGCGAGGAGATCCAGCGATGGAAAAGACTTTCTATCTCAAATCAAAGCGGAGAAAGTGTAGTCGGGGTGGCTTCTGATACATAAGGCAATCTAGCAATCATGGGACAGAATGGAGGTGACTGGGGGAACGGTACCTTGTCTTTCTGCTCTGCTTTTCCAATTGTCTCTATTAGGGATAGGCTTCCTGGCTTGAGTCCGTGAAAATGATAATAAATATGCTTGGCTCAGAAACTTCCATGATGAGGATGTCCTTGATTTTCTTCCCTCACCTCCCTTTATTAGCCTAAAGGAGAAAGTCTAATAATCTCTTCTCCACAAAGCAAAATGGTCATCAGGCTTTTGTTTTTTTTCTGAGGTAAGGCTGTTATCTTCTGAAATAAGTATTTCCAAAGGAAATTAAAAGCAGTGGGCAAGTTATGTGAATTTTGGAGCACACAGATATTTCAAATCGGGAAGCAAACAGGTAAGACATTCCTACTAAATTGTACTGCGCTGGTCGGGTGGGAAGGTAGGCGTCACACTGCCAGCTGCAAGCTCAGCCGTTGGAAACCATCAGCTGCCTCACGGAAGAAAGACTGGTTCTATTTCTGTTAAGATCTGGAGTCTCAGAAAGCCACAGGGGCAGTTCTACTCCGTTCTACAAGGTCAACGATGAGTTTGAATAGACTCAGCGCCAGCGAGTTTGCTTTGGTTTTTAGAGCGTCAGCATTTTAGCTAAGTCAGATAAAAGGGATAAATGTTATGAAACAGAAAAGCCAGAAATTAAAACAAAAAACCAAGCTGCTTCGTATGTAACAGGAAAAGGTTTTATGTTTTCCTCTCCCTCGATGAAGAAGTTAAAGGTTTTTGCTCTTGCACAAAGAAGTGCTTTGTCTGTAGGGGAATCATCTAAGAACCTCATTGTACTCAGACGTTTGCCGCACATTTCACTCAGTAAAGGCCCTGAGGTCAAGGGTGTCTGGGAGTGCTCTATGATGAATGGAAACCTGGTTCCACAACCAAGTGTCAATTGTCACCGCACTCACCAAGGGATGGCTCCATGGCCAGGGCTGGGCAGGAGGGAACAGAATGTGCAAAGTGCTGGGGAGGGAGGGAAACAAACCTACCCAAGGGCACAGCTAGGCCTGTTTTGAAGAGATAGCATGATGCTTAAGTATGTGGCAACAGAATGATTTGGGTGAGTATATGGTCCTTGGTGTGGATGGGAAGAAAGGAAACAAGGAACGGCCCTGTAGTACCAAATGCAGGCAAAGGTCAAGGGCTTGCTTGTTTGGAGAGATGGAAAGTGGACTTGACACTGAGAAGAGTAAATGCTGGACGTGACCTGTGAGGGACGCAGGGGCAGATTTATACCGCGTGTTTTTAAACGGAAGGGGAAATGTAAGCATGCCGACCTCAGGTGACAGAGTGGAACCGTTCTCTGTCATATCCATCTTTATAGACGCAGCTGACCACGGTCTTTCTTTCCCGAGCCATTGGAAAGTGTCACACCTCCAACTGCGTGGTTAGCTGCCAAACACTTCAATATTGCCCCGCGGATATGCCCCCTGCACCCTACCCCCCACCCCCACCCCACTCTCTCCAGAAAAAACAGTTTGTTGTGCGTGAGTATTGGTGAGCACGCTTATGCTCAAGTTTCCAGTAGACTTTTTCCATGAGTTTTAACCACAAAGGGCACTTGGGGGAAGCCATATTAGCCCCTCTCATTTGTACCTCAAGGTAGTATTTTTTTCCTTAAGCTTTTAACTTGGAAATAATTATAGAGTCACAAGAAGTTATGAACCTAGAGGCCCTATGCACCCTTCAGCCAATGTCCTCCAATGGTCACATCATATATAATTATAATACCCAAGCCAGGAATTTAATATAGGCACCGTGTGGTTACACCATGCAAGGTCATTTTGTCATCTGTATAGCTCAAGATACAGAACTATTTTCCCTTTATTATCATACCCCTTGAGGTAGTTAGCTTATTGTGGCAACCTGGCCGATAAACACATGTGGGGTTAATTGAAGGATGGAGGGATAAATGGCTCAGTGACCCTCGCCTTTCTAGTTCTCAGGTCTCTTGCTTTCTGATGGTTGGACCAGGGTGCA
>NW_022109767.1:6628176-6633832 GCF_000313985.2 Echinops telfairi | reverse complement strand
AACAGAAACCAAGGTTAAGAAATTGAAGTAACTAGTTTAAAGGAATCTGGTATAGGATAAAGGATCCATGAACTCACAGAATTGGTTAAAAAGGTCAAGGTTAAAAGTACTGGTTAAAAGATCAATTAAGGACAAGATTAAGATGGAGGAGAGTTAACTCTGTAAGAAAACACCAAAGTCAAGTTATCTAATCAGACTCCCTGAAACCTGATTTCCTAGTGATTTGTTGGTAATCTTGGTTTTGTCTTAAACATGAAGATACAGTAAGCTTTTATTAGAAATCAAGCCATTTACCCAGCATGGTACTATATTTTACCCAGCATGGTACTATTAATCTAAAAATCCAGGTAGAAATCAGGGAAGTTTATCTGATGGTGTAAACTTGTCAAAACCCACGAAGAAAACACAGGGTGGCTTTGCAAAGATCAATGAAAGAGTATTTGAACAAGTCGGCATCAGCAGGGTTAAACTGTGGTACAAGGCCCAAATGTCAGAAGTTGCTGACCAGAGAGGCTGGTTCCTTGCTCACGCTAAATGTCTCCCGAGAGCTGGGTCAGGACTCCCTCTGGTCCCAGGCTACATAACTGCAGCCCTACCTGAACAGTGCTTTGCACAGCAGCATATGGGAGGAGAGCATGTGAAATCACTCACTAGCGCTGAGAGCCTTCACCCGGAAGGGACACACACAATTTCTGTCCATATTTTATCAGCCAGAAGAAATCACGTAGACATACCTGACTTCAAGGTGGGCAGGGAATTGCATTCCTTTCAGGTACCTGGAAGGCGAACAAGCAACAACTTGGTGAGTAGCATTAATGACTCCCACAGTGAGAACTTAAGCAAACCAGTTAGAAGCAACTTCAGACAGAGAGAGTTCTGGAGCTAGAAATGACACCGTTGTCATCAATAGCAGGGAGTCACCTCCGATTCATAGCACCCTTCGGTATAACAGAACTAAATGCTTCCTGGTTCTGTGCCATCGCCGAGATCAGACCAGGATACTTACCAGTCCATTGCTGCAGCTTTCAGCATTTGATAGTGCTTCCCAGCTATGTTTAGAGAGGGCTTCTAAGCTCTGCATGAGGTTTGTGGCAGTTTCTTCCTCCCATGCGGGGAGCTGAGCTCTTCTTCATTGTCTGTTCTTTGTCTCGAAGCTCCGCTGAAACCTACTCACAATGCGTGACCCCGCTGGCATGTGAAATCCCAGTGACATAGCTTCCAGCAGCGGAGCAGCACACACGTCACCAGAGTATGACAGACTGATGGACAAGTGGTGGGCTTGTCTCACATACTTTGGACATATTGTCAGGAGCGAGCAGCCCCTGGTGAAGGGCATCATGCTGGGCAGAGTGGAAGGGCAGCGACAACCAGGAAGGCCCTTAACAAGATGGATGGCCACAGCGGCTGCATCCAAGGACGCAGACACAAGAGCAATTGTCAGGATGGTGCAGGACCGGGCAGTGTTGGGCTCTATTGTGTCTAGGGCTGCTGTGGGTCTGCGCTGCCTCCATGGCACCTAACCACAACAACATTGTGGCAGCTAGTGCGCCAGTCCATCTCATTGAAAGATTTCCTCATTCCAGCCTCCACCAAATAAGATGAATGGTTCCTGATGCGACCAAAGACAGCCAGTCAACGTCTCACCTTCCTTACGTCTCATGAGCATGTCTGGCTGCACCGACAGACTTTACAAAGTTTTGTGGGTAAATGGAGTTAAGAGAGAGGGAATTTCCCCACCAACTTTGTGAAGCCCTCTCGTATTTCTTGTAAGAGGGATTCTTGTTCATTCTTTTGACAGTTCCCAGTATGCTCAATATTTTTTGCTCAAATCATAGCTGGAAGGCGTGGATTCTTCTTGTCTTTTCACCAAGGTTTGCATCTTGGTGAGGTGATTGAAAAGACCGTGTGTCGGAAGCACAGCAGTCATCAAGTGACTTAAAAAAAGGAATGTTAGAGAAATCTTCGGCAGCAGATTGCTCAATGCAATACATCATTTGACTCTGTGTCTGCTGCTTCCTGCAATAAAGGTGCCCTGATGGTGTAATTGGGCTACAACCCCTAAGTTCAGCAGTTTGGACCCACCAGTGGCTCCCAGGGAGAAAGATGAGGCTTTCGGCTCTCTGAAAAACGTACAGCTTTGGAAAGCCAAGGGGCAGTGACCTTCTGTCCTACCGGGTCACTAGGAGTCGAAGTGGACTCGATGGCAGTGAGTGGTTCTTATTTATCTTTTGTTCCCTTGGCCAGATGTGGGAGGTTGACCCAAGTCCAGTAAAATTGCCGACTTCAATGACTATGGGACCTTTTCTTAATGGTGGCTAGCAGAGAATAATGTTTATTGCTTCATTTTATCAGAGAACGTTACGATTTTTGGCCAACTCAGGCTGTGAGGAGTTTGCTGAAAGGCAAGAGAATTAAGCCTAGCATGGACTAGGTTACACATCGCCATATGTATAGGAGGAGTTTATCATCCTCGTTCATTCTCATAAGGAGCACAGGTGGTGTAGCGGGTTCACTGTTGGACTGCTAATTGCAAGGTCAGTAGTTCAAACTCACTAGCCACACCAAGGGAGAAAGGTGAGGTCTTCTGTTTCTATAATCTTAGAAACAAACCTATTGGGGCAGGTCAACTCTGTTCTATATGAGATTGCTGTGAGGTTTATTTCTTTCCTACTCTGAAGAGAGTCTCAACGAAAAACTGTCTATAATTGTGTTCAACCTATTTTTATAAAGTGTTTCTATTAGTAATTCACTCTTGCATTGCTCTTAGCTGGCATTAGGCTTTGTGGTAGTTACTGTGTCAATAGGAGACTATTAAAAAATGAACAGGTGGAGTTCAGCCTGTCAATCGGGTCGCAGCTTAATGACGTTGGTCATTTGGAAGCACTACAGAGAGAAATAGCTCACGAGAGGCCACACCTACACTCTCTGCTTCATCTTCCTGTTGACAAGCCACATGGAGCTACACTGAGGGAGCCAGAGCCCTGGAGCTGGAGGAGCCATGTGGAGACCCATGCTTCCACTGCCACTGAATCCACAAGACTTTCCAACCACTGGTTTGTGATCTTCCTGCATTAGGTGTCATTGCACTGGCAAAGTGGTGCCTGGCAGTCAGAGAAAGCCATGGAGCAAAGAGGCAGAGAGAATAGGAGCTTGCAATAGGAGGCGCCTGAAAACTTATGGCTGAAGCTTCACCTGGCATGTCAACTCTGCTCATACAGAGGCAAGATGTTGATATTTATACCCATTGCTTTAACATATTCACTGTTGAGGGCTGTTGTTGTTGGGTACTGAAATAGTTAAAGTTTATTGCGCCAACCTGGGCGATAAACACATGTGGGGTTAATTGGAGGGTGGAGAGATAAATGGCTTGGTGAGCCTTGCCTTTGTAGTTCTCGGATCTCTTTCTAGTTCTCCGGTCTCTTGCTTTCTGATGGTCGGACCAGGGTGCAATATGCCTTAGCCAGTTCCCTGCTTCAGCTGGCAAGGCTCACTTCCTGCAAGACAACCCTGAGAAGAAGCCACATGGACCTACCTCGATGCAGCCCTGGGTGCTGGAGCAGCTGTGTGGAGACCCCTGCCAGCACTGAGATGTTTCCACGTTCACTGACTCGACTGTCCTCCTGCAGTCGGCATCATTGTGTGTGTTTTGTGAGATGGAGGAGGACTTTGTGGATTGGTGTTGGACATATGGGTTAATGTTGTAATGTTGGACTTGGGCAGCACTGGTTTGGGATGTTTTCTTGATGAGCCCTTAACCTTTACATAAAACTCTCTTTTATACATATGAGTTTCTGTGGATTTGTTTCTCTAAAGTACCCAGACTAACACAGGTACCACCCACTCTGCTGTCACTCACACGTACTCAGATGTTTCCTGAACACAACAGAAAGAAGCACTTCCCGATTGTGCAGCCTCCTGTCAATTGTTCTTAGGTTTGAGCCCACTTATATCAATGGATCTCATGGAGGGTCTTCCTCTTTCTCACTGCCCCTCTACTTTATCAATCACGATGTCCTTCTTTAAGTACTGGATTCTCCTGAGAACATGTCCAAAGTGTTTGAGACAAAGCAGTATTCTGGTAGTATTTTTTTTTCCTTCCAAGACAGATCAATGTCCTTTTGGCAGTCCATGGTACTGTCAGTATGCTTGGCTTGGGCCAGGCACACTTTAGTCCTCAAAACAACACCCTTGCTCCTCAACATGGTCAAGAGGTGTGCAGTAGATTTTAGAGGGTAAATGTTGCTAATCTTATGTCAATTTATTTTTTTAAATATTCAAAATGCGATGGCATCTTTTAAAGCAGCAGTTCTCAACTTGTAGGTCTCAACCCCTTTGGGGGTCCAATGACCCTTTCACAAGGGTCCCCTGATTCATAACAGCAGCAAAATGACAGTGATGAAGTAGCAACGAAAATAATTTTACGGTTAGGGGCGTCACCACCACATGAGGAACTGTATTTTAGGGTCAGGGCATTAGGAAGGTTGAGAAGCACTGTAAAAGGTTGGCAAGTGACCTGGTCACACACAAAGCAGAGCAGAAAAGGGCTCAGGTCAGGCTGATTCTTCACCTAGCAAAGGGCCTTGTCTCCTCATTCCTTGAAGACGGAAGGAAAGAAAACAGACAAACCTATTTTAAAAGAGTTGAAGTTTCACTATTCTCACTTGCAAGACTGTAGCAGTAAGGAGAGTAGTGAGTGTTACGGAGAAACTCAAAAAGCCTTCCTTGATTTACCCTCTAAAACTTCAGGGCTTTCCACAGGCAGTGGGCTACAATTGTCTCCAAGTACTGGTTGTTCACTCTTCCACGTCGAATCCCCGAGGACAGCGGAAGGGAAGCTCTGTCTGGGGGAGGGCATAGGCTTCTCCCCAAAAGAGAATTCTGGAAGTCATCACCATTAAACAGAGAGGAAAATGTGCCAGACAGGAGTGGGTGGGGGCTCCGTGTCCTCTTTGTGGTTGGAGGTGGTATCCAAGTTGAGGCTTCTGAGCACCCCCAGCGAGTGGCAGCCCGGGAGACTCGGGGCTCCAGAGGAGGAGGCGGCGACGCAGGTGTCGGGGCTCCCACCAAGAGAGGGGCTCGCTGCGCTCGGAGGCCTGGCGGCTGCTGGCCCAGAGCGCAGGGCCAGGCCGGGCTGGGCACGCACGAACTCGGCCCGACGGGCGCGGCTCCCCCTCCCCTGGCTCCTGCGCCCATCGGCCTCGCGCCCGCCTCCGCCCTCCGCCTTATCGGCGGCCGCTTCCCCGAATTCAATCTAGTCTCCACTTTCCCCAACGGCTCCACTGCCCAACGCAGCGCAAGTCCCCAATTTCGCAACACATTCTTTTGGGAGCCCAGGGAGGAGCGAGCTCCTTTCGCCTCTGGACCGCGGGCGCCCCGGGCTCGCGCACCAGGGGTGGGCTTCGTTACCCCGGGCCGCACGGGGTAGAGGTTGGTCCTGGAATGAGATGGTGGTGTGTCAGTCCGTCCCCCCCACGCCCCCCCCGTCCAGGCTCCCGCGCCGCTCGCGCTAACTCTGGGGGAAGTTGGGGGACAAAGTTTCCGCGCGCGGCGTGGGCTCGGGCCGGGGACGCCCGGGCGGGTGCGCACCCAGGGCGGCGAGGACCAGCCTTCCTCCTCGCAGCAGCGTCTTTGTTCTGCTCTCGGGGAGGGATCTGGC
>NW_022109767.1:6622376-6627128 GCF_000313985.2 Echinops telfairi | reverse complement strand
GCGGGGGGGCGGGAGGCGTGGAGGGCGGTGGAGGGGTGCCGCTGGGATGGAGAGTTTAGTTTGTGGCCCACCTCTGTCTGCGGAAGCGACTTTTTCTTCTGGGATGACCACCCACCCTTCGCCTGTGTCTCTCGGAATGATGAAAAAAGGACGCAACTGGCTGCCAAGTAGATGGTTCACACCGATTGGCAGGACAAGTGCAAACAAAGAGGTGCATCTCGCGGCCACAAGGATTTGGGGGCCTCCCCTACAGACGGGTGCGCGGTGGGGCGGGGGAGGGGTGTGTGGGGCATAGGGGAGTGGGTGGGCAGGGGACAGGGACAGGCAGCCTGCGGGGAAAGTTTCGAGCGCGGTAGGCCCAGGAGAGGATCTGGGCAGAGTGGTGCGTAACTGGGGGCTGAGCGGCTCCGAGGTTCCCCCGCCCGCCCGCCGGGGCGGGGGAGATGCGGGGAGAGGGAGGGGGCGGGGAGGGGCCGGGAGGGAGAGAGGAAGAAGGGGTGAGGGAGAAACCTGCCGCCACGGCCGCCTCTTTGTCTGCTCTGGGACTTGGAACAAAAGGGGGAACTTTGATGAACTCTCCCTCCTCCCCTCGCACCCGGACGCCAGGGTATCTCCCTTGCGGAACTTTACCTCCCGACTTTCTCTGCTGTCAGGCCACCCCACAAAAGTGTCCCCGCGCCTCGCGAATCGCCACCGGGGGACATGCGTCTGCAGAGCGCGACTGAGTGGGGCCGGAGGTGAGTGGGCATTGTTGTCTTGTTTACCTCGCTTCCCCGTGGTCGCCCTGCTCCCCGCCCTTCGGAGGACAGAGGGTGGTCAGTGCGAAGTTTGCCGGCCAAGTTTATCCCTCCTTGCCCGGGTGGCCTCCTCTTTTGTTCTGCAAAGAACTTGCACAGATTGTGTTATTGACTTACTTTGAAGTGCAGAAGGCTAGCGGGCATGTCTCCCTCCTTTGGCTCTGTCTCTGAGGGCCTGAGGGTGGGGGGTATCCTAGGGGGGTCGTCTCCGCCTGGCCTTCTCTCAGCTACCAGCACAACGGATAGAACTATCCTGAAATGGATGGGGACCAGCCCAATCCCACCTCTATCCGATGCCCGGTCCTGGTCGGGCCAAAGAAAGAGATAAGGACGTGTGTGTGCACGCGTGTGCGTGTGTGCGTGTGCGTGTGTGTGTGTGTGTGTGTGTGTGTGTGGAGGGGGGGTCGCCTCCTCTCACCATTTTGCAACTTCACTGCGTGCGGAGCGCCAGGCAGCTCGGACGCACAATGCACGAAGCGGCAACAATAGAATTCGGATGAGGTTCGGGTTGCAGGAGGCTGGGACCCTATGGGAGCGTGCCCCGAGGGGGGAGGTGTCACAGTCCATCAATTGGAGTTCTCAAAAGTTTTCTTTGGGGCTAGGGTGGGGGTGCAAGAAGCTACAGGTTCCAGATTGTCAGAGATGCGGGGATGAAGGTGGCGGGGAATGGACCACTAGTTAGAGCCGGCCATCCTGGCCGGCCCTTTCTGTTCCGCGACCCAGCCTGAAAACCCTGGCCTGTCCTTCTGAACCTTTATTACCTCTCTTATCTCACTCCCACCCCCACCCCCAATTTAAATGTAACCGCTTAGGACTAGAAAGGAGAACCTTCATTCCGGAGCTCCAGGGACCTAGCCATCCGAGCCCCGCCTTTTGTTTTAACCTTTTGTTTCTCTCAGCCACGCCCGCCCGCCCAAAAGTGAGCGGGCGGGTAGTGCTTCTGCGGGCTGGAGATGCCGCCCAGTTCCAGGGTGCGCCCTGTGGCGTCCGCCGGCGGACCGACACCCCCATAACTTTGTTTTTCTAAGTAGCTTAACTTCAGAGTTGGTCTGGGTTGGTTCTCCCTCAAATGAGAGAAGCACTCACTAACTGGTCAATATTTACCGAAAACAGTCCGTAGCTTCTCTTTGTCCTAACACTTCTCGGAGCGCATTTCCATTTTCAGTAGCCTGCCCCGAAGATGGGTGTCCTGCCCGGCCCCTGTCTCTAGGTTAATGGCAAAGACATTGCAGAAACCGAAATTGGGGCTAGCTCACGGTGGACAGCTGTACCGCGAGCTGTTACAATCTGTGGGGCAGGGTTTTTGCACTATGCAAGGCAAATACAGGTTCCTCTCTTCAGGTGTGTTTTGTGGGATGGTTGCAACTACCAAGGTAATCTCTTGTCTTCTTTCCCCCCCTCCTCTTATTCCCACCCCAATCCTAGTGGCTTTCCATACATTTGTGACATTTCCTGTGACTTGCCCACCCGTCTGCCTTTCCCCAGTTTGACAAGACAAATGAAGCTTGGGACACAGCGCACTGCAGAGAGCTGGAGGAAACGCCCCAACAGCCTCTTAGCGCAACTTCTTCAAAACCAGCACCGTAATTCAAAACGTGCAGCCAGACAGGACTCCGGTTGGAGAACTTCACCACTTTGGATTTTCCTTGGAGTTATTCTTCTTTTCGAAACAGGGCATCCAGTGACTCGGAAGCCAACCTTGATGAGTTTCATGCGGTGGGTCTCATTGCGTCCTCCAGATCCACGCAGCACCCACCGTGCAGCTTTCTTAGGACTTAACAGCACTGACCTCCATCGGCAGCCTTCTTTCTGGATATTTTTATCAGCGGACCCCATGGAAGTACAACTACACCATGTAATCAGTCCTGGGTGAAAAGTTCCCACACGTCATTTGGAATTACTTGGAAGTTCACTGTGATCTTTGACGGTGCCTTCTCTCTGTGGATTACTGCACTTGGATCCCTGGGAATCCTCCACCATAGAGCAGGTAGGTGTCTCTGCAGATAACTCCCAGAGCAGTTCATTTTGGGCGGGTGCTTATGCTATTTGGAGCTGTTACCTGTTCAAGAGAACTGGTGACTTTGGATTTTCTTGTCTTCAAACGGCTTTTCCAAGTCCATTTTCCTTTGTAAGGATCCTCTTCTGATGGAACAGTGTGAAGCTCACCACAGACACCTCAATATTAGAATGCAGCGTGAACGTGGGCTAACAGGTCACAAAGGAAAGTTGTGTAACAATGACGGGTCCAGTAGGCAAATGCCCTCCTTTTATTGACGAGGAGCTGGTTTTTCACTATCGCAGTGCAAAAGCTGTTTCTCTAGTAGAAGAGTGTTTGTGGTTTGCCTTTTCTGATGCTTCACTTTGGCAAGCAAGACCCCAAATGTTCTGGAATGGGTGATTGGCTAATGCATGGAACTCAAGACCAAGTACAAGTTCTATCAGAATGAAAATGTTGAATATACAGATGATAACAGAGCCTGTATATTTGTTTAGTCTTTATGATATATGTCAGCCTTTGATAGTGGTCGTTAAGCATCGTTTTTGGATGAACTCTATGAGAAAGCCATTGAGCATGTACGTAAAATGCTGTGAGTAATATTTAAAAGCTTCTTTGGATTCAGTGCTGTGGGTGTTGAGATTTCTTGATTTAAGAAAAACATGCTTTGAAATTATTTCAATTGTAATATTGATCTTCAAGATGCTGCTGCTTCAAGGTGGTTTTAAGTCCTGCAAATCATAATATGAGAATATCATAAGTTAGCTAAACTGGGAACCTGTGAAGGTAGAGTCAAAACCGTGAATGTGAATTGGGAATAGGAAGTATTTGTAGCCTCACCGTAAAAATGTACAGTGAGCTGCTTCTTTATGCTTATTTTGGTGTCAGTTTAATCAGGCATGAAAGGAAGGTTATGTTAAATAAATGTTAAGGAATCATTTTGTTTTAAGGTTCTATCATTTATCGATTGCTTCTGCAATTCAGGTACATCCGCTCTTTAAAAAGATCACTGACAAGTAAGAGTGACTGAAAAAGGCAAACTTCACGTGGATTCATCACAGTTGTTTCCTAATACTAATGCTTGGGTGAAGGAATATCAGTTTAGGAAGTACGTTTGACATTTTCGGTAAAGACTGTATCGTCAAAGTGTTCTGTACAGAAGTCTCCGAGCCCCCTCAATGTTTTCCACAAAAGTTTTTCTGCTGGAGTGATTGTTTTGAGGGGCAGAGAGTCCAGTCTCTCAAACCAATTCTTAACAAGCAGTTTACCTACAAATGCCTGCCGTGATGGTTTGCATTGTTTTCTAATGACTGCCAAGAGTTGGGCTCAGAGGTCTGGAGAAAGGTTTTCGAAGGAAACAGACCTGAGTTTGATTCACAGCTAAGGGAATTCATGTCGATGAGAAAGAATCACTTCCTGCCAACTGACTTGACCTCTTTGGATTGCTGCCTTTTCCCAGTTTGTCCTGTAGAGAACTGAGAGGCTGTCTCGTGGAGTTACTGTAGGTGATACAGTGTTTTTAAAGCACAGACAAAGAAGGCTAACACCTGTAAACACATAATGAACGGTCCTCGTATTCGCTTTCATAATTTGTTAGTGATTTTTCAAATGCTTCTAACTTTCTGAGTTGGTTATTACAAAAATATCCCCTAAAACAGTTAAATTCAGACAGATGTTTGCCCAGATTTAAATAAGTTTTTCTTGGGAAATAGAATCTGTTCCATTATTTTATTCAGTTAATTATGAATTCATCTACTTCAACAAACTCCAAAACCGTACACACGGCCATGGAGCTAATTCTGACTCATGGTGACCCTATAGAATAGAGTAGAGCTGGCCCTCATGGTGACCCTGTAGTATAGAGTAGAGTTGGCCCTCATGGTGACCTTACAGGATAAGGTAGAACTGGCCCTCATGGTGACCTTATAGGATAGAGTAGAGATGGCCCTCATGGTGACC
>NW_022109767.1:6602430-6620958 GCF_000313985.2 Echinops telfairi | reverse complement strand
GCTCCCGTGGAGCAATATTATATTTAGGTACTGCTGATAACGTACAAGGATTGTCTTTTAGTTTAACTTCTTAAAGTTATCGTGCTGTGTACATCTTTTATTCCAAAAGCAGTGAGAAATAATTCCAGGACTGTTTTTGTTGCTGTTGTTGTAATGCCCATATCAAAGCAGAAATAGGAAGAAAAGTAAAACATTCAGCTGGGACTATACATCTAGAAGAATGATGTATACCAGCGGTTCTCAACCTGTGGGTCACGACCCCTTTGGGGGTCGAATGACCCTTTTCACAGGGGTTGCCGGATTCATAACTGTAGCAAAATTACAGTTATGAAGTAGCAACAAAAGTGATTTGATGGTTGGGGTACACCACAATATGAGGAATTGTATTAAATGGTCGTGGCATTAGGAAGGTTGAGAACCACTGATGTGTAGAATCCGATCATCCTAAGCCCCTTAGAAGAGAGCTTTGAAGATGCTATGGGTTAAGCACTGGGCTGCTAACTCAAGTTGGTTGTTCAAATCCCCAGATGCTCTCTGGGAGAAAGATGAGGCTGCTTACAGTTTTGTAAAAAATTGCCAACTTGAAACCTTGAAACCTTAGAGTCACTATGAATTGAAAACAATGCGATGACAGTGGGTTTGGCTTGGTTTTAAGCACCTTCTTATAAGCAAATAAGAGTTTTATAATGAAAGTTAAACTTTATAATAATGAAAACTATGAACTTTATAATAAGTCTAGGAGGTGATTACCTAAAAGTTTAGCTATATTCTGGGTCCTATTTGCACTTATTTATTCACTAGCTATGAGGCTCTCTAGGTATTTCTCTGTACTTGACTTTGATTTCTTCTTTTAGTTTCAAATTTGCCAATTTCTTAATGCCAGCCATCTCTTCAGACGTTGAATGGCCTTTCTGCCTAATTATTGCTCGAGATACAGTTGTTGACAGGTGTATTTTTGAATAATCTAAGAAGCCTACTTAGTTTAAATTCGTTCCTTAAAGTAATAATACACCTTCTATATGCCAGGCATATTTTTGAAGCACCGAGGATATAGCACTGAATATAATAAAGAAAAATTAATATACTTTTGGAGCTTTTTAATTTTAATTTTTATATTCTAATGAGAGTAAAGTACCTGCTACCAAGTAAACGAGTTGCCTTTGAGTTGATGCTGACACATTGTGACTCTATTTGTGTCGGAGGAGACTCTTGCTCCAAAGGCTGCGTTTTGCAGGGAGAGTATTAACATCTCAGTGTGGCCAGAGGATCTCGTTTTCAGTAGGATCTGCTGGATGAACTGATGGAGAAGGATGTGTTGAGGAATGCTATCCAGGGCAGAAGAGCAGTCAGGCAGAGGGGCCAGCAAGTAACTGGCACAGAGAGAAACAAGAAAAGCCAAGTGTTTAGAGTTGGAAGAACAAGCAGTAGGAGATGAAGGTTGGGAGGAGGTGGAAATATGGGAGTCGGACACCAGGGGACCTTGAAGGCTATTTCTGAAGGGCTTTGGGTTGCATTGAAGGATTAAATGGTGAATGGTCTGATAACACAGGGTGACTCTGGTTGGTGCATTAAGACGAAAGGGGTGGTTATGGACCGCATTGTGTTCTTCCCACAGATAGGTTGAAATCCTAACCCTTCATTCTTATGAAGGTCACCTTCTTAGGAAATCGGACATGTGAAGTGTTTACCCGTTAAGATGAGGTCACGCTGGAGGAGAGGGGGTCCTCAGCAAAGGAGAGGCACGGGCAGAGAGGAAGACAGCCATGTGAGAACGGAGTTAGGCTATTGCTGCGAATCAAGAAACGTCCTGAGCTGGGTGAGAAGAGAGGGGTGGAGCCTTCGGTGAGAACAGGTCCACAATGCCCTTCTGATGTTGTCGGCTTTGTGGTTTTCAGAGCTGTGGGTGTGTAGACGTCAGGGTTTTTTAAATTGTACATTTAGAGGAGGGTTTAGATCATCAACTTGGTATTCAACAGTTTAAATTACTAAACAACGTCCCCAACAGTTACCCTTCACCTGTTCCTTGATTTCTCTTCTCCTTCCTGTGGGCGACTACCGTCCCTTCCAGCAAAGGTAAGACCCATCCCCTGTCTAGCTCATTGCTTTCTCTTCCCCCTTTACTGTCCTAGCTTGACAGTCTCCAAAGTCTGTTCCCTTGGGTATGAATGCCTTCTGTTTGGTTTCTACAATTTTTCCCGTATCAGAGTGGTCTTATATAATAGTGATCCTTCTGCAATTGAGTAATTTCACTCAGCATGATGTTCTCCAGATCCATTGATCATGGGTTGGCCATTGTTTTTCAGCGATGTATAGTATTCCACTGTCTGTATGTAGCAGTTTCTTCTCTGGATAGGCATTTAAGTTGTTTCCATCTTCTTGTTACTGTGAACAGTGCCGTCGTGAAGATGAGTGCGCATCTATTTGTTTGAGTTATGACGCCTAACTGCTGGATCGTATGGAATGTCTATTCCCAGGGGTGCGAGCTGGCACCCTATCACTTTCCAAAATGGTTGCATCTAGCTATCTGTTCATCGAAGCCACCTACTTTGTAGTATTTTGTTATGGTTGCCCTAGGAAATTAATACAGTGGGCAAGGGTTGAAGCTAGGGAGAACATTTAGTAGAGTCTTTAAATTATTCAAAGGCGAGGCAATGGCTTGGAGAAGGGTAAATGTAGCCTGGAAGTTGTGAGAAGTAGGTACATTCCGAATCGGAGTTCAGGCCAGAGGGTTTGATTACAGTGAGTTGGAGGAGAAGTGAGCAAGAGGAAGGTGCTTATAGTGAGCAAGAGGAAGGTGGGTGCCCAGTCTGACTCTCGGGTTCAGGTTTGGGGTCTCAGCATCGGGAAGGACGGGCGATCGTAATAAAGGTGAAGAGCAGGCGTGGGTGGGGATGGAGGGGGGTGGGGGGGGCATGAGCCCAGTCTTGGATATGCTCAGATGAAGATACTCCAGGCATCTTGGCAGTGTGACGCCATGTCTGGCCTTCCAGGAAGAAGTCTAGAGATTAAAAAACAAAGCAAAACACTTGTGAGTTGGAAGCAATGTCATGCTATTTAAAGCAACCAGGCTGGAAGAGACCCCCCAAGGCTATGACTATGGAGAGAGAAAGAGACCTAGGTAGGTAGACTTCCGGCTCTTCTGATTTAGACGTGTGGAAAAGTGGAAGGCGAATCAGAAAGGGGCTGCCCCTCTGTTGGAAGCCCAGAGAAGAGGCAAAGTTGTCTAGTTGAGATGCTGCTGACAGCCGGAGTAAAGTGGAGGTTTGAGGATAAAACTTTGAGTTTAGATATTGAGGGGTGGGTGGGTCTTTTGGTTGACTCATCAAGAGCAGTTTTGGTAGGGTGATAAGATTAATTTTTTTCTCCTTATTAGTGTTCTACTCCCTGCAACTGAGTTAATTCTGACTCACAGAAGCCCTGTTGGACAAGGTAGAACGGCCCTGTGGGTTTCTCAGGCTAGAAATCCTCACCGGAATAGGAAGCCTCATCTTTCACCCTCAGAGCTGCTGGTGGTTTCAAACTGACGACCTTGTGGTTAGCAGCCCAAGGCATAACCACTACACCACAAGGGTTCCCCTTTTACTAGCATTGCAGATATTTAAAAACAAACCTAATAAAAAGTTGTCAGTCCTTTACAATGTATAAAAGGCTTCCATGTGTATGACCATAGTGAACCTTCATAGTATCCTCAGGCAGAGAGAGATGAGGTGGTTCTATTTTTACAGGGGAAGCAAGCGAGACTCAGACATAGAGTGATTTGTCCAAAGTCAGCCAACTATAATACAGCGATGTCTTTAAATCTCAAACACTTTGCCATCTGCAGTAGAGGGATAGTACTACTAAGCCAAAGTCTACCATCCTCTGATACAAGTAATACTAGGACTCTGTACTAAGTCTAGAATTAAAGCAGAGGAGGGAGGGAGGGAGGGAGGTCAGAGAAAAGATTCTGCCAAGGTCAACGATAGAGGTTGCTTCACTTTTTCACATGTTGTCAAGGAAAGAAGGAACCTCTTAGCCGCCCCAAATGTGCTGTGCAAAAACACAGAGACACGATGCGACACGTGGACACAGCTGGATTGTGTCTGAGATGCATCAGTACATAGACCCATGCTGACCCGGGAGAGGAGCGGGTGGGAGAGCTAGCTGGAAGGACAGCTCGGGTCAGCTCAATCGTGGGCTGAAGTGTGCTTTTAGCTTAGAACAAATAATAAATGCCCTTCACATCATGCGATACTATGCGCATCCTTGTTAGAAATAAATGCCTGTACGTGGCTGTTGTTGCTGTGTCTCTTGCAATCCGTTTTGACGCATAGGGCTCTCTATATGGGATGGGGTAGGACCGCGTCACAGCGGTCCCCGGCTGTCGCTCTCGCTGGAAGCAGGCTGCCCCGTCTTTCTCCTTCCTGAAGGTGGTGAGTTGGAGCGTCAGCCTTGTGCGGAGCAGCCCAGGGCTAACCGGCGCGCCACCAGGGCGCCCCACACATGTATCGATGACTAAAAGTCCACTTTTTCGTGATTCTGTGCTGCCTCCAGAATCAAATGGATATCAGAATCATAGCATACTATAGACTAGGTTCTTGTGACTGGATTTTTGTCTCTTATCAGTCAGAATGCTTTTGGCTTTATTTGGCAAATACCCAGGGAAACACCACCTAAGCAGTCAGGATGTTGGGGTCCTTGGTCAGCTGGCTTGCTTCTTCTGAGCCCGTGATACAGGCTCCAACATCGTGCCCATTCCTTGGCAACTTACAAATAGGAAGGACTGAATGCTTGCCTTGGTATCTTTTTGCTGTTCTTGTCAATTTACAGGCTCATAACCCACTATGGCCACCAGGGCTCCGTTAGTCACCGGCAGGGGGAAGGCAATTATTCTGAGAGGCCTGGATGGACAAACTAATGCCCTGGACCTTGGAAGAGACCGTGGTTCACGTTGGTACTCCGGGTCACCACAAAATGGCAATAGGACGAGGGGAGAGAGAGTCATGCCCCCTGTATCAGAATCAGGCTCTATTATTGATGTTAAACTTACAAAGTAGAGTCATGTGCTGTATTTCTGTAACAGCGGAGATTTTTAAAATTTGGATACACACAAAAGAAATGACCTTTTCGACTGGGATTCAGATTATTAAGATAGTCTCTATTTGTCACATCAAAGTATTCTGGGCATTAAACCTGTCCAAACTAAATCGCAAACCAAACTCACTGTGGCCCAGTTGATTCTGCCTCCTAGTGACCTCAAAGGACAGAGTAGAACTGCCCTGTGGGTTTCAGAGAACTAGAACGCTGTAGGGAGTAGAAATTCTCATCATTCTCCCAGGAGCAGCTGAGGGTTTAAACTGGGGATCTGGCAGTTAGCAGCCCAGTGGGTGACTGGCTCCACCCCCAGGGCTCCTTCCCTGAACTAACAGGAACATAATCACAGCTTAGGTAAGTAACCCTGTGGGCAGCTAAACCCAACATTCCTCTCACATGAGACATCATGTAACTTTTTGGCATTCTGTTAGCATTAAAAAAGAAAAAATCTTGATTAAGTTACCCTTAGCAGCCACCAAATCCTTGGCTTAAGATATCGAAAGAGATTTAGACTATGTTAAGTGTTGGGCCACTTGGCAGCAACATGAGAAAAATTATTTGTGCTTGGATGCAGGGGGAAAAAGACTTTATCGTCCTACGTTGCGCTTCACTTACTTCTTTTTAACGCATGATTTTATTGTGAGGTATTTTATGTGGTTGTATATATATCAATATCTATGAAATCCACACAGGTATGGGATATCGATTCAATCCTTGGTTGTCTAAAATCTAGACGCTGTGGTCAGTGCACTTATTACCAGTGGAATGATGCAATCTCAAATGATTCATGCTTGGAAATCCCTGAAAATCCAGAGCACACGTTTTTATAATTAGAATGCAGCATCTGTGGGGAGTTACTTAAGGGGTACTGAGTATCTGGTTTAAAAACTCACTGCAATCAACATGAACATGACTCATAGTGACCCGATTGGACGGAGTCAAAGTACCCCGTGGATTTCTGAGAGTAAGTCATTATGGGAGTAGAAAGCCTCATCTTTCTCCTAGGGGCAGCTGGTGTTTTTGAACTGCTGACTTTGCAATCAGCAGCCCAATGTGTAACTCACCAGGCCACCAGGACCTCTTGGAGTATCTGGTTCCCCAAACAAAAAAAACCCACCAAACAAACTCACTACTGTCTGACTCAAAGCAACCCTACCGGACAGGGTAGATGTGGCAATGCGCGTGTCCGCGATTGTAGCTTCTCAAGGAGTAGAAAGCCGCAGCTTTCCCCTGCAGAGCTGCTGCCGATGCTGAATTGGTGCCCTTGGCTAGCAGCCCACCCTGTGGGGAGTCGAACAACTTCTGGAAACGGACAATCGTAAAGGCTGGCCAACACGGTGGAGAGAATTAATAGCACCGAGGTGCAAAACTACATAAAGCTTAAAATGACAAATGTTCGTTATATCCGTATGAGACTATAATACAATGCACTCTCAATGTAAGTTCTGATAACTTAGGTATAGTTCGAGGTAACTATAGGGGAACGTTAGGTTTGAAATGAATTTCCATGACTATCCTTCTAACTCTAAAGTGGTTATTATGTTTTCTTCCTTCAAATCAGAGAATAGGTACTAATGTAGACTGGATATTTAGAATTTTGTAACCATAGTTTTTGTGTCAGTATTTTGTTTTAGACTGTTTTCTTGGTAAATCCAAACTTTAGTGGCTGTGGGTAATTTTCATCTTACAGTTTCTATTTTTTTCCATCTGTAAAAAAGTACATTTTTTGTTTCTCGCTGCCAAGAAGAGCAATGTAAATTTCTCAAACTTTTTCCCCCAATCATTTTATTGGGGACTCTAACAACTCTTATCACAATCCATCCATCCATCCATCCATTGTGTCAAGTGCACCTTTGCATACATGTTACCATCATCGTTTTCAAAATATGTTCTTTCTACTTAGCCCTTGGCATCAGCTCATTTCCACCCCCACCCCTTCTCGAATTTTCATACCCAAACCAGTTCCTATGGAATGATCTCAGAGTGCAGGAATCCTGTCGGATAGCCGAGAAGGCCTCCTAAGTTTTCCCAGACTGCACTCTCTATGGAAGCAGACGAACCAGCTTTCTAAAACCCACGTGGCCGGTGGATTGAAACCACCACCTTACGGGTGACCAGACCAGCGCTTAACCACTGCGCCACCAGGGCTTCTTCTCAAGTATTGGTGGTTACGAAAGGCGTTTGGTTTCACCCCGTAATAATAACTACAGACCTTAGACACATTTGTGTGACAGTACCGTATACAACATCGGACTTGATTCTCCCTTGCATCCCAGATAGTAATTTACAGAATCAACTCCTTGATTCACAGGGTCTCTGGGAAAGGGTGTGAGACCAAGGAGTCGGGCTAGCAAGTGGTGCAACTCAGATTCTGCATTTATGAACTCACTTACGCCTGACCAAACCAAGCCTCCCGCCGTGCAGTCCTGTCAGCTCAGAGCAGCCCTTTGAAGGGTTTCCGATGCTGTCAACTCTCAAGGGAGTGGATAGTCTCATCTTTCTCCCAGGAATCAGCTGGTGGGTTTGAACCACAGACTCTGAGTTTAGCAGTTCAGTGGGGGGCGGGGGGGGGGGTGTCAGATGCTTACAGACATCCTCCCTGAAGACAGTTGGTCACCAGACTATGGAAGGCCCTGCTCCCTGCTGTTAAGGACAATGGACAGGCCTGCAGTCATTGCTTTGGTTCCTGTACACCCTACTGATAATGGTTCCTGTGGAGATCCAGAGAACAGATCAAACCCGCTCAGTGACATCAAGTTAGGCTGCCATCTTGTATCTAGGATCCGCCCATCTTGTCACATGTATACGCCCAACCCCTCCTCTTCCTATTGAGTGTATGTCCCTAGATGGTCCCCCTCTCATTGCTGTATAACGTATAGTTCACCCCCTTCCTGTGATGTATGTCTACCTGTAATTAGTCGGCTTGCATGCCCCCAAAGGTATATAGGCTTGGGTTAGCAATAGAGAGCTCCCTTGCGCCCCCACCCCCTCTCAGCTTCTCCCTTGACCTCTCATCCCTTGACCTCTCGTCCTCCCTTGCTCCTTTTCCCCTTGTCCTCCTTTCCTTCCCCCTCTCTCCACGTGGACCAACAAGCAGGGCTGAGGTGAGCCATGCGACCATGAGATGTGTCTGACTCCATTATTTGACTCTCCTATCTCTCATGCTCTCGATGACTTTAGTATAACATTTATATATCTCAACTGTACAATTGTGCTAATTAAACCCGTGATTAGTGGTGGGGGGCTGGCTCCCCCACCTCAAACCGCAGTTCAGCACTTACCCGACAGTGCCTTGTGAATTCACTTAGTTGCTAAAATTTATTTGTAACCCAAACCAACACTTGCAGTGCTTTCGCCGACACAGGCCAAGGCTGGGCAAAACTTTGTCACCCAGCGGACACATGCCCTGCTGAGGTCAAACAAGGTGACACTGCTTTTCAGCGTCAGCTTTCCTACTGGAAGCAAGCGTCCTTGGGTGACCTGGGTAGGGCCATGCTGTTAGCATTTTTTGTGTGCTTTTGGTCGGCGGTTGGTTTCACAGTTTAAAATGCCTCTCAAGCTTAGGGCTTAAGTGCTGGCTGGTATTCCCGAACTCAAGAAGGCTGTGGTTTCTGTCCTGCAGAGAGAGCGCGTGTGCTAGATGAGCTTCATTCAAGGAGCAGTGACAGCACCGATGGCTGCCAGCTCAGTGTGAATGAGTCCACAATACACATCCAGTAATGTCTTCACAAACAGAAGCACAGATTAAACAAGCTCCTGTACGGATCAGTTGACATAAAACTACGACATAAAATCAGCCCAACGACAAGGAAAAAGTAAAGTAAAAATATCGTGTGCCCAGAGGCTCACAAAAATAGGAGCACTGGGTCAGTACAGTGAACCCTCGTTTATCACGGTTAATTGGTTCTAGACCCTACCGTGAGACAGGGCCGTGGTACCATGGACTGTCAAAAGAACAAACAAATCTGTCTTGGAAGAAGTACAGCCAGAATGCTTCTTAGAGGCAAGGGTGGTGAGGCTGTATCTCAAATCGTTTTCAAGAGAGATCAATCCCATGAAAGACATCATGCTTAGTGTGGTAGAAGGGCATCAGAAAGGAGGAATGCCTTCGATGTGATCAGTTGATACAGTGGCCACAACAGTAGGCGCACACATAAGAACAATTGTGAGGATGGTGCAGGACCGGGCAGTGGTTTCCTTCTCTTGTACATAGATCGGGTTACTGTGAGTCAGAACCGACATGGCGGTGCCTAAAAACAACACTGTTGTGACCAGGGCTTGCAGCTGGTGTCATGATGCAAAATGCACGTGAATTGTTGAATGCACACAATACATGTTCTCTGTAAACTCTCAGCCCAATGACAAGGAAAAAGTAAAGTAAAAATATCGTGTGCCCAGAGGCTCACAAAAATAGGAGCACTGGGTCAGTACAGTGAACCCTCGTTTATCACGGTTAATCGGTTCTAGACCCTACCGTGATAAATGAAATTCCGCGAAGTAGGATTCCTTATTTGTAAATCAAATATTTTCGTAGTTAGAGCATAGAGGACATGAAAAAACACCCTTCAGTCACCATTACACTCGTATTACCCAATTTATTAAACGAAAAAGGGAAAATACAGTAAAACATTTTGGACGTTACAATGATCCAAACGGCTAGGACAGACTCCGTTTTTATTATGAACTTATTACGACTTGTCACGATGCACTTTGCTTCCTTGTTGAAAGTGAAAGTAGCCGTAGCACGGATGTTTTTTTCCTCTTTACGGATGGAGCGAACGGAAGACTCATTCAAGTCAAAATGGCGTGCAACCTCCACGATTTTCTTGCCATCTTTGATCATATCCAAAAGTTTTACCTTTTCCTGGATGGTGAGCATCTTCCTCTGGCGCTTATTTTTATTGTCAGAAGGCTTACAAGAAGCAGCTCGTTTAGGAGCCATCATAGGGCTTAGATAAAATTTCTTAAAAATCGCAAACAATTACAGTACACTGTACAAAAGCAAAAATGCATCTGATACGTAGCTCCGATACGTAGCGATGCAGACAGAAGCATGTACAGTATGAGCCAATCAGTGGCAGTAATGACAGAGCATGCGCTGTTACGCAAAAACCGCGATAGAGTGAAGCCGCGGAAGTCGAAGCGCTAAGTGGCGAGGGTTCACTGTATTTGCTAATTCATTGTCACAGTGACTTTAGAGATCTGAACTGCTGTGAAGGGTTAGGACTGGTGTAATGCTGCTCTTTGCACTAGACACTAGGGGCCACGCATGCAGACCAGGAAGAGAAAAGCCTTCCACTGGGAGCTTCGACTCTGCCCACTAATCTAGCTAGTGTTACGTGGATGTGGTTTACTCTTATTTTGCAAATTCTGAGCCTATGTTTGAGAACCAAGCAATTCATTTGTTTTCAAAGGGGGATAACCTCCTTTGCAGGTTGTTTTAGATTCCTGACAAAGAGATGCTACTGGAAGGAGCAATTGAGAAGCAGGCCAGGTGTTAAGCCTACTCAGTTTTCACATCGGATGTTAATTGGTGAATTGCTAATTGGTAGTAAGTTTCTAAAAGCTGACAAAGCTATAGTCATCGATTCCTTATTCTGTAGTGAAAGACAAATACTTTGTGGATCAATCTCTCATTTAGATTCTTCTGTATGTCAGGCCTTCAAGGGAGAATATTGTGTGGGTTCATGATTCCTAAACTGTAGAAATGATGTAGGGGCCGTGTCTGGCCTCCTCGGACTCCCAGGCCTGAGGTTGATGGCCGAAAGCCAGATGTCAGACTTGTGTCCACCCTCCATCCCTTTTGACCCTCTTCTGATACCAACTTGCCCTCCCCCAGCAACTGTCCACCCTTCATTTGGGTTCAATAATCCATCGCAGTGGCCACACAGCGCTCACAGGTCATACTCAGGATTAAGGGTGTTACTTGGGAAGTTAACAGGCTGAAATTCCGATAAGAAAAACTCAGGGTACAGTTGTTCAGTCTGGATAGTTTCTTCTCTGCTGTGCCCAGAGGCAGGACTTGCTCTGACTCCCAGCCTCTTTGGTATAGCCTGTCCTGCTCTGGCAGTGTTGCAAAGTTCTCTTAGAGCTTCCGATAAGTTCGCTCCACTCTAAGCACCCATGTATGGATCCACAAACTCCGCTCCACCAACTAAGTGCCTGTAGGCAGCCCATTCCACAAGGCAGCTTCCTGCCCCAAAGCATTCGGCTTTACTTGCTCCATGGATTGTGATGTCCGCTACTCTGTCTTAGGTGCTGTTGCTGTTGTTGCTGCTCCTTTGCCACTTTTCTGCTGTCTCTTGGATCCAGAGCTCTTGGGATCGAAAGAGTGTACCTCTCTTCTGACTCTTCTCTCTCACTGGTTGTAAAATCCCCCCTCCTACTTCTGAGATGGCTGATTTTATACCCAGCCAGATGACACACCCAAGTATGAATCCCGTTAACAACCACTGAATCATATAATCCAATCAGTATCTTGCCCCATCTTTTTACCCAGACCCAACAAGGCTGTTTGGTGGGGAGTAACAGAAGCTATAGCTAGGAGATCCACATTATCTAATTCAGTGGATTACATAAGCCCTGGATCGAAGTCTTCCTGTGGCTTTCACCTGTGCAAGAGTCTCAGGGCCAATTTCCAACCACCTCATCCACAGCCACCCACCAACTATCAGTGGAGGTTTGTGTGCTGCTATGGTGCTGAACAGACTTCAGGATGCTTCCAGACTAAGACGAGTTGGAAGAAAGGCCTGGAGGTTCAACATCCAGCCAATGAATGTCCAGTGGACCCAAAGGTCTAATCTGCAGTTAATCAAGGAGAAGGCCCAGAATAGGCAGTGCTCCTTCCTCTCTGCTGAGGGTTTCCAGGCCCCTGGGGCCAACTTAGTAGCTGTTTCTGACAGCATCATGCAATAAATAAATAACAGGCTTTTCATTCATAACTCTAGGGCCCATTCTGCTCTACCTGGGGGAGCAGCTGCTTAGTGCTGTGATGAACCTCTGTGATCCTGTCTTGTCCATTTGCACAGGGCCTATTCAAGGAACAAGCTCCAGTTCCTTGGTATAGGCATTCCTTCCCCTCTCCCCCTGACGGAACCTTCTGACCATCTGTATCTTAGCGCTCCAAGAGAGGGAGCAGCATCTCTCTCTAAAAGCCTGGAATGAATGTGGACCGGGTCGCACGTGCTTTGCTTCCTTTCCCCAGGACATGCTCTTGTTGAACTTGGCCTTCTGATGGCATGGGTGTCTTCTCGCTAAGCCCCTAGTTTACATGACTGGTCTGGAAGGAAGAAGAGAACTTGTTTTTCTGTCAACAGCCCTCACCAGGAGCTCTGGCCCCGTTGAAAATGCCTCTTTCTGAGTCCTCCAGGCTTACTGTGGTGGCCGTGAACCTGTGTCTGCACTGCCCCTCTTTGGGTAGAAGGGTCACCCTACCCAACAGAGTGACTGAGTGAGTGCATCATAAGACGCTTCCCCATTCTCCCTTTCCTTCCAACCATTAGACACTTGAGGTACAATTAAGATGTGGAACAAAGAGGTCCCTTTAAAACTCAGCACACCCAGAGGTGGGCAGTTCTGTGCACTCTGGCTTCATGCTGTGACCTGGTGGTGTTGTCCTTCCTTACTGAGTAAACTCTGACACTTGATGAGCCATGCACAAAGGGCCTCAACACTGCCTGGAACGGTGTCATCCCGTCTTCAGGCTGTTGTGATCCACAGGGCTTTCTTTGGCCAGTGTTCAGAAGTAGACCACCCGGTCTTTCTTCCTGGTCTTTCTCAGCCTGGAAGCTCCTCTGATAGGCTGTGGTGGCTGTGCCTGAGGGGTTTTGGTCAGGAACCACAACTACCAGTGGCACTTTTTGATTCCTCACTTCTTTCTCCCACCTCCTGCCACAACCGAACATTCTGAAGGACTGCCCCTTCCCTTTTGGGGTCCTCCTGCTGCAAAGCATCCCATTGCTATCCACAGTGAGGATGCTAGCTGCAAAGGACGGATCAGGGTAGATGCAGAGCCATCTGGGCACAATTAGTGATGTGACCACCCTATTTGTGGTAGTTGCATAATTTCATTCAACTTGAACATCTATAAAAGTGTAGGGGTGGTAGTCAACCTGTCAGTCAGATCACAGCCTGATGGTGACTCCTTGTGGGAGTGGCCGTCTCTTAAGGAGGGTCCTGGGAACCTTCCTCCCTCTCTCTCTCTTTGCCTTCACCTTCCTGCTGGTAGACCTTGGTTGCTGCCAGAACCCTGGAGCTGTGTGCACTGTCATTGGATCCATGGGACTTTGCACTTACTTGCCTGTGATATTCCTGCATTCTGCGTCATGGCATCTGGCTGCGTGAGCCTGACGATAGACTTACGGACTAGTACTGGACTTAGATACTTTAGTTTGACTGGACTGAGATGTTTTCCAGATACACAATTTTTTCTTGATATACAGCTCTTTCTTACGCATATATGAGTGTCCCTGGATTTGTTTCTCTAGTCAACCCAGCCTAACACAATGCTGAAACACTTCCTACTGCATTTGGCCCCGGGTTTAGAGTACATTGGACGGTCATGTAACAAAAGTTTTCCAGCATATGTTTTCAGATTCTGTGTGTGTGTGTGTAGACTAGCACAGTTGAAGAAAAAACAAAATCCATTTATTGTCTTTCCATGTGAAGGTAAGTTAAACCTTGGTCATACCATCCTGCCTCAGCGTAGGGATTTGGGCGGCATGTTCATGAGAATTTTTCCTTCACAATATTTCGTTGATTTCTGCCCAGCTCTGTAGGCAAATTCAAAAGTGTCATGTTCTGTTGAGAATTAAACTACAATGCCGGAATAGATTGTGTGTGTCCGTAGCCATGTCCCCGGAGGAAGTGTGGGGTGGAGCCACAGCCAGCAAACATAAGCAGCATCGTGTTGTCATGGTCTTGGCGACGGGCTGTCACTTTGCTTCACGTTGCTTCTGAGGTTTCTCCTGCAGACCTCCATCCTGAGGGATGGCAGCTGTCATTGGCTTCTGATGTCCCCTGGAATTACAGGTTCGGCCTCCCATTCTTATAGAATCTTTGATCTAAGGAAATCAAAAGACAAGTTGGCCAACGTCATTCCTAATCTGGATCTGCCTATGGGTTATTGCCTCTGCCCCTCCCTGGGGCATTGACATCATTTGGAGGCTCCTGGTCATCTGGAAGGGACCAAGCCATGCTTAGGATCATTTAAATATTCTGGTTCTTTGGGGGGAAAATGTAATTATTATGATGTGCCCCCAAGTACCACATTCCTATTGCTATCACATGTCAAAACAAAACAAAACGAAAAACCAACCTTGCTGCTGTTGAGCCCATGCTGATGCACAATGGCCCTGCCCTGGAGAACAGAGTGGAACTGCTCCATCATCTTCCCGAGCGGGGATGGATGGATGGGTTCCAACCACCAATTGCTCTGTGAGCAGCCACGCCCTTAAGCACCATGTCACCAGGGCTCCTCTGCATCCCGATGTATAAGCCCCGCTGCCATGGAGTACATTCTGACTTACAGTAGGGTTCCTAAGACTAAATCTTTTCGGGAGCAGGCAGCTTCATTTTTCTCCCATAGAGCAGGGTGGTGGGTTTGAATCTCTCACCTTGCAGGAGCTCAGTGCCTGAGTTAGTTTATTGTGCCAGCCTGGCTGATAAACGCAGGTGGGATTGACTGAAAGGCAGAGAGATGGATGGCTTGGTGAGCCTTGCCTTTCTTGTCTCTCGCTCTGTGATCATTGGACCAGTGTGCGGCTGCCTTGCTTGTTATGTGCCTCAATTTAAAGGCTACACTGCCTGTGGGATGCCTAGCCTGTGGACTGTGTTGCTGTAAGTTGAGGTCCCTTTAAGACTTCTCTGGAGCTGGGGACTGGCAATTGGTGACCTGCCTTGTGATTGGCTGCTGTGCTGACATAGCCTAGCTCTCTCTACAAATAGAGGAAGATCTGGCATCAGACAGAGACTTGAAGGACTGCTAGTCTCTCAACTTTCTCTCACGGACGTGAGTTGCAGTAAACCATTTATAGTGCTTTCTAATTTAACTGTTTATTTCTTGTATTGTATATTTATCTGTATATGATTTAACAGTTCATTTCTCGTTATATATCTAATTCTCTTTATAAATAAATATATTATATTATCAGGAATTTGGTTTTATCTCTCTAGAGAACCCTGTCTAACACAGTGCCTAACCCACAGTGCAATCAGGGCTCCACCTATACTGTATCACACCCCCCACTGTTGAGTTGATTGCAACTCTTAGCCACCCTACATAGGGTTTCTGAAGCTGTAGATCTTCAAGGGAGCAGGGTAACGGCACTCTTCTCCCTTGGAGCGGCTGGTGAATTTGAACCATGCGGTTAGCAATTTAACTCTTACCCAACAACATGGCCAGGGCTCCTTTATATACCTGTCCCCCAAACCAAACACATATTGACCCTATAGGACAGAGTAGAACTGCCCCTGTGGGTTTCTGAGCTTGTGACTCTCTACTGAGTGGAAAGGCTCTGCTTTTTCCTGATTCTAAACTCCAAACTCATGGCCCCCAAGTCAATTTTGACTTACAGTTATCTTCGATGACAGGGTAGAACTGCCCCTGTGGGGTTCTGAGACTGTCACTCTTTATGGGTCTAGGATAGCGGTTTTCAACCTGTGGGTTGCGACCCCGTTGGGGGTTGAAGGACCCTTTCACAGGAGCCGCCTGATTCATCACAGTAGCAAAATGACAGGTATGAAGTAGCAAGGAAAATAATTTGATGGTTGGGGGGGAGTCACCACAACATGAGGAACTGTATGAAAGGGTGGCGGCATGAGGAAGGTTGCGAACCACTGGTCTAGAGAGTCTCCTTTTTCTAGCTGATGGTTTCGAACTGCCGACCTTGCTGCCCAGCACGTAACCTTATGCCACCAACACTCTTCTTATACACCGTTTAGTGGTTCTGTATCCACCATGAAGTGTCCTGGAGGCACAGTGGTTTAAGTGTTTGGCCGTTAACTGAACCATTGGCAGTTCAAACCCATGAGAGAAAGGTGTGGGCAGTCTCCTCCGGTATAGATGGCAGGCAGGGAAACCCCATGGGACAGTTCGACTTTGCCCTGCAGGGTGACTACGAGTTGGGATAGACTGAGTGGTAATTGGTTTGCTTGTGGTTTAATTAATCAGAGGATTGGATGAACCCACAGAAGGAATCCTCACAAGCTAGCACCATTATGTCTTGGCTGGGAGATCTAGCATTTTGCTTTGGGTTGCTTAAACCCCAAATGTGCAGTGTTTCCTGGTGACCCTAGTCTAAAAGCAGCTGCTGATGGGAACCCTGCTCGGTTGGTCTTTACATAGGATGCTTCAGGGAGGAGAACTGGATGCCAGAGGAGAGTGGAAGGACGAGAACTTGGTGGCATGCTCTTGTGTTGTATCGTTTGTAACTCATTCTCTAGTCAAGAAATAAGAATGCTGATAGATAAGAAAGAAGGAAAGGGTGGAGGGAGAGAAGGAGGGAAGAAGTTATTGCTTACAGAGAAACAGGCCCTCCATTAAGTAATGCTTCTAAATCAAATGCTTCTATAGAAGCACTTTGCAAAGCTCTTGGGAGATAAAATGATATAGTGACAGGAGCTTCTCAGAGATTGCTGTGTGCCAGCCTGGAGGGAAGCAGCCTTGGTCGTGTCGTGGGTTACTTGTTAGACTGAAAACCCCGAGGTTAGCAGTTCAAATGCCCTAGCCGCTCTGAGGGAGCCGCTGTCTGCTCCTGTCAAGATTTAAGGCTCAGGAGACTAGGGAGCAGGTCTATTCTGCCCAATCGGATAGACCTCTAGGAGTTGGAATGGACCCGACGCATTGGGTTTGAGTTTGGGATTTAGCCTTCAGGGAAATGATTGCTAAACCATTCAACATCTCGATCCAGGAGCCATTGTTCATCTGCATTTTGCAAATGAGGACAGGGAATCCGTGAGCACGTGGTGGATGGAGCTGTGTGGTGAACCCAGGCCTGTCCGTCTGTACACATTGCTCCGTGCTGTCTCTCCAACACCAGACAGAGAGCGTGAGGCCTGTGTGAATATGCTGCAATGTCAACTTGCTCATCTGAGTTCCAGGAACGCAGATTTTCTTGGGGGACATCTACCCGCTCTTCTCTTTAGCCCCCTCCTCTCAGCGTGCTGTTTCTTTTGCCCCTTTTCTTTTTGCTCCAAATCCAGAGCTGCGAGTTCACTCCGGTGGTGTCCCATCTATCCCCAGTCAGGGGCTTACATCAACTGGCTGCTCCGTGGGAGAAAGAGGAGGCTGTCCGGAGCCGTAAAGGTTTACAGTTTCAGAAAAGCTAGATGGGATTGCTGAGCCATAGTCATCTCCAGGGCAGTGATTTTATCTACCTATCCACTCATTCATTCACCACCTTCCCTCCATCCATCCATTTATTTATCCCCCATCCACCATCCATGCATCCATCGAATCAGCTGTAGTTTATATCCATCCATCCCACCCGTCAGCCTTCATGTATTCACATATGCGTTCAAATATCCCTTCAGGCCTAGACTAGATGCTGGAGATGACGCATTGAACAAAGCCCACATGTTTGCTGTCATCATGGAACTTGAAAGGGAGGTGTCTGTGTATAAAAGTATTTGGGGAACTTTATACCTGTGCATATATTTTCCTTTGGAGCCTACCAGACCCACTAAACGGATACCCTGAGAGGTCTGTGGTTAAGTTTTTTTTAAAACTTCTTGAATATGGAAGCATGCCTCTCGCTCGTTCTTAAACTTTGCCGACCTTTCTCTTTTTGTTGTTGTTCCCGGTTTGCATCCTAGTTTTCCAAGTTGACCGAGTGTCCGTGCACAAAACTCCATATAACTAATCTGTTGAGAAACACATATTTGGGACTTAAAAAATGACTATGATGGTTTCTTTCACAAAGCTGCGGTATGTTTTTTGATTTAATGTGGTCTGGAGTTTCTGGGCCTGTTTCTGGGCCTACAAACTACATGGTGGACATTAATCTGAAGATGACACGGGAGGCGTAGTAGTCACTATTGTTGTAATTCGGGACAGCAGCGGAATTGCTATCAAACAATGGCGTGTGTTTGTGCTACTTCGCTTGGTTTTAAGTCGTTTCAATTCCACCTGCTTCTCAAGGCTGAATAACACTTCCTTCATAGATGATCAGACCTGAATCCCTGGAGTTGGTAAATGATACTGTGGTAGTTACAACATCTGATGTCAATTTGGGACTTGAGAGGATTAAGAGTGAAGGGGGGGAGTCTAGTCTGTCAATCGGATCATAGTCAATGAGGCCTCTGTGTAGGCATGGCCTTCTCCTGGGAATTCTGGGAATTCCTGTATTTTCTTCCTTGGAGACGGGAGACACCTTCTCTCTCTTCTCACTGCCTTGGAGATGCTCTGCTGCCAAGACACCTTGCACTACACTGATAGAGCCCGTGCCCTGGAAGACT
>NW_022109767.1:6598096-6601695 GCF_000313985.2 Echinops telfairi | reverse complement strand
TTCTCTGTCCCAGAGCCTGTGAAGAATGAGCCTCGGGAGCTGTGAGAGAATACGTTGCTGTTGTTTGAAGCTGCCAAGTGGGTGATCATTTGTTCTAAGAGATGTTGGAAACTAACACGTGCTTTAATCTCTCTGAACCATGATGGGATATTTTCGGCTCTGAACTCGGTTTTGATATAGTATGCAGAGTTCTGCTCCTACAGGCACCCAATCTGCTCCTTGAACCAATTTCTTCACTAACTGAGCAGCTCAGATCCTGGAACTGATGTATTTAAACTTTCATTGGAAGAAAAGGAGACCAGTAAGACCTGAGCATTCATTTGCTAAAGATGATGCTGGAGGTACGGGGGGCTGTCAGGGGGAGTGGGGGGCTTCATCTCTTAGGAGATCATGGCCTTTAGAAACTTGAATTTACACCTGCTTTTGAATGGAGCGATTCCTTTGTTGGAATATTCATGTTGGAATATGAATACTACTCCCCAGAAAGCGCCAGACAGCAGAATAAGAAGAGTGAGTCATTTGACACAATAGTTTGATGTCTTCATCAGATGGCACCTTCCTGGTTACTTGAACACTGACAGTAGCGACAGGCCAGTGTCCCGGGATTTCTGGATGAAGCCTCACATGGGTCTGCTCACTTCTTCTATGGGACATGCTTTGGAAGCAATGCGCTGGGTCCTTACTCACGCAGATCCCTCGGGAATCTACTGAGTCTCACTGAACAGAGAGGGATGGATCATGTTCTTTGGGAAATGTCAACAGTTTGGCTTTCCACATGGGAAAGTCACAGAGAAATATTAGAAGGCTTGCCCTAGTGACTAGGGCTGGTGATAAGCATTCTTATTTCCAATATGATGGCATCTCTTACAAGCATCCTGCTTTCCTAATGGAAGACAAGCTCTTCTTTGAGCATTTGTTTGGGAGTCTTGTGGCACTGTAAAGCCAGGTAGAAATGACTGTCACCTTGGGAAAGCCAGAGCGTGCGTAAAGGTTTCTACCTGTCAGGGTAGGAAAACATCCAGACTTCCCAGTAAACACAGAATGACCGGAAAGCAATTGCTCTGTCTACTCAAAGGCAGAAACATGGCAAGGCCCAGAAAAGCAGGGCGGTCCTGTTGGGTTCTGAATCTCATAGGTATCCCTGGACATCCTATTTCGAGAACATTTCACCCAAGAGCAAGCGAAGTTACATGCCCCAAGGAACTGTGGTTAGCATGTTGATGATTTTGTTTTGGTTCTTAGGCAAAGCGTGTGGTTGGTATGAACTTTCCTTGGACTTGGTTCCAGTTCACGGTGGCTTCATGCATGTCTGCGTAGAACTGTGCTCTTTTCAGAAGGGGTTCAAAGCCATGCATTTGATAACAGACTTCCAGACCCGTTTTCTCTCGTGCTTGCGCATGGGTTTGAGCACCTAGCCAAGGACTGAGTGCCACCCAGCCACTCCTTCCCCTTCTGTTAAGGGGCAATGATGTATTTATTTATGAGGTCCGGTGCCATAGTTTTGATGCTATGCATTCTGCTTTTAGTGGATCATTTCTCCAAAGTGGACAGCCAATTCCTCGCTCATGGCACAATGAGCTAAGCATTGAGCTGGTGACCACATGGTTAGTGGATTGAATCTACCAGCCATTCCAAGAGAGAAAGAATGAGGCTTTCTGCTCCTGTTAAGATTTAAAATCTTGGAAACCCACAGGACCAATTCTACCATGTCATAAAGGATTGCTATGAGTTAGAGTTGACTCAAATCAGTGAGTTTGTTTTTCAGTCTGAATCTGTTTATACATAAATGTCCAATACCTATTTGTGGGCAATGGTATTGCAGACATATCCAGTAGATTGCTCATTTGACATCAGATCTGCCTACCCATCAACTTTTTTCTCAGTCCTTTCATACGTTTTTGGAATATTAGCAATATGATAGAAACATATTTTGGGCCTTTGTTTGCTTGTGTTTATGTAGGGGAGAAACAAATGGTAAGCAATCACTGGAGATACTTAGCTAAATTTTCTTAGAGGATCCTACCCAAACTTCCCAAACCCCATGGTGGTGAATGGAATTTGACTTGTGACAACATGTTGTTGTTGTTGTTGTTGTTAGGGGCGGTGGAGCTGGTTCTGATGCATAGTGACTTTATGTACACACACTACCTGGTCCCCAGATCGCTACTGTGTTTGAGTCCTTTGTTGCGGCCACTGCGCTGGTCTGTCTGGTTGAGGGTCTACTTTTGTACTTTACCGTCAGGTGTTCTTGCCGAGGGAACATTCACAGGTAGCAGCGGGTGGATACCTCATGCTTTAGGTACATGGGGGTAGAAAGGTCCTCAGTGAAGAGGTGAAATAGGGAAAGTGTAATGGCCAAGTCTCCTCTTAAATATCCGTACTTCTAGTTTCCAAAACCACACTACTGCCGTTGAGTTGGTTCTAACTGATAGCAAACCCATAAGATAGAGTAGAACCGCCTCTGTGGGTTTCTGAGACGGCCACCCTTTCAGGAGCAGACAGGCTTATCTTTCTCCTGTGGAGTGTCTGGTGGTTTTGAACTACCGACCTTCCATTTTGTAGCCCAGCTTGTAGCTGCGATGCTATGCTATCTTATCAGTTGCTACTAATTCCTATGAATTTCCCCTTTCCCATTCCTGTGGCCTTACCTGAAGCCTTCTGTTTTAGGCTGGGTTGACTAGAGAAACACATGCAGTGATGTTCAGGAGTGTATAAGAACGAGCTTTATATCAAGAAGTAGTTACAGATCAAGAAGGTTTTCCATCACAGTCCAAGTCCTGTACTAGTCCACAAGTCCCTCTTCAGATTCACATAGCCACATGCAATGATGCAGAATGCAGGAAGATCACAGGCTGCTGTGTAGATAGCAGTGTGGATCCAAAGTAAGTGGAAACTTGGCAGGGCTCCGGCAGCTCACAGGCTCAGTGGCAGAGAGAGGTGGAGGCTCCCCCGCCCCCAAGGAGACAGCATCAGGTGGACAGGTTGGATTCCACCCCTACACTTTTATACATCTTCAGTTCACATAAAAATATCTAACTGCCACATGTTCCCTTATGAATGGTCTGGAAATACAAATAATCTTTAAAAAGTGACCACCAAATCTATTCCATGAAGTTATCCTTAAGCCAAACAATAATGTTGCTCAATTAATAAGGAACGTTTTTCCTGAGCACTGAAATCCTTAAAAGAGTTAGCTCTATGAGTTAATCTTACAATGCTAAGGTTCAAATGAGTCTTTCAAGGTGCATAAACTCTAAATCAATACTGATGTACAATATCGATGGAGATAGTGAGAATGGTGACACATTGTGATTTATGATTACACAAAGTAAACTTTTATATACAAAGTATTCATATAGATAACAAGAGCTGGGTTTCACAGTGATCAAAAGTTTGTCACCAAAAATTAAAATTCCACATTTAGACACTTAAATCAGGGGCCTGAAAATTATGCTTCATGTGTTCAATCCTTCACGTCACTTGTTTCTATAAAGTTTTATTCAAACAGAGCCCTCCCCAAATTAAGTGATGTTCAAATTCTTCTTATAATTTCTTGTCAAACAACACATATCAAAAGGAGAATTACCGGGGGGGCCTGG
>NW_022109767.1:6575605-6597084 GCF_000313985.2 Echinops telfairi | reverse complement strand
AAAAAGGAGAATTAATAATCTCAACAAACCCTGGAAAATGCCTGGCAATATTTTAAAACTGTCAAAATTTTTTGGTAGGTACCAAGTTTATAAAAATATCCTGGTATTTAAATTTTATCTTAATGTCTTTGAATTTTTTTTAAAAGACACCAATCTGTGACATCTTAAAATTTCCCCATTTGTAGCAAAAAAACAGAAACAGAAAGAATGAGAAAAATTTAGATTAGGACACTGTTGACTTAGTGATAGTGGTTTTTTTCTTTTTTTCTCACAGTAAGATGTATTTATAGCAATGTTTTTGGCTTGAGAGTATTTGATAGAACAAAAGCTTGGAAAATGTTTTCCATACAGGCTTAGGGGAAATATTATGAGTACTGAGGCTGGACTTTAGAAAGGAATTGTACGCCTTTAAAAATAGTTCTAAAATACATTAGGAAGAAAACATACCTTTGCTAAATATTTTATTTTTTAATGAAGTAAATAAATACAAGAGACTTCAAAGCTCATGGAACAGTGGAATTAAATAATATTGTATTTTTAAAAACATTTGTGTGAACTTGAAAAATCTAACGCTGCAAAACAAGCCCTTGATGTCCTATGTTGCACCATATATTATAATTTCTTGCTTAAAATGATAGGCATTTACATGGGGAAACTGGAGAATCTCTTAGCCATTTTGTTAAAATATTGTTAAAATATCTTGGTGCAAATAAGGGCTAGTTTAGGCTACAAGGAAGGCAAATCATGTCCTGTGTTTCTGAATCACATGCTGTACAAATCATGTGTTTAGGGTTTTTAAGTAAATACAAGCTGATAAGCATAAGACACTTACTTTTCGGGGATCGTCCTTAAGGACTCTTTCATGCCCTTTGGCTGCTGTGCGTTCAAATGGAATTTGCCTTCTGATCCCATCGTCATATCCGGGTGGCTGTTAGGGGCTGTCAAGTCAGTTCTGATTCAGGGTGACCCTGCGGACAACCGAAAGACATACTGGGAGTCCTGTATCACCCGCCACACGAGTTAAGTCCATTGTTGCAGCCACTGTCAGTCCAACTTGTTGAGGGACTTCCTCTTTATCTCTGACCATTGTAGTTCACCAAGGAATGAAGCCCTTTTCCAGAGCACTCCCTCCTGATAACATGCGTCAAGCACATGGAGTTAAGCCTCGCAGCTGTTGCTTCTAAGGCGCGTTCTGACCGTACTTCCTCCAAGACCGATTTGTTTATTCTTCTGGTTTGTATTGGGTACTTTATCAATCTTCGTTACCAGCATCATGCTTCAAAGGCAGTTTTCTCCAGCCTGCTTTATTCCATGTCCACTTGTCACATGCACATGAGGCGATCGAAAATACCATGGCTTAGGTCAGGTTCCACTTAGTCCTCGATGGAACATCTTCGCTCTCTAATACTTAGAGAGCATTTTGCAGCCAATTTGCAGCATGCATTGTTTCCTTTGCTGCTTCCAGGCACATCAAGTGTGCATCCAGGTAAGATCAAATCTTTGACAACTTCAGTCTTTTCTCCATGTATCACGATGCTCTCTGTTCCAGCTGCGAGGGTTTGCTTGGTGTTGAGGTGTTTCCAGGATCGAAGGTGTAGTCCTTGATCTTCATCAGCAAGTGCTTCAAGTCCTCTTTGCTTTCAGCTCTTCAGAGATCCTCCGAATCCGGAAGCAGCCACAAAGCTGTGGCTCACACTCAAGAGAGAGTAGGCGTTTACTTGGGGGGAAAGCAGGAGAAAGGAGTTGGTATCTTTAGAAATACTCGTATTAGATATTATGGGCAAATTTATGTTTCCTTTTTTTATTATAATGACACCTAATCGCTGTGAAGCCTCACTTCATCTTGCAATTTGTGTTGTTTAAACTGGTGTTTCAGCTTTGTTTTTTGTTTGTTTGTTTGAAACTAGCTTGTGTGTCACAAAAGAATTTAAGTCAATTTCAATTGAACTTTCCACCTCTCATAACCACTCAGGCCAGTGTCCAGCTCTGACAGGTAAGGGCTCTGGAGGATTTGTGACCTTTCCCTTTTTCTAATTTAAATTTCATTCATTATTATTATTCTATCATCTTCCCTTTTATTTGTGGTCAACTTTGTCCTGACAGTGGGTGGGGAAGTCCTTTTCTTCCTTGAACCAGAGTGCTGTCAATGATATGGTGAGAAATCTCTGTTGGCAAAGGACTGACAGAGACTGATCTAGCTAATATTTCAAGCCTAGGAATATTTATTACGGGAGATGTTGTTCAACAGACGGGATGGCAGGGAATCTTGAGATCAGTTCTCCGTGATTCATGAACAACTGAATCTCGATTACTTATCTGGATGGCTTTTGGTTTTTCTGCTTTCTGACCATCGATTTAAGAATCATGCCTTACACTATATCATGGTGATCATTAATACCAACACAGCTTTTGTTTTTCCTTAGAGGGTCTTGGTTTGTTTCACATGCTGATAGGGTTTTATTGTCAACAATAAGGGTAAGTCTAAGGATAGAGCCCTTGGAGGAACCCTGGTGGTTTATTGGGTGATACATTAGTCTACTCACTTTCAGGTCAGCAGTTTGAAACCACTAGCCACTCCTTGGAAGAAAGATGAGGCTTTGCATTCCTGTAAAGAGTAATGGTTTCAGACATCCCTAGGGCAGTTCTGCTCTGCCCCATAGGGCCCCCCTGGGTCTGAAATTACCTTAATGGCAGTGGTTTGGGTTATTTCGGATAGGGCCAATAAAGCTTCTTTGACTCCTCTTCAAAGCTTGGTAGAGAACAACTGATAGTGGGGTAGGCCAATAACACAGAATTCCAAATATTCTTACTTGAAATGAGGAAAAGGCCAGTTAATTGTTATTTATTAATTAACAATTATTGAGTATGAATGTTAAAAGCCTTTTACCACGGTGCTTGTTTGAGAATTAATATGGTTGAAAGTTCTCGGGTTGTGAGAGATGTTGATGGATTCTCTCCCCAAAGTCAAATGGTAGGGCACGGGGTGGAGCCTCACCTTAATGTACTCAGACAGCGTCTCTTCCTGGCTCCGTGAATTAGGCAATGATCCCAGGGAACATGGAGTCATTTTTAAGGGATGGTTCAGATTAGTACAACTGAAGCTTCTTCGAGACACTGCTTCCTCTTCATTTGATTGTATAAGAATTGATCTGGTATCGGCATTTTTGAGCACCAGGGCAATGCAATAGGATTTCTGACAAATGTAGACTACTCCATATACATTAGGTGGGTTCCAATACACTCAGGCTTCTATAGTCAGTCAACGTTGGCCCCAGCAAAAGCAAGTCACTCAAGTGGCACCTGCCATTAGATTTTCCTAATATTTCCTAGTACATAAGACCCTGTACTATCCAGGAAGATCCTGGCATTTTGGAGAAACTCCAAACCCTGTAATACTATTTTCTTCCCTATTCAAATGTTGTATTTTCAAAATATATAAAGCAGTGAGTACAGAGGGATGGTTGGTGAATATTCCTTTTAAAAAAAATCATTTTATCGGGGGCTCGTACAACCCTTATCACAATCCATACATACAATCCATTGTGTCAAGCACATTTGTGCATATGTTGCCATCATCATTCTCAAACATTTGCTTTCTACTTGAGCCCTTGGTATCAACTCCTCATTTTTGCCCCTCCTTCCCTCATGAACCCTTGATAATTTAGAAATTATTATTATTTTGTCATATCTTACATTGTCTGAAGTCTCCGTTCACCCACTTTTCTGTTTTCTGCCCCGCCCCACAGGAGGTTATATTTAGATCCTTGTAATCGGTTCCCCCTTTCTACTCCACCTTCCCTCCACCGTCCCAGTATTGCCACTAATATTTCTTTTTAAAGATAATTTTAGTAATGCTTGTACCCATTGTTGTTAGTGCTTCATCTCTCCCCAACCTCCTTTGTCATAACTGTAAGACGGTATTAATCTAGTTACTGTCTCAATTGATTGAACTCTCCTGTATATCATCCAATAAATGCCATCAGCAACAACAAAATAAACTCCGAAAAGCAGAAAATCATAAAAACTAGAACAAGTTAAAAATCAGCCCAAAGGGAAAACAAAGGGTACCATCTTAAACTTTAACCATATCTGCAGTAATCCACTTTCTGATGCCCTCTGTCTGAGGACTAGACTCTTCACGGTCCTGGTAAGTGTCCGCAGTGAGCCCAATGGAGACGTAATCCGTGTGAGGATCTTTCAAATTGATGTTGAGCTTTCACCATCATCCATGGCTTTCTGCAACCAGGTTCTCAGAATGTAAGCTCTAATACAATTCCTTTCTCTCGTCTTAGATTTTGTTATTTACAATCCTTGGCTCATAAGGCACTGACTGGTATGTTCCTGGGTGCACTTAGCTGACACCTCACTTAGATAGCTGCTCGTTTTAAGAGAAGCCTTTAAGATCCTACGTGCTATTTTTTTCCTGATAGCCAGGCACCATCTGCTTTCTTTACTACACTTTGCTCTAGGACCCATATCATCAATGATGACTTCCTGAAATTCTATAAAACTATTGCCTGGCTTAGATAGAACATCCATGGTGGTGGTGGTGGTGTGTGAACATCTTTTTTTTTTTTCCTAAATTAGTTTGGGTGAAAGTTTACAGAGCAAATTTGTTTTCCATTCTGCAGTTTACACATGTTTCCCTTGTAACATTTGTCACAACCCCCTCAATGTACCAAATACTCCTCCCTCCCTCTCCTGGGAGTCCCTGTTTCCATTTGCTCTGCTTTCCGGTCCCCTCCTGTCTCCTGAGCTTTGCTTTTGAGTAAATACTGCCTTTTGATATCTTTGGTTGGTTGTACTGGAGTACATTCTTCCCTACTTTGATTATTCATTTGTCGGTCTGTCTGTTATTTGGCTAAAAGTTGACTCCTGGAGGTGGTTAATTTCAAGGCTGGATGTGTGTCTAAGGTCACAATCTTGAGGCTTCCGCTAGTGTCTATTGGACCAGTAAGCCTGGCCTTTTTTCTTTTTTGAATGAGTTTGAACTTGGTTCAACATGCCCCCCTCCCACCCCCTCTCATTAGGATCTTCTCTTGTGACCCTGATCAGAGTGGTCGGCAGTTGCAGGGCACCAGCTACTTCTTCTGGTCTCAGTCGTGGAGGCTGGGGTCCATGTGGTCCATGTGGAGAAACGTTCTTGAAACACAAGTTCTGTAGCAGCAGAACCACTTCAATTATAAAAGCACTACAATTGTAAAAGCTAAGTCTATATAAATATTCATAATACTATGGCGATTTTACCCCGCCTCCTCCAGAAAGGAAAATATAGGCTTAAGCTTTTGGAGAGTATTTGAAAGTAATTGCATGCACAGTAAAGCTCACACATTGAAAGCTTATATCTTCTTGGCATCTCAGATTCTTCTCTGTTGTACCGAGTTGAGATAGTTAGTTTATTGTGCCAACCTGGCTGATAAACACAAGTGGGTTCATTGAAGGACGGAGGATATAAATGGCTCGGTGAGCCTCACCTTTCTAGTTCTTGGGTCTCTTGCTTTCTGATGTTCGGACCAAGGTGAAGCTGCCTTAGTCAGTTCCCTGCTTCAGCTGGCAAGGCTCACTTCCTGCAAGGCATCCCTGAGGAGAAGCCGCATGGACCTACCCTGATGCAGCCCTGGGTGCTGGAGCACCCGTGTGGAGACCCCTGCCAATGCTGAGATATTTACACATCCACTGACTTGGCTTTCCTCCTGCAGTAGGCATCATTGCGTCTTTTTTGTAAGATAGAGGAGGACTTTGTGGATTGGTGTTGGACATATGGGTTAATGTTGGACTTGTGGGCTTGGGCAGCACTGGGTTGGGATGTTTTCTTGATGCACACTTAACCTTTCTATAAAACTCTCACTTGTACGTGAGTTTCTGTGGATTTGTTTCTCTAAAGTACCCAGACTGACACATGAGTGTTACATCTAGCAATGCCCGCGGCCCTCTAGGTCTGCAGATGGTGTTTAGTGAGTCTGAAACGCACGTGTCTGCAGACATTTGAAACTGCTGTGATGTAGTCTCCTCGTTCACCATTGAGTGTGTGGACCTGCAAGATTCTTTTGTTCATTGCTAGGCCTTGACTTCGTAGGGCCAACTACGAAAGATGAAGCTGATTGTAAATTCCCTCTGCTTCCCATGCTGAACCTCCAACCTTTTGTTTTATGATAGCGAAGATGAAGGCTGGCAGAACGGTAGTTCTCCGTGGCATCCGTATTTTCCTCCCCTATACACTGGCTGATACAGCATCTGCATCATAAACATGGACCTCTGTACCTCTTTAAAGTGCTCTAAATTTAGGCAAATTTATGTTTTATCCAAAGGTTAATCATGACAAATGATTGCAAATGATTGCTGGAAAGCTTGTTACAGGTGCAGTTGAATTGAATTCCGAACTCTGCAGGGCTTGATGTATATTTTAGGCAAGATTTACTGCCTGTTCTGTGGTGAAGGTAGAACAAGAAGCCCAAGCGTGCTTAGTGAGGCCACTGTGGACCAGGGTGTCTGCCCTACTGTGCAGATATGCGGTGTCCTCGAAAGGTTACGTTGTATCTCGATTCCTCAGTGCAGTGCTCTACTTTCTAGGGTAATGTTTTTTCTTCCCTCCCTGTGACTATCCCCCCCCCCATTTTTTCTTTTTGTTATTTTCTCCTTTATGGTGGGAAGGTAAGACCCCTATTCATTTATCCTCCTGAAAGAAGTATTCTTTGTGGTTTCATGAGAGGCACTTTTCATACCCGATTGTCCCTAGAAGCCGTTCTTCAGGTCCTGGGTCCCCTAGATACAGAGACAGGCAGACACAGACGTGAGCCTGGACAAAGGGCTGTACACTAGAGTTTTATATCAATCCCACATGCCACTCCTTCCCCCTTGGCCAATGGGGGAAAAAAGGACCCCCCCAAACTGAACAAAAACCAACTACTGTGAAGCTGTAGATGTGCTGTTAAGTACCATACATACATAGGCTTCTAGCTCATCATGACCTTAGAGAACAGATTCTGGAGTCTGTGAATCTTGGCGGAAAAAGACTGCCTCATCTTTCTCCCTCAGATAGGCTGGTGGGTTCACACCAAAGGCTTTAGGGTTAGCAGCTCAAGGCTTAACCCGCTGTGCTAGTAGGGCTCCCTGCTGATAAATGAACGAGATAAACTAGCTCCACAACCCTTGCCTGCACGCCATCAGTGTGCTATGTGGTGTGGTGGCTTGTGAGTTGATAAGATGTATTTCACCAGTCTTTCAAGTGACATCAGGGTCGACCACGGTGGAGGGGTTTCAACAGATCTTCCGCTCCAATACACGCTAGGAAGAAAGAGCCAGAGGGTCTCTTTCCAAAAACTAGCCGTGAAAATCACAGCAAAATACTGTCAGAGTGCTGGGAGACCAGCCCACCAGCCTGGTGGGCACTCAGGCTTTCCAGAGGCGGTTACCCTTACACCTTTCCTCTGCTCAGTTGCACCTTTAGCTTTCCAAGTGTCTAAGAAGTTGGGAGTTTCACGGATTTGAATTTTCTCCTAGAGTTTTATGCTCAGGATCCAAATGGCCTTTGAGGGCTCGTCAATTAGCGTGGCCAATGGGTCAAAGGTGATGACTCGTCATTCTTGTTTCTTGGTTGTCTTCCTTGATTTGACGAGAAGCGACGTTGAACGAAAACAGGAAACAGAATGAGACAGTGCAGGGCGAAAGGTTGTGTCATTCCGTACAGATGGAACGTCTTCCTTCCCATCGAACACACGTGTGGTGCGGCTCACACACTGCCAGTTCTGTTGGGTAGGAAGTCAATAGAGTGACTTGAAAATAATCATTTTAATTCTCAAGAGAAAAAGAAGGTGTGGGAGTACACTCTCTTGGGTACATTTTTAAAATAAGCTTTCTATTATGCATCTTATACAGAAAGTGTACCAATCATGAGTGTACAAATCCGTGATCACGAAGTGGCCCCTGTCAGAGCCATGCCCTCACAGCTCTCCGTAGGCTCCTCCCAGTCGCATTGCGCCCTCAAAATCAGACTGACATCTAACCCCTGCTACCTGTGAACATGACTTAGTTTGGAAATAGGGTCTTTGAAGATGGAATGAGTTCACATGAACTCTTACTGGAGTAGGTGGTCCGTAGTCCAAGGGGAGTGAGTGGTGTGCTTATTACAGAGAAGAGGAGACAGAGAGACTCACAGAGGGAGACTGATCTTGTGAAGATATCTATAAGCCAGGAATGCCCCACAAGATATGGCATCTGGGGTCTTAAAGGCTTGAAGTTAAACAAGCAGCCATCTGCAGGGAAGCAACAAAGCCCACATGGAAGAAGCACACTAACCCCTGTGACCACAAAGTGAAAATGAGATCAGGTATCAGGTAACAGAAGACCCAAAACAAGCAACCATCTCGATGTGAACGAGGAGGATTAGAATGGAGACCCAAGGCCCATCCGTAGACAGTAGGACATCCCCTCATAGAAGGGTCACAAGGAAGGGATGAGCTAGACAGGCTGCAGTCTAGCACCAATGAAACACACAACATTCCTCTAGTTCTTTAATGCTTTCTCCTCCCACTATCATGATCCCATTTCTACCTTACAAATCTGGTTAGACCAAAGCATGTACTCTGGTACAGAGAGGAGCTCTCGACACACAGAATCCAGGACAGAGAACCCCCTCAGGACCAATAATGAGAGTAGTGATACCATGGGGGTAGGGGTAAGGGGGTGGGGGAAGGGCGAGAAAGGGGGAACCGATTGCAATGATCGAGGTACAAGCACCCCGCCACCCTCCCAAGCACACACACACGCCAGGGAGACATTCAACAGAAACGTTGGTGAAGGGAGACACCGGACCATGTAAAATATGAAAATAATAATAATTTATGAATTATCAAGGGAGGGTTCATGAGGATGGGAGGGTGGGGGAGGAAGGGAAAAAAAGGAGCTGATACCAAGGGCTCAAGTAGAAAGAAAATGCTTTGAAAATGATGATGGCAACATATGTACAATGTGTTTGATACAATTGATGTATGGATTGATGTAAGAGCTGTAAGAGTCCCCAATAAAATGATCTATTGAAAAAAATAATCCAGGAATGCCCCAGGAGCTGGAGGAGATAAGAAAGGATTTTCCTCTGGAAAGTTCGGAGGCAGCCTGGCCCAGCCCACACCCTGCTTTGGGCTTTTAGCCTTCACAGTTAGGAGCCTGTGTGTCTGCTGTAGGAGGCACCCCGCTTGTGGTACTTTGTTTTGACAGCCCAAGAGACTCTACTTCACAGCTTTAACCGAGGGTAACAATTGTCCAGACTTGTCTCTCATGGATAAGGAGGTTTAGACTGTAGTTGACTTTGTAGAAATAGGTCTGTACTCTATGTACTCTATTGAGTTTGACTTTTTTTGGCCAACCATCTTTGTTTGGGAAATTCAACCATGTTGCTGAGTGTAGCTATCATTTATTGATGCCCATTTCTGTATAGCACTCTGTTTGAATCTGCCACACTCTGCCTTTATTCATTTGACTGTTGGTGATCCTTTGGGTTGCTGCTCTTGCATTTGATCATTACAAATAGTGCAGCCTGATATGAATGGATGCGTCTCTTGTTGAACACATGTAATCATTTCAGATGTGGGATAGAATTGATGGGTCAGATGGCACACACGCATTTATTAAGCTGTCTCATAGTGATCAGGTATCAAGTGTACAAAAGTACTTGTACTTTCACAGTCCTCTCAGTAATGTATAAGAGCTCTGGTTGTTATCGCGTCTTTGTTAATACTTGATGGCATTCATCTTTAAACTTTAGGCACTTTCTTGGGTGTGCAGTGGGATTTCATTGTGATTTTATTTTGACTCACCCCCTCTCCCCAGGAGGTTAAGTGAAGGTCAGTATCCATCTGTTTTGATCGTTTGATGTCATAATTTGTGAGCGTGTTTAAAATAATCATGGCCATTAGGCCCATGTCTGCAGCCTCCTAACCCTCTTACAAGTCTTTACCAGATGAAGAAGGTGTCGGATTCTCTGCAGCTTTTGGTGAGGGAGCTAGTTTACATGGGACAGTCTCAGTTGAGACTGACCAAGAGAATGCACACTCATGGACAGAAGTGACTCAGTTTGGCGATGAGTTATGTGGCTATTTATATTTATCATCCCCTCTGCATTATTTAAAGATTTTCTATCCAAAAATCATTCATTAAAAAAAAATTATGGATCGGCTATCACTATGTGCTAAGTTGTAGGAGAAACAATTGGATTCTGACGTGCGTGGCCCAAGCCATGGTATGTTCGATTGCTTCCTAGGTACGTGAAAGATGGACGATGGATAAGGAAGACCGAAGAATTGATTCCTTTGGATTATGGTACAGGGAAAGTGACCTGGTATGGTCTGCCAGTAGAACAAACACATCTGTCTTGGAGAAAGTGCAGCCAGGTGCTCTGTAGAAGCAAGGGTGGGGACGCTTCATCTGACAGAAAGGACATGTCAGTGCAGTGGACGGTGAGAGAGCAAGAGTAAGACCCACAACGTGAGAGATGGACACAGTGGCTGCAGCAGTGGGCTCAAACATCACAACCATGTGCGGCACCAGCCCTTATGACCACAAGGTGTCGAAGGGATCAGGTATCAGGCATCAAAGAACAAAAATCATATCACTGTGAATGAGGAGGAGTGCAGAGTGGAGACCCTAAGCCCACCTGTAGGCAACTGAACATCCCCTTACAGAAGGGTCATGGGGAGGAGACGAGCCGGTCAGTGGGCAGTATAGCAATGATGAAACATACAATTTTCCTCTAGTTCTTTAATGCTCCCCACCCCCCACCCCTGACTATCATGATCCAAATTCAGCTTTACAAATCCGGCTAGACCAGAGCATGAACATTGGTACAGATCAGAGCTGGAAACACAGGGAATCCTGGACAGATAATTCCCTCAGGACCAATAATGAGAGTACCAAGACCAAGAGGGAAGGTGGGAGGATGGGGGAGGGAGGAATGAGGAGCTGATACCAAGGGCTCAAGTAGAAAGCAAATGTTTTGAGAATGATGAGGGCAACAAATGTACAAATGTGCTTAACACAATGGATGTATGTATGCATTGTGATAAGAGTTCCACGGCCCCCCCCAAAATGATTAGAAAAAAACAAAAACCATTGAGTGGTTGGTGCAGAACTGGGCGGTGTTCCCCTCTGTTGCACATTGGGTACATATGAGTTGCAAATAATTGGGTGGTGCTGAACAATAACAACAGCAAGATAAACAATTCAATACTTCAAACACAATCAAAAACAGAAGTCTCTCTCCCTTTAAAATCCCTAGTATTGTGGAAATAGTAGCTTATACAAGAATTACTTTACCTGATTTAATCCTGACTCATTAGCAATAACATTAAACCCTGGTGAAACTTGATTTTCACAAGGAGAACATCTCTGTTGGTGGAAATTCATTATACCCTAGTAGCTTATATTGATGATTTATGATATGTTTTATGCTACCAATATATTTAGTCCAAATTACCCAACTAATTTGTTGTACATTTCCTTTAGCTTTGTGCTGACAATAATTTAAATTAATACCCCTTTGTTTCCCCATTTGTCTCAAGATCTGAATCTGTGTTGTGTATTTGTGGCCAGAGAATTCTATTATCAAGAGCTTAGTAGAACTCATGTTGTGGTGACAAGATTTAAACTCTTAAATTAGAGTAAGCAAACAGCAACCACATCCTAAAACAAACACCCCTTTGCCATCCGACTCATAGCGATCCCATATGAGAGAATATCCCCATACATTTTCCACAGGGATCTTTACAATAGCACACTGTTCCCCTCTTTCTCCCAAAGAAGACTGGTGTGTTTGAACTGCTGACCTCTTGGTTAGTAGTTGTACACTTTAACCACTACACCACCAGAGCTCTTTGTCAGGAGAACTTTCTTTGAGTTGAAGTAAAAGTTTCTGACCATTTTCATTTTGGTTTCTATGTCCACATTCAGTTGGGTTTAGTGGTATTAAATAGGCATGATAGTGCTGTCTGTGACTGATCAGAGGATGCTGCTTTAATTAAAATGTGCCCTGTTGTCACATATCTGCCCAGGGGCTCTGCTATCATTGTTGGCTCCCCTGCATGATACTCTGTCTAGGGATTGTCTGTGTCCTTTTGTGTCTGAAATTAAATGGTGATCCTCAGAATCCGCAACTCATGGCATGATGGCTTGCTGCTCTGGTCAGTAAACGCTTTTTGAGTGAACGGGAAGAATCAAACAATACTGGAACCCAAACACGTCCTTACTTGTTTCTTCATGTGTGTTTACAGAGAAGCCATGATGTGCTTGGCAAGGTGCTAGTTGTTGGGGCTGAGCTTGTGTAGCCAAAGACAAACCCACAGTTCAAATAGGTTTACAGTTGGGGAGTGAGGAGCAGACAATAATCCTGAGATCACACTTTGTGTTTCTTTGTAAGTTTGAGATCCATGTACATTGAAGGAAAGGCATACCATTCTCAGAGAACATAGGACATATAAACCTGACCGACTGGGGGGTTGGAGCAGGCTTTGGACAACAGTGATACTTCAGTTCAGATCTAAAGAGTGAACAGAATTTTCTAGAGAAAAAACACTGGGAAGAAGAATGACAAATCTTGGGCTGAGGGAACCAGTTGTTCAAAGGCCCTGTGGTGCGAGAGGAAACGGTGTGTTTGAATGTGTACATGAAAGTAAGCAGCGGGATCATAGAGATGTCAAGAAGCTATGAACAGCCTGGCTTAGTGCACCTTGTTGAACAATCCTGTTCTTTATTTGCTTAAGGGCACAAAGGAGACAGAAACTCTTAAATATACTTTAAAGAGAACAATGCTTACATCTTAAACAAGACAAAGGCAAGAGAAGGGCAACGTATATTAGCAGGAAGTCAGGACGGTATCCAAGAGTTTGCAGAGAATCAAAGACTTAAAAAGGACAAGGGAGGGCAAAGGAAACTGTCCCCAAGCGTGCATGGTGGCAGGTCAATACGTCACCATTACAGGTGTGGGACTACAGAGGCAGGGATGGGACCATGATTGGGACACTTAACATTATGTTAGACAGAAAAGCTTACAAGATTGGTCCAGACCAGACCAGGGCAGTCAGGCATGACTCATGACAATGTGTCCCAAGTACACCAATCTCCATCAAGGATACACTCAGGCAAACCCCTAAGGGAGACTGCCCTCCCTGGGCTGTTGCCGTTGGTGGTGTTGGTGCTGGGGGTAGTACACTAAGGACAAGACTGCCCACTGGCACATGGGATGTTCCGTTCTACATCTTAAAACTTACATGACTGAATCCTGTCCAAGAACACAATGAGGACTGGACACGAGAGTCAGTCACTCAAGTTTTTAAGATGTAGAATGGAACATCCCATGTCATTTAGTCTAAAAAGCTTTCCCATATACCAGTATTCCCACTATCTCAACAATATTTTGATTTATGCACAAGTGGCTAGTTTAGTGATAGTATTCTTAGAACTATACCCCATTGAGATAGTTAGTTTATTGTGCCAACCTGGCTGATAAACACAGGTGGGGTTAATTGAAGGGCAGAGGGGTAAATGGCTCAGTGAGCCTCGCCTTTCTAGCTCTCGGGTCTCTTGCTCTCTGATGGTCAGACCAGGGTGCAGCTGCCTTAACCAGTTCCCTGCTGCAGCTGACAAGACTCACTTCCTGCAAGACATCCCCAAGGAGAAGCCACATGGACCTGCCCTGATGCATCCCTGGGTGCTGGAGCAGCCATGTGGAGTCCCCTGCCAGTGCTGAGGTGCTTACACATTCACTGACTCAGCTTTCCTCCTGCAGTTGGCATCAGTGCATCTGTTTTGTGAGATGGAGGAGGACTTTGTGGATTAGTGTTGGACATATAGGTTAATGTTGAACTGGTGGGCTTGGGCAGCACCGGGTTGGGATGTTTTCTTGATGCGCACTTAACATATATATGAAACTCTCGCTTATACATGAGTTTCTGTGGATTTGTTACTCTAAAGTACCCAGACGAACACACTCAGGGAAATCACTTACAGTATCTTAAAAAACCTGATAATGCTCCCATTAAAGTGGGACAGGGATATGTATGTATGTATGTATGTATGTATGTATGTATGTATGTATGTATATATACATATACCTTAGATATATGGATGGCTTTTGATTTCCCACTCAGCTCTAAGTCTTAACCTGAGAACAATCAGTTATTATGATCCAATGCTGCACAACACTTACCCTCATGAAGGGATCACTGATGACATGGGTTCTATAGAAAAGAGTGCTGAAGGATCTGTCAATGCTGATTATGAGAAGAATAGAGTCTGGGGTCTTAAAAGCTTGTTTTAAAACAAGCAGCCATCTCAATGAGGCTAAGCTCCCATGGAAGAAGCTCATCAGCCTGTGTGATTCAAGGATTGTGTAAAACAAAATCGAAGATCAGAGGAGGGAAATGTGTTATAACTTCAATTTCAGCTGAGCACCAGATTTGCAGAAGGCTGTGGATAACAGTGAAAGTTCACAATCCACTTGCAGAAACGATGGGGAATACCCTTCTTTGAATTCCTTCAGGTCATTGGCCAGAAATGTTAAAAGCTTTGTCTGCAATCAAGAGTACCTCAGAAAGTGAGTCACTGCAGATATAATTAGGTTAAAATTTAACATCTTATAATTCATTTTTATTTTTAGTCCCTTTAAAAATTTCTTTTTATTTCTACTTTCTTTCAGATGGAAAAAAAAACACCCAATGCCATTGAAAAAATTGTACAGAAATTGTTCAATGAAAACCTAATCTGTTATGTGAACTTTCACCAAAACAATAAAAAAAGGAATGAAACAATATGAGAAGACTGATTTCTCTATAAAAGTGTTCCACCTAAGACAAGAAAAGGAGTGAGAGAATTGACTGTGTTGCAACTTGTAATGAATTATGTGTCTAGGTCATGGCCATCAGTACTGCTAATCTTACGAAAACGAGAGATGACTCTATATTTTATGATTCCTGTAAATACATAATGCCACCTTTTGGTAGACATGCCAAGAAAAATGGAACTTGAATCTGTCCAAGCTTTGTGATCTCTCTCATTTTTGTTCAAGAAATAGGAGGTGGATTTGCTGTCTGCCACATGGAGATGTAATCATAAAATACAGATCCTGGAAAATTCTACAGGACAAACCATTTGGATTTTAGCAGTCGGGGGAAAGAGAAATGAGGGGCCATCTATAGATTAAAATGTATAGAGGAGGATAGTTATAAGATATCAAGATATAAACTTTCTTTGGATTCTGGTTGAGACACACTAATCACAAAACCAAGCCAAACATTTATGAGACAACTGGAATGATTTGAACCACTGGCTGGTTATTAAGTGATGTGAAAGGATTATTACAACTTATACATTCATAGTGTGGCTGTGTTATTGTGATTGTGTTTAAATGACAACACAAAATAGTTGATTGGGGGTTGATTCCCACTCAACGTAACCCCTGTGCGTGCCTCAGGGGAGAACTGAGCTTCTTGGGATTTTCTGTGGCTGGATTTTGGGAAGCACATTGCCAGGCCTCTCTTTGGAGACACCTTTGGGTGGGCTTGAACTTCCAAGTTTTCTGTTAGCAATTGAGGACATTAACTTTTTGCACCAATGAAGGGCTCTAAGAGAATAACATATGGAAATGCAATGGTGTGATGTCTGGATTCACTTCTAAAGGGCAGTGGAAGTTACTGAATGTTGATGCTGTGTGATGGGTCAATGAAAGTTCATTTTATTTTCCTTTTGTGTATAAGTAACAGTTTTCATTATATAAAGTTTTGGAAACTTATAGGAAAAAAGAAAGAGAGAGCTTAACGTGAGTCTGCTTTGTCTCTTTACCTCCCTAAATTCTCAGTAAACTCACGTTGGAATTTCATCTGAGGCTTACAGTTTTATCAAGTACCTTAGGCTGATTAATTTTGTGGAGAATGGATCCATATGAATCATGTGAAGTGGGAATGTTGAGGAGAAGCACAAGATATTTAATAAATAACACTGATAAAATTCTACCTCCTGTGGAAGAGTTATATAATATTTTGGGGGGTTTAATCTCATTAGGATAGATCTCAACCATAAACTGAAGATCTGGTAATCTGCTGCCATAAAGATTAATTCACCCACCGCCATTGAGTTGATTCTGACTCACACTGATCCTATGTACAGTTCCTAAGGCTTTATAAATCTTTAAGGGAGCAAGCAGCCTCATTTTTCTCCCTCAGAGCAACTGGTGGGTTTGAACTACTGACCTTATGGTTAGCAGTCTAATGCTTAGCTGGCAGAAAGATTGAAGCCTTCGAGGCCCTTTGGAACAACCTTACTCTCTCCTTTAATGCCACCCTGCGTCAGCGTGGACTCAGTAGCACTCCACAGCAACAGTCTGATTAGAGTTATGTTTATAGGGAAATATAATTTTAATCACAAACTGCTGTTTCCTGTTCTTTTTCATAGCCCACTTTGAACATTCTCCCGAGTCATTAGGGATTCTTTTGTGGACTTTTAATGGCTGTGTAGTATTACATTGTGTAGACTTCTATGCCATATTTACTTAATTGCCACCTCTTGTTGAACCGTGGTGGCAATGGTGGTTAAGTGTTTACTCAGTAACTGAAAGGTCAGTGGTTTGGACCTACCAGCTCTCTGCTGGAGAAAGACGTGACACCCTGCTTCTGGAACTATTGACAGCCTCAGCAATGGTACCGAGCAGTTCTCTGCTGCCCTGTCCACTTACTGTGAGTTGGAATTGACATCATGGCACTTTTGGGGGGACGTGGGGAGATGGCGAATTTGCGAGTATCGATTAATGCGTTTGTCAACTACCTGAATGTCATTTTTGGTGACATGCCTATTCTTGTATGTCCTCTGCCCAAGTTTTGATTGGCTAGCTTGCCTTTTGTTCTTAAGTTGTTGATGTTTTCTGTATATTGTAGAAACTAAACCCTTGTCAATTATGCCATTACTAATTTCTCCCCACCCCTGCCCAGTCTGTTGATTCTCTTTAGAGTAAATTCTTACACAGATTCTCCCTGATTTACAACACATTTGAGTTGTGATGGACCACATTTATGACTTTGTTAATATTGTAAAAATGCATCTGTACATTTAAATGGAATGTTTCTAAAAATTCTAAAAATTTCTAAAAATTCTAAAAATTCATGTAGACTTTATTTTGCTATACGAAGGCATACCCCTCCAGAACCGTTTTTTTTTTTTTTTGGTCAAAGCTATGTATTTAAATTTTTTTTACAAAACGACCTCATCACCTTCAAAGTACTCTCTACTACATTGAATACATTTGTCATATACATTTGTCCAATCTGTGATTCCATTCTTGGAAACGTTTTTCAAACTCATCTGTTTGGATGGTTGACAGCACCTCCCTTGTGTTTTTCTTCACCAATTCTATGTCTTCAAGTCTCTGTCCTTTCATGTCCCTCTTGATGCTCAGAAACCAAAAGAAGTCGCACTGAGTGAGGTCAGATGAGTCAGGTGCCTGGGGCAAGAGAGTCATGCTGTTTTTTGCCAAAAACTGGAGCACTGAGATGGTTGTATGAGCAGAGGCATTGTCATATTGGCAAGACCAGTCCCCCGTCTGCCACAAATCACACCCTTTTGTCACACGATGTGATGCTATCTTTTCAGAACCTCTAAATAGAAAGCTTGATGAGTAGTCTGACCTGGTGGAATGAACTCCAAATGGCCTGTCCCCTCATATAAAAAACAAAAACCAATGACCATCGTCTTGATCTTTGATTTCACTTGATGAAATTTGGGGGGTGGGGGTGGTGACGATGGTGTCTTCCACTGGCTTGATTGATGTTTGCTTTCGGGGTCATAAGAATAGCGCCGTGTCTCGTCACCAGTAATGGCCTTGGGGAAAAAGTCGGGGTCACTTCAAAGCTGTTCTTTCAAAAGCACAGCATGTTTCCACTCAACGCTCCTTTTGCTGGTCAGTCAGAACCCGAGGCACACATTTTGCAGCCACTCTACTAATTTCCAAGTTTTTCATTAAAGTTCCCTGAACCGAGGTCCAAGGTGGTCCAGATAACTTCCTTATATTTTCAGTGGTCTGATTTTGAGGACAAGTGCACGGTTTTTGCTAATGTTTTCATCCATCCAGGAAGTTGATGGACATCTAGAATGCGGTTTGTCATCAATCAACATTTCACTTTTTGTAAATAGAGAAAACCACACTTACACTTGAGTTTTCCCAAAACAACGGCCCGGGAAACCGGGGTTAAAAACAAAAAAAATGCCGGGGCCGTTTTCCCGAGCAGGAAACACATTTCACAGCTGCACACTGTTCTCTTAAATGGGCCGTCACAAAACAACGAGGTTTGAGTGAAATGGCTTTTACACAAAAACTCACTGTGACCAGAGAGAACCTTCCCAGGCAACGCTGCTGGGTGCACTAACTCCGAGCGGGTTGCTGAATGCTGGCCTCGCAGGAAAACTGCGTACTATGAAAGCTCCACTCAGTGGAGCTATATTCTGGGGTTTTTTTTTTGGCATTCCCTCATATTGTTGAGAGTCGTATCGGGGTATTATTCCTAGTAGTTGATTGGTTATTCAAGAAGTTGGAAAAATGGAACCATTCTTCCTCCTGATTTAAATGATCCCCTCTCATATAGTACGTTCTTTTACATGTGGGTTTTCTATATTCTTTCAATGCCCTGTGACCTTACAATGTGTTAAGCATTGCAACATTGTAGCTGGTTTTAATACACGGTGCTAATATTCTTTGTGGAATGGTGCCCTGGTGCTGTAGTTCAGTGCTTAGCTGTTCAGTGATGCAAATCCATCAGTAGTTCTGTAGACAACAGACGAGCAGTTGGCTTATGTAGAGATGACAGACTTGAAAACCCTAAGGAGGAGTTCTGCCCTGGGTTCAACCAGTTCTTTGACACACAACAATAGTATTCTCTCTTTTCCTAAACTCTTACTTCATGAAAGAGAAATGTATCTGCTCTTTTACCCCCTTTATGGTTTCCAATGACTCTCCCACTCTCGTTCATCTCAGCCCAGTTAAGGCCCAATAAGAGTTTTCTCATGAGTTTTGACGTTGACATTGGACCTCCTAAGAGGGAGCTGATCCCGTTACATTACTCATCCTCATCCAGTAGCAAAGCAGGGTCACTCTTTCATAACGTGTTTATGCTCATCCGATAAAGGTCAGCATTGGCCTTGTATATTTCTTATGTCTTTGTCTTCCTGGTTACCTTATCCTTGGTAGTATAACCGTGAATGACGTCTTCTTCCATTGCTTCTGAGTGGTGACTGTGAAAGTCTGTAACTTTTTCCCCCCTCCCAGTGCTATGAATACTGTTGCTTATTGATAGTTGAGCACTTTTGGGGGGAGGGGGAATCATTTCATGCTTCTTATGAGTATTTATTTATTGTTAATAGTTTTATACATTCTTCGGTGAACTCTCAACTCTGATCTAACTACTAGGTACAGAACACATGGACTACCTTACTACCTTAATACTTTCTCCTTCTTGAGGGTGATTCTGATCACCTACTTTTTTCCCAATAAGGAGAAGCCAGATTATGTGACACTTGTACATAGATCTCTCAATGAGCTGTATAGACACATAAACATGTCCTGTTTTGCCAATGACTACCAAGGAGCCGCTGGAAAGGACTGTGTGTTCCCCATTCTGTTGACTTTGCATGACCCCCAAACTGGTGCCAGCAATTTCAGTTCGCCTGCTAGTGAGTGACCCTATCAGACATGTTTCTGAGGCTGCATGTCTTTAAAGGAGCACAAAGCCTCACCTTTCACCCATGATTCCACTGATGAGTTTGAACAGCTGACCTTGTAGTCAGCAACTCAGCGTGCAGTCCGCTGCTTCACCAGGGCTTCTTCACGCACCTCGTACAGGTTCAATCTTAATTGCTCAGAAGATTGGCTCTGTGTTCTTAGTGTATGGAGCTTGATCAAGAATAAAGCATGACCTCACTGCAGAAAAATATGTCACCCGTCTATTTTAGATGTTCGTGTTAGCACTTGGGAGAGGGAAAACACATTTTCTTAATTTTCAGGTTTATTTTTATAACAAATGACTCAAATTTAGTATTTTAAATCTGGTAACATTTTCACATAGACTCTTTATCCCCCCTCCCCCTACTGATTTAAGAAAAGAGTTCACTTTAATTGAAATCTGATGTGCTTATTGACCCTGGAAAGAGTGAAGAGCGAATGGCTGTGGGGTGCATGCCTCAGTCAGATGGAGCCGGGCATAGATATCCCTGTTGGGGTGCTCAGAATGGCAGCCCCATTGCTCATCCCCTGTACCCATGAGTATCCGTCAGCACCCAGTCCTAAGAAGAAACCCAGCATGCAGAAATAGCTCATGAAGTCATTTTCTATTTCAGTGGCCTGCACTTTTTAGAAGAGATACTCTCTAACTAGGACAATATTAATGTACGTTTTGACAGCAAACTGCACGGAGAAGACAGCCTTTGTAGCATGCATTTGTCGCCCATCCAAGTCCGGGTCTTCTATGACAGATTGTTGTGTATCTGAAGGAGCTATTGTGTCAACAATGAGCATCGTGATGAGTCTGAAAATCTGACTCAATGGGACAAATGCATTTTAATGGCAGGCATTCTCCTCTGAAAGGATGTACCAAAATAGAGTGCGAGTCTGAAAGCGGGGCATTATTTTATAATGAAAGGCTAATGGGAGGGAAGTTCAAGCTCCAGTGTAGAGTGCGAGGGAGAATGCAAATTGACTTAGGGTGGGCACCATCTCTCTCTTCGGAGAATCACAAACACTCCCAAGAGTTATCTGAAGTGGGAGGAGTGAGGATGTTAAGGAAGAACTGCCCTGGACTTCAGTGCATCCCAGGGAGGCCCCGGGACAAGTTGGATATGAGGCTCCCTTCCTGTGACACTCACATCCCCTCCTAACAGCTGCTTCTGCCTTTGCACGATCACATTGAGCCAAAGGCCACACACGCAGTCCTGGCATAACCTGTCTCTTCCAATATTTAAATTCTTATTAAATGTCCTGTCATCAAGGGGGAGAGGCGGCGGGGGTGGGGGTGGTGGTGGGGTGGTGGGGGTGGGGGTACTGCTAAGTTTGGGGATTGAGAAAATTCCTGACAGATTCAGGATGCTGTTCAGGGGTTATGTTTTCAGGACGAAACCTGACCCACAACCAGCAAGCCGATTTCAACTCATGGTGACTCTATATAGTGTTCCCAAGACTGTAAATCGGTATGGGCAGAAGGTACCCTCATCTCTCTCCCTTGTGCAGGCTGTGGGGTTTGAACTGCCGACCTTGCAGCTGGTAGTCCCATGCTTAACCCATAGCATCACCAGGGAGCTCAGGATCAAACATTTCCTGTAAAAGGGTGTGATGTAACAATGATGAGAAATACAACTTTCCTCTAGTTCCTAAATGTTTCCTCCTTGCTCCCACTACCATGACTCGAATTCGATCTTGCAAGTCTGGCTAGACCAGAGGAGGTACACTGGTACAGATAGGA
>NW_022109767.1:6571830-6573208 GCF_000313985.2 Echinops telfairi | reverse complement strand
TGACCCACAGGTTGAGAACCGCTGCGCTAGAGACCTCATAGGCACCACATCCTGCTGTGGGGTTTCTTAGGGTAAAGTGGGTTAGGGAGCCATCTTTCTGCCAAGGGTCATTCGGATATTTATAACATCATTCGTGAGCCATACAAAATCAGCAACTTAAAAGTCAGCATGCTGCATTTGGTCAAACATTTAATTAACTGACCCCTAACGTGCTGGCTGGAAGTGCTTCTCCTTGGTGAGGCATGTCATGTTAACTGGCCTTGAGGATTTCTTGGGCCTGATGTGGCCTGGGGACCGGATGTCCCCCACTTCTGGGATCAAGGCGAGAATGCAAGAGTACAGACAGGCGCGGGCAACCGGGTACACACCCAGGAGGAACCCAGAGGGAACATGAAGGGTTACTCAGGCCAGAATTGGGAGGGGCCCAGATGTGGAGGGCACTCCCCTAGGCGGGAAGCCCTCTTTCCAGGATTCATTCCCTCTGGGAGCTTTTTGAATCTCAAGGTTTGGGGGCTTTTATCAGCTAGACCACACAGCCCTCATTAGTAACTATCTGGGCTCCGAGACTGGCTCTCACTTACTAATAAAAACCCTCAGATGTGGCCGGGAGCCGAGAGGCCAGAGACGAAGGCCACCACGCTTGAAGTCAGGTAATTCTTAGTCCCTGGAGGTGCGCACAGCTCGGCACTCAGTTATTAACTGAATGGTTGGCGGTTGGAACTCCCCCCGAGGCTCTGGGGAGGAAGACTTGGCAGCTACTTCCAAAGAGATTCCAGCCAAGGAAACTCCACGCACGCAGTTCTGCCTTGTCACCTGGGTTTCCTACCAGTCAAGATCTGCATGTCAGTATGGAAGAGCGGTAATGACGATAGCTCAGTGCCCTTTCTGCGTTGATGTTGGTGTAGTTAGATGTCAAGTTCTTGACTCATAGAACCCAACCCTCCGTATAACAGACCCGAACCCTGCCCCGTCCTGCTTTATCCTCCTCATGATTGTTATTGTTGAACCCATTGTTGCAGCCACATCTCCTGGAGCGTCACCCACATTTTCTCCTCTGCCGTTCTACCTGGCCAAGCATGACGTCCTTTTCCAGCAACTGGTCTCTGTGTTTATATGTTTCTATTTAGGAGAGGAGCCCTGGTGGTGTGGTGAGTATGCACTGGGCTGCTAATCACAAGGTCAATACTGGGAGAGAGACAAGGCTTTCTACTCCAGTAAAGAGTTACCGTCTTAAAAAGTCCCCGGAGCACTTCTACCCTGTCCATGGGGGTCACTATGAGTCAGAATTGGCTCAGGGCAGTGAGAGTGATTGATTTATTAGAATGCCTGTCTCTTGATTTTTGGGAACGCTGTGTGCGCTGACATACCTACAACTATT
>NW_022109767.1:6557660-6570749 GCF_000313985.2 Echinops telfairi | reverse complement strand
GCAGAGGTTAACAAGAGGACACAGAGAATCAAGCATTGGGGCTAAAGGGCAACTCCAGTCTGGTGAGGTTGCTACGGAGCTCTGGGAAGGGTGATGCCACTCTCAGGCTAGGGACAGCTACCACCAGCATTCAAGAGGCCCTGGCCAACTCCATGCAATGCTCCAGAAGGGAGCCTCTCTCGACAGATGGTGGTTCAATGCACAGAAAGACTCTTTTGTTCTCTGGCAAACTTCGGATTCCAGAGTCTCGTTTGGAAAGGCCCGGTTTGTGAATTGTGGAACAGCCCATTTCCAAAGAAGGCATCTTTGTTGAACATGGAACAGGGCAAGGGTGAAAAGGTGAAGTGAGGCAGATGCCAGGACCCTCCCCCCGCCCTTGGCTCCTTGTCTTTTTATTTGATTGTGGTAAATGTATCTATTCTATAGATAACAACGTTTGCGATTTCAACCCTTTCAGTGGCAGAATGGCTCCATCCTGTTGTGTAATCAGCCACCATTTACTTCTTTCCAAACTTTGCTTTCTTCATTGATCACCCAGCACAGCAGCCTCTAAGAACTGAGCCCTCTCCTTCCAAGTTGGCATGGACTCAGTGGCAGGGGGGTTGTCTTTCTGGGGGGTTCTCGTCTCTTTTCTGCCCACCCTTGATGACCCCTAATAACCTTAGGTCTTTACATGTTTGCCTATCCTAGATAATCAATGTAAGTATAATCATACAGCATTTGTCCTCTTGCGACTGAGTTATTTCGCTCGGCATGGTGTTTGCATGCTTCACCCACGTTGTTCGCCCATCAGGATTCATGTCTCCTCTGGCCGTGGGATAGCCACTGAATGGATATTCCACTGATGAATATTTAGAGCAGGGGTCCGCAGACTTTTTAAACAGGGGGCCAGTTCACTGTCCCTCAGACCGTTGGAGGGCCGGACTATAGTTAAAAAAAAAAACTATGAACAAATTCCTATGCACCCTGACGAGTCGGCTGCTAAGCAGGATGGGCAGCAGCAGTAAAAACACCCGTGGGCCCTATAAATGTCCTCGGCGGGCCGCATGTGGTCCGCGGGGCCGTAGTTTGCGGACCCCTGGTTTAGAGAGTTCCCATCTTTCGACCATTGTGCATAATGCTTCTGTGAACATGGGCGTGCCGATTTTGGCTTTAGTTATTGTAGTATCCCATTGCTGTAAGCAGTGTCAACATAGAAACTCAAACCCACTGCCACTGAATCAATGCTGACTCAGTGACCCTATAGGACAGGGCAGAAGTGCCCCTGTGACTTTCTGAGACTGTCACTCTTTACAGGAGTAGAAAGCGCTGTCTTTCTCCCCAGGAGTTCCTGGTGGTTTTGAACTGCCGACCTTACATCTAACCACTACACCACCAGGGCCCCTCTGTACTAACATACAGTGTGCATTTAAGACCTAGTTGTTGAGCGTGAGCCTGAGTGCGTTGCTTCCTGGGTGAGTTCCCCTACGGGACTCAACATTTCTCAGGATTCTCTGGACTGCCTTTCCTGAAGGATGGCGGTTCTTCATCCATAACAAAGCTAAACATTAGAAAATCGATGATCCTACTGAAAATGTACATTCCTTAGTTTGCCTGGCTCTGTTGTATTTGAATGAGCTTTCTGAGGGAACTTGGAAGCTTCTAGTAAGGTGGGAACTCTTACCAGGGTGACCAAAAGACTCACACTGTCCATTTCAAGGTTGGACACAGATAGAAAAGTGCTCTCGGGTCACAGTTACCTCCTCCTGGTGCAGAACTCCTCATTGCAGCAGACAGAAAATTGCCATTTTCTGTATTCTAAAAATTGTAAAGCCTGTAATTTTGTGTACTGAATCTGCCCATGTTGATATTGGCATTCAGCTAACTCAATTTCTTTTCTGATGCTGCACACACCCACATGTCTGTAACCCAGGATCGTGGCAGAGGACATGTATTTTGGCTGGAGATACAAGGAAGAGATAGAGGAGGAGGCTTCACGAAGACAGTTGGACACCTGGGTGGCGGCAGCAGTTCCTTAGCAATTGTCTGGCTTCCTTTTTCAGTTGCTCAACCTTAAATCAGCTTGCTTAGCCTTAGCCCTATGGGCACATTTTGGAAGAATGGGGGACAGTGTATTTGGGGAACATTTACTCACAATTCAGCAAACATTGATAGGATTCCAGCTAAGTGTTGGCATTTGATTAGCTTCCCAGGACTGCGGTAATGAACTACTACAGCTGGGTGGATTAAACCAATAGGTATTTATTATCTCACAGTTCTGGAAGCGCAGAGTGTAGCACAAGAGGTCTGCAGGGCCCTGCTCACTTGGAGGGCTCTTAGGGGGAGGATTCTTCCTTGCCTTTTTTGGGCAAGGAAGATGGTTCCCGGCAATCCTTGGTGGTTCTTGGCTTGTAGAGGCACCACTATAGTCTCTGCCTCCATCATATCATGTCGTTCTTTTCTCCGCGTTTCTTCTCTTTCTTAAAAGGACGTGGACACGAGTCATGTGGATAAGTGCCCATCTAGAGCACACCCAGCTTCTAATTGAGCCGTTGCAAATTCAAGTCCACCAAAAGGCACTTCGCAATCAAGGTCCGATGATCTATTCTTCTCACCTCCCAAAATCATAGTTGTCATAAATGGGAGTCAATGGTAGCTGGTTTGACCCAGTCTCACGTCTTCTCTCCTGGTTTGCCTCTCCACAGAGCCAAATAAAGCACATCGGTGGCTTCTACGTTCTGCTTTCTGTGCTGCAGAAGCAGGAGATAACGGAGACAGCTACTGCTTTTATCCCGGAAGGAAACATTAAAACTTTCTTGAATCTTTAAACCTGAGTGAGAATTCCATGAGCCCCTAGCCCAGGTATAGGTAGCCATAGGCCCAATACATGATGAGCCTCAAGTTCTGGTCAGCTAATACAATGGTGGAAATTGATAGCAGAAAACACGTGGCAAAGCCAGTATTTCCTACACTCACTATTCCACAAGGATTTGCAAAGTTTTCCTCCTCAATCGGCTAAAACCAGCGTGCCTTGCTCTTGTGAGCAGACTATGTTTCAACATTGATTATTGGTCATTATTAGTTGCTTCCATTCTCCTCTCAACTTATGGTGCCCCCCATGCCCAACGGAAGGAAGTGGCGTCTTCTTCTATGTCATCCCCAGGATCTATTGGGGGGTCTGAGGGGTGGGACCCACAAGACTTTCACCTGCTGATTTGGGGCAGGAGATCAGCAGACAAGCTTCTTTTGTCCACCTTCATCTGGAAGTGGCGCTGAGGATCCCTGCAACAGACAAGCCTCCACGGACCTTGGAACCTGAGACATCTGCGTGGAAGGCAAGAATTCGACCACTTTCCCACCCCTAACGTAGTACTAGTTACTCCTTAAATAATGCACGTTCCTACTTCAGCATTTAAATAATGGTGGCCTCTCTCTCAGCACTCTTGGCTTCCTGGGAAGTGGGAAAGAAATTACAGTTGCACGGCGCCCAGCGGAGCGTCTCTGTGCTTGGCCGAAAGGAACGGATGCAGCCCCAACGTTTTGGCGTGGATGCGCACTAGATTGGGGAGTTCCCTCGTGATTGACAGGATGCGGAGGATTCTCTGGTGAACTGCCTCTCATATTTCAGGGAGATCTCCTTTTGTCTGGGGGCCGCCCTTCAGCACTCTTGCCATCTGTAATGGGTGGCATCCAAGTCTCAGGCTTGAAGAATTCGTCTGCTAATTTCCGTTCTTTCTCTGACTTGATGACACCATTGTGGGTCCTTCTCCTCCCTCTCCAATCAATAACATCTCATTTTCGATGATTACATCTTAAGTATATTGCAGTGGTTGCAAGCTGTTACATTTTAATTTTGGTAATGCGATGGCTGTGAAAAATTTTTTTTTACTTCTTGGTCAAAGAAGTAGGAGTCCAGGCCCTCCAGAGATGGAAGGAGATCTCCCTCCACTTGCCTGTATTGCTTCATGTCTCCACTTACCATCATTTAATGGATCAGAGTCCTGGTGTTTGGGGATGAAGTTCCTTACCCAACGAAGGTGTGTGTAGCTTCCAGAGACCCAGCTGCTGACATCTCATCCCCCTCCTTTTGGGCTTTCTGCTTGGGACATCATCTGGATTTTAGAAGCAGTTTCTTATTTCTGCTTGAATATCAAGAATGATGTACTGACCACCTCAAACCACCCCCCCCATCACAAATCACCCCAGAGTTTTCCATGCTCTTCCTCCTGACCTAAATGTTGGAGTGGCAGTCCTCACATAAGGACTGGACTTTGGTCACGCCTGGGTCCCTTAGCCCCTGAAAGGTTGTTCCTGTATGCCGGTGTATGCATGTGCTTGTTTGTTTGTTTTGGTAAACATTGGTTGATCTCTAAAGCATACCATTGATGCAAATGCTCAAACACCCAGCTATTGGCCAAAAGATTGGCAGTTCTAACCCATCCAGAAGCTCTTTGGAAGACCTACCCGGCAGGGCACTTCTGAAAGGTCACCTATGGAGCAAGCCAACTCCACGGCAACTAATAACACCACTTTGCCTTTCTACCAATATATTTCAAATTTAGGAACTATAAAATAGCAGGTATTAGCAAAGTTGAGTGGGGAACATTAAGGTCAAAGTGTAAACCTGTAGGAAATGTATTTTAAGGTGGAGGAAGCATAAGGTGTTGTGTGATCATAAGGTGTTGAAGGGATCAGGTAGCAGACACCAAAGAACAAAAAACCATCATTGTGTGCTCACCTTCCCCATATAAATGCTGAAGACAAATGTGTGCATAAGTAAGTGTGGTGAAGAAGGCTGATGGTGCCCGGCTATCGAGAGATATAGTGTCTGGGGTCTTAAAGGCTTGAAGGTAAACAAGTGGCCATCTAGTTGAGAAGCAACAAAGCCCACATGGAAGAAGCACACCAGCCTGTGTGATCACGAGGTTTGGAAGGGATCAGGTATCAAGCACCAAAAACAAAAAATCACATCATTGTGAATGACGGGGAGTGCGGGGTGGGGACCCAAGTCCCATCTGTAGGCAACTGGACATCCCTTTGTAGAGGACAGTCACTCAGGGTGCAGTGTAGCAATGAAGAAACACACAACTTTCCTCTAGTTCTTAAATGCTCCCCCCCCCCCCCCCCCCCCACTATCATGATCCCAATTCTACCTTACACACCTGGCTAGACCAGAGGATGCACAGTGCTGCAGATAGGAACTGGAAACACAGGGAATACAGGAAAGATGAACCCCTCAGGACCAGTGATGAGAATGATGATACTGGGAGGGTAGAGGGAAGGTGAGGGAGAAAGGGGGAACAGATTAAAAGGATCTACATATAACCACCTCCCTAGGGGATGGACAACAGTAAAGTGGGTGAAGGGAGACGTCTGGCAGTGTAAGATGATAAAGTAAAAATAATTTATAAATTCTCTCCGTTGTGCAACTTGAATTGGAATGTACTTCAGGGTTTAGATCCTTTTGCAGAAGGATGTTATATTCCTTTGCACAACGATGTTATATTCCTTTTGCAGAAGATGATGTTATATTCCTTTGCACAACGAAGAGAAATACCGTATACACTCGAGTATAAGCTGACCCGAATATCAGCTGAGGCACCTAATTTTACTGCAAAAACGCATAAAAATGTGCTGGGAAACTCAGCTTAGACACGAGTACATATGGTCCTTAGGGGGCATTTTTGCACAGAGGGTGGGTCTGATGGACTCCGTTGTAAGGAAGTAGCTCTTAGTTACCATTGACTTGACCTGCTTCACAGGGATCTCATGTGTGCAGCATAGAGCTGCTGCAGGAAGTGGCCCTGCTGGTGGAGTGCGCTAGACATTGGGATGCTACCCACAAGGCCAGCCGTTCCGGCACCAGCTGCTCCTCTGGAGAAAGATATGGGACTTGCTGCTCCGATCAAGGTCCACAGCCTCAATAACCCCAAAGAACAAGTCTATGTTGGCCTATAGTCCATGATGACTGGAGGACTAGTATGAGTTGCGATTGTCTCAACAGCCTGGGTTTGGTTTGGTTAATCTTTTCGAAGCAGGTGAGCAAGTCTGTCTTCTGAGATGTCTCTGGGTGGGTCCTTACCATCAAGCTTTGGTTTCATAGGCCAGTCCTTAACTTTTAGTGCCACCCAGGGACTCCTGTAAATAGGATAACCCCCCAAACCAAATTCACTGCCTTCAAGAGCCAATTCTAGCTCATAGCAACCCTACAGGGCAGAGTAGAATTGACCCTTCAGGTCAATTGACACTGACTCTTCATAGGCGTAGAAGGGCAAGACTTCCTGTCCCATGGAGCAGCCGTGGATTTGAACGGCTAACTCTGGCTGGCAGCTCGGTGTGTGACCACTGTGCTATGGCCCGTCTTTTAAGATCTGTGCAATGGCTCACACACATTTTCTTTTCTGCCTGCTTCACACTCCCACCACTCAAGCCCATCTATTCCTTTCTCTTTTTATAATTAATGTTCTTGCCCCTAGGCTTTCTGAGATTTCAAAAGAGTCTGGCTGCATAACCCCAAGGACAGCGGTTTGAATCTACCCATCGCTCTATGGAAGTAAGATGAGGCGTTCTACTCCTGTAAAGAGTTACAGGCATGAAAACCGACAAGAACAGTTCTCCCCTGCCATGCAGGGTCTACAGGAGGCAGAATCGGCTTGACGACAATGAGGGAGGGAGGGAGCTTTCAGAAAGTTCATGGAATAATGGGATGAAAAGCTAATGAAAACCTGTAATTGCACACCACTCTCCTCATCTTTCCAGCCCTTTCGGACATACCTTATTGACACAACTTACAATTCATAATAGGCACATGAACTTGGCACTCACCTTGTCTCTGGATGCCGCTAGTGTCTCATCTGTAAGCGAGTCTCCCCTCTCAGGTGCTTATGGGCTCTGAAGTCTCTAAAACACTTAAAAGAGTCAGGCACACAGGAGGGGCATGGCCAGTGTTCGCTGTTCCTGGGACGACACATTTCCCCACCTTCTCTCAGCGGCTCCCATCAAAGAGGTGGCAGGTTGGTCCCTGACCCGAAGTTGGTCTCCTCCACCTGGACCCTCCCTACCTTCTCCCTTGGTGCTGACCTTCTCCCCAGTTTTCCTACTGCAGAGACACTGCTCCTCTCTGAACCGCCTGCTGCTGCCGCCCTGGGGTTCCTTCCCTTCCACTGCTGAGCTGGCTCTTCCCTGGACGTAAGGGCCTTAACCAGCATTGCCCTCCTCTGAGCTCCAACCTCTCCTCCCACCCACCTTCTCTTCTGTCCCTCCCTTGACTCTCCTTCCTCCGTCCTCTTCTCCCTCAGCCTCTTTCTCTTCCCTCCCTTCCACACCGGCTCCCCCTCTTTAGTGACTAAAACAGGCTGGACCATGGGAGGCAGGTTAGGCTTTATCATCTCTCTAGAGGAACACGTCTGACAAGACAGTGCCACTGGAGGTCCGGATCTTGTCTTTCAGCTAGAAGAGCAGGCTGGGAAACCCCTGCCGGTACCGCAGTCCACAGGAGTGAGCGAAGTAGAGGGCGCCCGAAGTTCCAGACACTTGAGTGCTTTAGAAGGCCTCAATGGTAGAGAATTAATGGAGACAGTAAAAGGATAATCAAAGGTGTTTGTGTGCTGGCAAAGGCACGGCTGCTTCATTCTATAGAGAAACAGCAAACTCTTTGAGATTCCAAATGATAGAAACTCCTACTTAATTCTTTGAGGGTGTGTGAATGTGCACACGCTTGCTTATATTTCAAAGAAAGTAATTTACTATGAACTCACTCACTTTAAATAGTGCATACGGTTAACCTTGGGAAGGTTTATTGGGGGAGGCAGTGGCAAAACATAACAGCAACATTTTACCGTTTTCACCATTTGTTAAGTGTTTTCCTTCTGTGGTACTTATTATCGCCACAATATTCTGCGCTATTACCATGATCAATTCCTGAAACTGTTCAAAACATCACTCTTCCAAACGCAGTACTCTTATCCACTGCCACGAAGGCAGTTTCCCTCCCAGGGACCCTGTAGGCAGGACGGGGTAGAATCACCCTTGTGCTTGACGGAGTCGATTTATCCTGACACAGAGCCCTGGTGATAGTGAGTGGCAAGGTCAATGACTGTTCAAAAACACCAGCTGCTCAGAGCGACAAAGAGGAGGCTTTCACCTCCTGCCTTGCAAACCCTACAGGGGCAGCACTATTCTATCCCACAGATCACCATGTGACAGAATCCTCTCGATGACAGTGAGTTGAGTGAGACTACGTCATAAGGGCGCAGGCAGCCTCACTTTTCTCTCTTCAAGCAGCTGGTGGGTTCAAACTCCTGACCTTGGAGTTATCAGGCCAGAACTGAATGTGCATGTAGGTAACCCACTAAGCCACCAGGGCTCCTTATCACTCATAGGGGAGGTATTTTAATGCCACATAGTTTAGTGTTGCTGTGAAACACAGCTTATCCGTTTTACATAAACTCTCTTTTGTGCCTTCTTACTTTTCGTGTGTGGAATTCTCTAAATTTTTGACTGCTCATTTAGTCGTGAAGATAAACAAAAATTGGATGTGTTTGTTCAGTATTTGGCTCACCCAAGGTTACAAGTTCAGAGTGGCAAATGGAAGATTTGAAGGGACAGTAGTCCTTCCCTCTCCCTCGGGCCATGACCCTTTCTTTCTGAAAGAACTGGAGGCCTCACTGAGAAGGGCCGGCACTGCCTCCCCGGAGCTCTCAGGAGTCTAAGAGCAGATGCTTAGAGATGGCTCTGTGGCCCCAGGGACGCTGTGGGAGAGCTCAGGCACACTCATCCCGCCCCTCTCTGAATCGCCACCTTCCTTTCAGAACATAGTGCCTGTCTGTCATTGGAGACGGTGAGAGGAGATACATTATGTATATCATAGGGCCAGCCTTGTCAGAAGCCCATCAACACGCGAAGCGTTAGGATCCAGATTCAGAAAGGACCAGTCTAAGCAACCACCAAATAGTGTTGAGTATGGAGCGAGGAGGGCGGTGCCTCTTGCTTGCGGTGTGTGCTGCTGCCTTCTGAAGCAGAATGATTTATGGATCCCTTTCTAAGTGGTTCCTCTTTTTTTGATCTCATGCAGATGGCACGGAGGAAACGGAACATTGTGTGCATGTTGACAACCACCTTGACGGGTCTCTTATGGCCGATGAGATTATGGTTCATCTCTGGGCCTGAGTTTCCTAACCTGTAAAACTGAGAGAAGGGTTGAAGTTTTGCTCTAGCTTCAAATTCTGTAATGTATTCTGTCCTTGGAGGAGACCCGATGGCGGGGTGGGTTATGCATTGGAACGTTAATGGCAAGGTTAGCCGTTGGAAACCATCAACCACCTCTCTGGAGAAATTTGAGACTTTCTAATTCTGTCAAGAGTTACAGTCAAAGATACTCACAGGGGCAGTTCTACCCCATCCTCTAAGCTGGGCTAAGGGTCAGAATCAACTCGGTGGCAGTCATTTTTGCATCCATGTGTGAAATATTGAAGGCTTCTAGGAGTTAAAGGTGAAGACGCTTAAAAAAAAAGACATAAATCAGGTTATCTGTCAAAGGGTTTGTTTCACTTTTTCTCCTTCCAGTTATTCGCCACCAACCTAAACCTAGTTTTAACCACAGTGGGCTAAGTGTGCTGGCCCAACATAGATCTACCACAGCAGTTCTTTCAGTGTTGAGCTCTGTCATGTCTGTCAGAGAAAGAAAACCCATGGGGCTTTGACTATTTTTTTCCTTTCCAGGAAAATGGTCTTTAAGAGAATGACATGTAATATAGACCGTAGTATTTTTAGGAGGTCGGTGAAAAGGCATCTGAAATCAAATCAATACGTTTATTTACATTTAAAACATTGAAGACTAAGGCAGTTTTTCAAAGACTTCGGGGTCTAACACGTGTCTCAAGCTAACATACCACCGAGGCTCAGAATACAATAGTCATATGGGCAGATACTGTAAGCAATTTATAGCTGCCATGACGAAGACTCTTCCGTCTCAAAGATTTTGAAACCAGGACTAGAATATTTAGCATGATTTAAAAAAATCATTTTACTGGGGGCTCCTACAACTCTTATCACAATCCACACATCCATCCATTGTGTCAAGCACTTTTGTACATTTGTTTCCCTCATCGGTCTCAAAACATTTGCTTTCTACCCAAGCCCTTGGTATTAGCTCCTCATTCTTTCCCCTCCCTCCCCGCTCCCCACTCCCCCATGAACCATCAATAATTTATAAATTATTCTTATTTTGTCATATCTAATACTGTCCGACATCACCCTTCACCCACTTTTCTGTTGTCCATCCTCCAGGGAGGAGGTTATATGTAGATCCGTGTGATCTGTTCCCCCTTTCTCCCTCACCTTCCCTCCACCCTCCCGATGATGTAGCATGATTTTAATGAGGCAGAAGGGTAAACCGTCCCAATCTGGGGAATTTACAGAGGCCGTTCCACCTTGTCCTCTCGGGTCGCTGTGCGCTGGCATGGACGTTGTGGCAGGGAGTGAAGAAGAACTGTGCACACTAGCATTAGACCCTGTGCCCGCTCTGTTTTATTTTCCATTATCTATATCCCCTGAGTCTAGCTACCGTCTGTCAAGGTGGACCTCAGTATCCCCCCCTCACCCCCCATTTCCTAACAGCTTTCAGTGGCTGTAGCATCTTTTGAGTGTCTTGGCAAAGAAAGTGTGATTCGGAGAGGAAAGGAGATTTTTCTCCCTCTGTCTAAGGCCTTTCTTCACTCTTTGCTGCTACACTGTCGCATCTCCCTCTTTCCAGAGACTGATGGAAGGAATCCCTCCTTCCTTCCTGTAGGACTAGCCAGGTGACCACAGGACACAGCGGCCCACATGCTCTGAGCTTTGAGTGCGCAGGCTCAGTGCACAAAATTTCGATCCTTGAATCCCACGGAACTATCCCCACCTCCACCCCCCAAAGGGTGCACAACGAAGCTATGAATAGTTCATGGAAAAATTCATTTCTTTTAAATGTAATTTCCCACAAACATGGTGAAGCTCCATTGCATGCCTTATTTGGGGTGAGGGTGGAGCTTATCCATAGCCCTCATCTGATGGTGAACGTGATCCGGATATGGAGAATACTTCCGCAATTTGACATCAGGTCACCTTGGAGGACATCAACGGGTTGGTCTAGAGTGGGCTTCACTTCCAGCCCCATGTGGAGAGAGAGGGGGGACTTTGCTCTCCCCAGGGATGCTGGGTTGTGTCTGCCTCTGCTCTTCTTCCATCAGTAACCCTAAGGCAATTCTCCCGGGCACCGGCCATCTCCATCCATTCTTGAGCAAGAAACATTTCTCCAGAACTGACGGGCTGTGGAGATGCAGTTCTGTTGAATCTTTACAACCATCTGAATGCTTTGCCACAACCTGACATTTTGTAAGTCTTTGCATAATGAAACTGCCAGTTGAAACAGCAGGTCATTCCCAAACAAAGAAATGGCTGTCTACAAAAGGGAATTCCCATTTCCTGTATTTTGAAACGTGTGTGTGTGTGTGTGTGTGTGTGTGTGTGTTCCAAACGGGACTTTTGAGGAGAATCTGGTGGGATAACGAATGGGTCAGGTGCTGGACTGACAACCTCAGGGTCTGGGACTGGAATCTACCAACCACCCTATGGGGGAAAGCGGAGGCTTTCTGCCCCAGGAAAGATTTATAACATCGGAAACCCAGACTAGCAGTTCTATCCTGCGCGGTAGGCTCTTTATGACTTGGCATTGCCTCAGTGGCAGTGAGTTGCAAAGCCAAGATTTTGCTAGGTTTAGGTTTCTACAGGAGTCCTTGTGTGGTTTATAGACAGTGAATGTGCTCAGCACCTAACAGCCATGGTGGAGACCACGAGAGGTATTGCAGAAGAAAGGGCTGGCTTTCTGCTTCTGAAAAAGTAGCCATCAAAACCAGCAAGTAGTTACGTGTGTATTTACCAAAGTAGAGAAGAAGAAGATAAGCTTATTCTTTTAATCTAGAAATTTCACCCGGGAGAAATGAAAAGACACATACATGTCCCTAGCAGCATTATTCATAACAGTGCCTCACTGGAAACGACCCACAAGCCTCGTCAGCTGGTGAGCAGATAAAGAAAATGTGGGTTGACAAATCTGGGAAGACAGAAGGAAGATTAGTGACTGCCTGGGGCAAGGGGTGGGAGTGCAGGCTGACTACAGGCATCACGAGGGCACTTTTTGGGGATAATGGACACATCTTGAAAATGCATTGGGAGGATGGTGGCACAACTCTAGAAGGTAAATTATACCTCAGCCAAACTACCCCAAAATAGCCAGAAATGAATTTATCAGAAAGACGTGAGACCTTTAAGAAGATAATGATAGCATTTTATTGAAGAGCATGAACTATCAAACAGGACCTTAATAAATAGAGTGCCCGTATTTCTGGATATGAAAACAGAACAGCAGCACAAAATGCTGGGGTGCATCCCGAGCAGCTCTATTCTGAAACCAGCCACCACCAAACTTGCTGCCATTGAGTCTGACTCACAGCGACCCCCTGTGGGTTCCTGAGCCTATAACTGTTTATGGGAGTGGAAAGCCCAGTCTTTCTCCCACAGAGCTACTGGTTTCGAACTGTCAACCATGCAGATCGCAGCGCAACCCATAACCCAACACCATTAAGGCTCCTTTGACACAAGTCAGCGTCAACTGGATGGCAGCTAGTGGTTTGCTTTACATTCTTATCCTCTCCTCTGCTCTCTGGGCCCTGGCAATGTCTGCAAGATAGAAGTGGACTGGAGGCAGGCAGCAAAAGGTTTATTTTCTTCTGCCACATCTCACTCCAGACATCTTCTAATATGCCCTGGCGCACCTTGGAACTTGGGCTGCCATTCTGGTTTGATGATGGAGAACAGACATGATATCAGCACCCGCATTTACTGGACCCTTGGAGGCTATCACACTTTCTTTCCTGAAACTGCAGCTGCTTGGTCAACAGCATAACGAGGCTAGTTTGTGACGGTCCACAATTCGTTCATTAAGTTCTATTTCTCACTTGGCATGCACGAGTTACCCTGTTTCTCTGAAAGTAAGACATCCCCCGAAAATAAGACCTACTTACAGTTTTGCCTCTCGCTGAAATATAAGGCATCCCCCTGAAAATAAGACCTCCC
>NW_022109767.1:6532101-6557543 GCF_000313985.2 Echinops telfairi | reverse complement strand
ACAGGAAGTGCGAGGTCTCTTTTAATAAACAATAAACAATCAATGTGTACCGTATTCTTCTTCATGGAAAAATAAGACGTTCCCTGAAAATAAGACCTAGTGCATCTTTGGGAGCAAAAGTTAATATAAGACACTGTCTTATTTTCGGGGAAACAGGGTTGCTGATCTTCTAAACAATGCCTGGATCTCCACTCTGGTCTTGGCATAGGGTTAGAAGTAGGGGGACACACACCCTCTGAAGTAGGCCTGCAGCTTTGGAAGCTGCCCTCAAGTAAACAGTGTGATAGAAATCTGTTAAGATGGAAACCAAAATATTTCTGGGAAGGTTTTTGACTGGTCCTCTCCTCCTGTTCTGGTACCCACTTTCAGCATAGCATTTCAGGTTGAATAGGGGTTCTTCTTCACCCTTCACCAACTCTTACCTGTATTTTGTCGGTGACACCTTGGAAGAAGTGGGTTCGGGGACTCTGGAAACCAGCTACGGGGTGGTTTTCAGTGCGACAGAAGGGAATGGAAAATGAAACCTGAGGAGTGTGGATGCGGGCCCCTAGCCTAGCGGGCTGCCCATTTCTCAGTGTGATGTGCACGCAGGCACCCTCAGGGAAGTTAGTGAAGCTCTCTCACTGCCTCTCCTAGGAAGCAGACTACAAACTGGGGTGCTTGTGGCTAGCCTCAGTGAACGCCGAGCAGAACAGCCCTGTAGAGCAGGATCATGCCTGCGTCTTTGTCCTTAGAGATAAGATGGGCATGTTCCCATGGGTCTTTTGGGTAGGAAATTGGGAGAGAAGAGTCTCAGGCCCTTGTAATGTTGTATCATTTTGCCAGAAATTTTGAAAAAACTTCAAATGCCATTATCTCACTCATTTGCAGTGTGTGAACCCCTAGGCATTAGTAGGGGGCTATAACCAGTTGTTGTTTTTTTACCTTCGCTATGGACTCTGAAGGCTTAACATTTCACATAAAAGAAACAAACTTAGGAACTCTCTAAGGGAGTGAAAAGAGTTGAAAAGTCTTTCGGCTTAGCATCGACTTTTTAGTTTTGTCAAGCAATGGTTTTCTTGTCAAGGATTTTCAAAGTCATCTTCAGGCTTAGCAGTGCCCTCCTTTGCGTTGGCTGAAGAAAACACTTTGATAACATCGCTAGTACTTCAGTTTTAAAGCATAGGCTATGGCAAAAGATGTTGCTTTGTGAGCAACCGTGACTATATTACAGGTCTCCCCTCAACAAATTGCTTTGAATTGGTATCATTCAGCGTGTGTTCCAGAACAGGAGAGAGCTTTCAGGGGCAAAGGGCCCTTCTGAGCACAGTCTCTGGCTGCTCCTGACTCTTCCGGGTAGCTCTGTGCAGGACAGGTGCCCAGGGTACCACTGTTCCCAGAAGCCAGCATTGCCATCGCGCTCTGTCAACTAGAGACCAGGCCATGTTTCTTTTTTTTTTTTTTTTAAATCATTTTATTAGGGTTTCATACAACTCTTATCACAATCCATACGCACATCAATTGTGTAAAGCGCACTTGTACATTCATTGCCCTCATCATTCTCAAAACATTTTCTCTCCACTTAAATCCCCGGCATTAGGTCCTCATTTTTCCCCTCCCTGCTCCCCTCTCCCTCACGAGCCCTTGATAGTTTATAAATTGTTATTTTGTCATATATTGCCCTGTCCAATGTCTCCCTTCACCCACTTTTCTGTTGTCCATCCCTCAGGGAGGAGGTCACATATAGTTCCTTGTCATCGGTTCCCTCTTTCCTACCCACTCTCCCTCTACCCTCCCTGTTTTGCCACTCACACCACTGGTCCTGTAAGGCTCATCCACCCTGGATTCCCTGTATTTCCAGTTCCTATCTGTACCAGTGTACATCCTCTGGTCTAGCCAGACTTGCAAGGTCGAATTCGAGTCATGGTAGTGGGAGCGGGGAGGAAACATTTAGGAACTAGAGGGAAGTTGTATTTTTCATCATTGTTACATTGCACCCTGACTGGCTCGTCTCCTCCCCGAGACCCCTCTGCAAGGGGATCTCCGGTGCAGGCCATGTTTCTTCAGCACCCCTGTTCTTCTCCTGGTATTTGTTTCAGCTGCTGCTGCCCAACCATGACACTTTAGATTGATTTCTTCCTGCCCAGCTCCATAGCCTCCCGGCGGGTTCAATAGATGCTTCTTCTTTCTTGGTCCTCACAGCTGTAGTTCGTTCTGCATGGAGGATGGGCTAATGGCAAGACTGACCCTTGCTGACAAAGCCTAGACTGGAGCGGAGAAGCGCAGAGGGTTTGCACAAGAAGCAGACTCAGACGCATGGTCCACTCGTACCTTACCCAACCCTTTCACAAAGGCCAAGGCAGCCCTGGTGATGCACACTAGGGGAGCCAACTGATGGTGGCCGAGCTGGGACTTCTTGGGGTTCCTTTGACTTTATTTAAAGACGCCTCCATGGCACTGCCCATAGGCATTTCTGTGTCTGGGCTTGCAATAACACATGGATTCACAAGGAGCATCCCTAAATGAGAATGGGGACATCCATTCTCGCTAGAAGCATATGGGTTAGAAGGTGAATTCTTACTCTTTATTTTGTGGAGTGGGTTTTTAATCTTTGGAACACTTGTTGCAGAAGATGATGAGTGTCTAGTGAACATTTTCTAGGGTATAAAATGTTGAAGGAGCTCTGGTGGCACAGTGGTTATGAGTTGGGCTGCGATCCACAAGGTTGGCAGTTCAAAACCACCAGCTACTCCGAGGAAGAAAGGTGAGGCTTTCTACTCATGTAGAGTTGTAGTCATGAAAACTCACCAGGGCATTCTACCCTGTCCTATAGGGTCGCTGTGAGTCAGTATTGACTCCATGGCAGGAAGTGTGTGTGTAAACGATTGAGTACTTACAAGCATTTCTACCCTTCAGGAGAAATCCTATTTTTCTTTGTCCCTTAAAATCTACAAACAATGGAACTTTAGACCTTAGAACCCAACCTACAGGTATCTTAATTTAGAACTTTTTTTGTTTGCAACAGTAGGTTAAGGCGAAACAAAACAAAAAGGCCTCTTCTGAAACTTTGGCTAATGTCCTAGAATTTATGCATGCCGTTGCGGTTGGCTCATATCCTATATCACAGCGATTACCCTTAGCTGCTCTTGTGGACCAAGGGTAAGATTCAAGGAAGAGGATTTCTTCCCTGCTACTAGAGGATTGTACCAGAAAAATATATGTTTTTGATAAACACAGTTATCAAGCTGAAAGACTAAAATACTTAGGTCGGAAGGTGAAGTAGGAATATATTGCTAACTGGATTGATAGTCCCCATTGCCTTAAAGGAACACGAACAATCACATAGTGTTCTTTAACGTACTGTACACTTTTACTCTTTTAGTGATACAATAGATACAGCAAAAGTTGCCAATTGAGCAGTCGTTGCATGCACAGTTCAACGACCATGATTACATTCCTTGTGTTGCATCTGTATGGTCACCAACCTTTCCCAAATAACTCCACTCACTTTCATAGAAATCTAATTCCCTTTAAGCAGTGACTGCCCCCACCCCCACCCCCGCCTTTCCCCTCTCACTGTCATGGCCAATTTAAACGCACAAACCAAAACACCAAATTCACTGCCAGCAAGTTGACTATGAGTCACAATGACTCTATAGGACAGGGTAGAACGGCCCCGGTGGGATTGCGAAATGGTAACTCTTCACGGGAGTGGGAAGCCTCATCTTTCTCTTGAGGAGCCGCGGGTGGTTTTGAACGGCTGACCTTGCGGTTAGCAGCCCAAATGGGTAACCACTGTATTACCAGGGCTCATAGCAACCCTATATTGGGTTTCCAAGGCTTTCTAAAGCTTCACAGGAACAGCAGCCTCATCTTTTATTTACAGCAGCTGGTGGTTTGAACAACTGACCTTGAGGTTAGCAGTCCAACACTTAACCCACCGTGCCACCTATTTTATATAAGTGGGATCATCCTAGTGTACACCCTTTCATGCCTGACTTATGTCACCCAGCACGATGTTGTCAAGGCTCGTCTCTGTTGCAGCATGTGTCCAAACGTGATTTCCCTTCATGGCTGAGTCATGTTTCATTGTGTGTGTACGTTCTTACACTGGAATTACTCATTCATCTGCTGAGGGGCAGCCATGGGTTTTCTACCTTTTATCTCTGTGGATAGTTCTGTAATCATATTGTGATGTATTATAAATATCCTTTCTTAGGAGACAAGACACATGTGAGGTAGGCATTATTGTTCCAATTTTATAAATGAAAAATATATATATTCATAATAGAGGAGACGTAATGAAAGATTTGATGCTGTAGCCATTACACTGTATGTCAAAGGACTATGACTAATATTTTTTCTTTTCCTACCTCTCTTGGTATCTTGTGGTGATGGGCATCAAGAGGGAGCCTAACTGGCATTTGGTTGAAGTTGGGAGCACATTCCCTGACCACAGACAGAATTGTCCATAACCTTGATCATCTCATCAGACCGGGGACTCCTGCACTTTGGCTAAACACTTTGTAGATGCAGCAGATGTCTGTTCAAGTATTATTTGAGAACATGCCTGGGATTGTATTTAAATGGCTTCAATTATTCACTAATTAAATTGCAGATGGTTTCTCGCGGGGATTTTACACTGGGCTGAATTGCTTCAATTGTTTGTGTTGGACAATGACAAAATAAATCTTGTCACAGCGTAGCTTGGTGAACATTCCTGCTGAGTGTGCAAAACACATCCACAGTAATGCAACATAAGATTTATGTATTTGTAAAGGCCCCCGGCGGGGCCCGATCAAGTGCGGTGACATCGTGGATGTCTGGCTGTATTCCTGGGCGCTCACTTGGGCTTTCGAGCTGGAGCCTTGTGGTGACAATGAAGGCCCGTGTGCTGTTGTGTTCAAGCGCTGCTTCCTGTGTGCCTTTTCCCGGGAGCAGCGCAATGGGATTCACATATTTCAAAGGCACATATGCACCTCTCCCATAGTAGCCACAACTTGCATCTTCAGTCCATCTTTCCAGCAGGTCAGGCTAGCAGCCAATGGGCCTAGGACTTCAGAGGTGGAGGGTGGTGTACACGGGTGGTGACTGTCGTTCCCTAGAATGTAAAGAATATTCTCCCATGAGCTATTTTTATTTACAGATAAGAGGAGAAGAAAACAAACAAAATTTGGGAAGAGGAATGTGCCCAATGATGGAAGTATCCTAGAAGACCAGGTGCTTGTTACATGTAACTTTTAAAAGGAATGTCGCCTCCTAAAATATAAATGATTGCCATTCACCTAAACACACACACACACACACACACACACACACACACACACAGAGCAACGTCATGCTAATGTGCACTTCTTACCACCGATAATTGAGACTTTGCTCTCAGAATAAATAATATTACCTAATTATAAGCACTGCCTTGGGGGCAGCCACTGCTGTTGCTAAGCCCACTACATTTATTATCATATTTGAATCTCACCACCTGGTTAGGAAGGTGGCATTCTCCCACTTTAAGATGAAGGAAGCCAAACCAAACCAAATCTAACCTAACTCGCTACCAGCTCATAGCAACACTATAGGATAGGGTAGAATTGCCCCCTGTGACTTTCTGGGACTGTGATTCTTTATGGGAGTAGAAAGCCAATTTTTCTCCCTCGGAGAGGCTGGTGATTTTGAACTGCCAATCTTGAGGTTAATAGCCCAACACATACCCACTATGCCATCAGGACACCTCAGAAGAAAGCCAGATTCTGGGAAGTGAAGAGTCTTGCTCCAAATCACAACTACCACAAGATAGCACTTGACTTCCATTGGGATGGCTAAGGTCAGAAAAGTATGATAGTGAGGATGTGGACAAATTACAACCTTCCTACATTCCTGTTGAAAATGAACAATGGTGCTGCCTCCGTCAGTGGTGTCTCAGAAAGTTTAACCCAATTAGTCGATGATGTAGCCATACCCCTCCTTGGTGTAGCATACCCACTCCACACTTCATGACACGGTGAGGTGCCAAAGATGGAGGGAGGCATTATGGGACAATCAGTATTATGTAAAAATAAAGGATGGCCACATCCCATCACAAAATGGAGAATGATTAAATCATTGCATAACTGCTAATTGCGCTCTTAGGGAATTAGCTAACTGCCAAAGTAGATTGTGACATAATGGCCAAATGACGTCATTACGTAAGTGCCAAAGCACTGGGAATGAGGTTGTGTGTTGAGTGGTATGAGGTTGACACATAACGTCATCCATCACTGCCAGCATTCCTCTCACTCCACACCCCCGAAGTTGTTGGGAGACGTGTCAATGTACAGACTAGGTGGTAGTGGGTTTTGCACTACTGCCAGATAATAAGAGAGTTGATAAGTGAGGTGTAGATGTCTATATACCCCAGATCATTGAAAGCAAGGACCCTAAACTGATACTTGTACACCAGTGTTCATTGAAACATTACTTAGAAAACCCAATTGCCCATGAACAGGTGAATGGAGAAGCCAAATGGGGAATGTAGCTATGGTGGAGCAGCCAGCCACAAAGAGAAAGGAGATTCTGACCATCCCATGGCAGGCATGAACTTTGGAAACACCAGGTCTAGTGAAATGAGTCATCCACAGACATATAGATTGGAGGGACCATCTAGGCAAATGCATTGAGGCAAAATGCTTAATAGTGGTGATTAGCGGATCATGGACGGGAGTAATAAGGGATTATTGCTTGGGGAGATAGGGTTTCTATTCAGGGTGATGAAAAACTGGGAAATAGTCGTGATGGTTGTACAGCATGGTGAGTCAAGTACCATCTCTGCACATTGCATTTAAGAAAGGGTTCAAACGGTCATTGTTGGCTGTGTCCATTTTAACACACACGCACAGAGCCGGACTCACACTGGTACAGCTGGCAGATCTGGGCATGTGCCCTTTCTGGCACTGTGCATGTTCGCGGTTGCAGAAAAGCAACCCCAGTGATTTTTCAAGGTCATTGCTGGTCACAATGCTTTCCAGGATTGAGGACCACGGTGAAAGCCATTCAAGCACATGGATGCGAAAGAGAAGCTCCTGCGGCAGAAGGTCAGAACTCAGTCGTGCTGGACAGCGCGCTAACACGGTCAGCACTCCAGTGGGGAGCAGGAGAGCCACCAACGCTGGGGAGGCAATGAGGAGTTACTTTCCTTTTCCAACCAAGTGCCTCTGGGGGACCCTAGACAGTTGGCGAGGAGAGTTTGTCACCAACATAAATCATCGCAAAGAAGTGTTGGATGCATTTGAAGCAACCCAGAGGTTCCCACGTGAAGCTGTTGAGAAGAAGAGACGAGGGAGTGTGAAGGAGTGAAGGTTGCTTGGTGTTCAAGAGAAAATGAGGGGTGGATGTCAGCACCATCCGATGCAAGCCCCGGCAGCCAATAGCAGGGGCCAAGGGCCACATTTCCATCTGGATGTGTGCTCAGAGGATGCGGGGCATGGTGACAATGTAAGCACTGAGTTCGTGACATGAGTCCCTGCCCGGGGTCTCTCAGGTCAAAATGCAGGATGAATTTTAAACGGATTCTTCGTCTATGTATCCCCACGCCATAAAAATGACGTTGTAGGCAAAGAGCTGTTTAGCCTTATCCATGTTTAATAAGACAAGAGAACACACCAACAAGTTGATCTTTCTCGAGGATCTCAGCTCCTTCATTCTACTGTGCTGGTGAATTCTCTGGGTTCAAATATGGACTTGACTGCAGCTCTCTTGTGCCAATTCCCCTTCGCATGTTTGTGGTGGAGGGTTATATGGCAGGTGGAATGAGGCTGTTTTCTAGCTGTGTCGTAGTGTTGGGAAAATGCTGAGGTAGCTGAGGAACCTTTTGTAGTGCAGCTATGAAATGCAGGACTGCAGGGTAATTTATAGGTCAGTAGGGATGAAGCGTGGCTGCTTGCTTCTGAATGTCAAGTCACCGTGACCTACTTCCTTTTACCTTATCTTTTTGTGTGTGTGCGTGAGTCAAGTTTCTCAGGCATAAATTACTGGGGGGCTTTTTGTGCTTTTGTCCTTTTCCCATCATGCCTCATCTTACAGGGTTTTTGTGCCCTGGCCTTTGTCTTGCAAGATGGTTCTTTTAATCATATTTTACATGAAACGGTATGATAAAAGGTTTCGACCCATTTCATTAAACAAATGGAAATAATGTCATCTTGACATTAAAAAAATGTTGTCTTCACTGAAATTAGCAGGGTTTCATTCAAGTGCGCGTGTGCGTGTGTGTGTGTGTGTGTGTGTGTGTGTGTGTGTGTGTAAGAGAGAGAGAGCAAGAGCAAGTCTCTGAAATTTCATGAAAGCAATGGAAACTCATGCCCCTGCTTCAAAAGTCCTTATTTGCACACAGACATGGTTCACGTAGTTTTAAATGGTGGATTCTTCCTGGCACTCCCAGTTATGAATCATTTGCTCCCAAATATCAATAGTTCTTTTAGATACACTTGCCTTTGAAGACCGGCTGCTTGCTTAGCTCCTGAAGATAGGTGAACATCGAAGGTTGAGTGAGACTTGGTAGGAGATTTCTACATTTCAAGCAAATTTACTGTGGCCCAAATGCTGTAAAGAGGAGAGATAGAGCTTGAATTAGAGAGTGTGCATCTTAAGTAAGGTGACCGGACATCCTGCTTTTGGCGGGACAGTTCCAATTTTTAACAATTTTCCCCACGTCCTGCGGCATTTTAAAAAAGTCCCGATTTTTTAAAAGAATGCACGACAAGCTAGGGTAGACGGTTTTCCGGTGCCATGTGGTTATTTTGCCAGCATATGAGTTTTATCAATGTGTCCAGCTTTACCAATGTTAAAATCTGGCCACCTTAATCTTAAGGAATGCTAGTTTGGTGGTAAATGGGACTAGAGACACGTTAGAAAGCATTCATTATTGGCTTTAAGGGTTTGGGGGTTTCTTTTCATGACTATTGTTTAAAACCTGGGACACAGACTAAGCCTGAAGGTTTACAACGAAAAATACAGTGAACCCTCGCCACTTCGCGCTTCGACTTCCGCAGCTTCACTCTATCACGGTTTTTGCGTAACAGCGCATGCTCTGTCATTACTGCCACTGATTGGCTCATACTGTACACGCTTCTGTCTGCATCGCTATGTATCGGAGCTACGTATCAGATGCATTTTGAGGAGTTAGTTGGCCTCACAATGGAGCGTCTCTCGCATATCGTAAGAACAATCAAAGAAGTTCAGGACACGATTGAAGAATGGGATCCAGAAATGAATCGTGCATTACGGTTCCGGAATGCACTCGATGGGGCAATGGAACCCTACAAAAACCTTTTCACTGAAATGAAGAGACAACGTCACTGCCAATCACAATGTTTCTTAAACGTGTACCCAGAAACCCACTGCCTACACCCGCTCCTTCAGAGGAAAAAGACGGCGACCCACCTGTAGAGTACATCCCTTAAGTCATTTCATAGGCTATTGATTACAGTATTTGTAAGAACTATGTATAATAATGCTGTATGTGAAATATGTAATACTGTAAACTAGATGCCATAAATAATATAATAAATAATAAATGATCATTGTAACGTCCAAAATGTTTTACTGTATTTTCCCTTTTTTGTTTAATAAATTTGGTAATACGAGTGTAATGGTGACTAAAGGGTGTTTTTTCATGTCCTCTATGCTCTAACTACGAAAAGATTTGATTTACAAATAAGGAATCCTACTTCGCGGAATTTCATTTATCACGGTAGGGTCTAGAACCGATTAAACGCGATAAATGAGGGTTCACCGTATAATGAAGACAAATCCAGGTGAATCCTTAGTGCAGTTTCCTGATTCCCACGCCTGTGTGTCGGAGTAGATGTGTGAGTGGCTGCTTATTTTGGAAGTGGGTCACCCGGCTTATCTTCTGAGTTGCTCTGGTTGGACGTGAACGTCTCACATATTAACCAAGTTCATGGTTGACACCACCTACAGCTGTGTTCCATGCTGAGAACGAGGACCGTCTCTCTTGGATGGCAGCGACTGCTTCCTAGTCGTATTTTGCTCCTGACCTCACTGCCGTTGAGTCAATTCACAGTACATCGTCCCCTCCAGGTGTGCATACAACTCACTCTGCGTTAGTGCACCCAGTGGTGTCACCTGGGAAGGTGCTCACTGGTCACAGTGAATTTTTTTGTAAAAGCAGTTTTGCTCGATCCTCGTTTTTTTGTGATGTCCAATTTAAGAGAACAACACGTGACTGTGAAATTTTGTTTTCTGCTTGGGAAAAATGCCACGGAAACTGTTGTGATGTTGAACACAGCTTACAGGGACAGCACTATGGGGAAAACACAAGTGTACAAGTGTTTTTCTCATTATGAAAAAGGGGAAATGTCGATTGATGACAAACCTTATTCTGGATGTCTGTCAACTTCCCAAATAGATGAAAATGTCAACTCATAGTGCATTTGGAGTTTGTTCCACCAGGTCAGACTGTTAATCAAGCTTTCTATATAGAGGTTCTGAAAAGATAGTGTAACAGTGTGAGACAAAAAAAGGCCTGATTTGTGGCAGACTGGGGACAGGTTTTGCCACCATGACAACGTACCTGCTCACACAGCCATCTCAGTGTGTCAGTTTTTGGCAAAGAGCAGAATGCCCCTCTTGCCCCATGCCCCTTACTCATCTGACCTCACTCTGTGCAGCTTCTTTTTGTTTCCACACATGAAGAGGAACATAGAAGGACAGCGATTTGAAGACATAGATGAGTTGAAGGAAAAAAACAAGGGAGGTGCTGTCGGCCATCCAAACCGATGAATTTGAAAAACATTTCCAAGAATAGAATCACAGATTTGACAAATATATTATATGTAATGGAGAGGACTTTGAAAGTTGTTTTGTAAAAAAATTTAAGTACATAGCGTTGAGACACCGCCCCCACCTTTTAAGGGCATTGTGTTAGTCTGGCTAGACTAGGGAAACAAATTCATAAACAAGCATATGTGTATGCAAAAGAGCATTATACACAAAGAGCAATTGAATATTGAGAAAACGTCCCAGCCCAGTCCAGATCAAGTCCATAAGTCCAATATTAGCCCATATGTCTGATATCAATCTACTAAGTCCTCTTCAGACTCATAAAATACATGCAATGATGCCGAATGCAGGAAGATCACAGGTCAGTGGGTGGGAAGTCTTGTAGATCCAGTGGCATTGTAAACATCTCTGAGCTGGCAGGGGTCTTCACGTGGCTTCTCCAGGTCCAGGGGTCTGGCTGCATGGGAGTAGGTCCATGTGACTTCTCCTCAGGGGTGTCTCACTGAGTCAGCCTTGCCAGTAGCGAGTCTCCAAAGGAGTGAGCAGAGAGAGAGTGTCTCCCGCTTTCAAGGAGGAAACGCCGGAGTTCCTAGAATTCTCAGGAGAAGGCCATGCCCACACAGAGGCCTCTTTGGCCATGACCCGGTTAACAGACTAGACTCCACCCTTTCACTCTTAATCCTCTGAAGTCCCAAAGTGATAACAGATTACGTAACTACCACATGTATCCCCTTTTATGTGCACACATGCAACTGGCTCCAGGAATAGAAGTAGCCAGTCCTCCTTAGATATCTTCTGGGAGAAAGTGAATTTGGGCTGAGAAGTTCATCCTAGGGTTTGCTGGATTTCAGAGGTTTGGGCCCACGGCAGTTCAACGATCAACCCCCTAGCGCAGGAGGAAACAGAAGAGGAGTTAGAGGGACCATGTCTGACCTCCCCAGGCTTTCCTGTTGCCCTGAGGCAGAGATCAGACTTGCCTTCACTGCCCTCCACCATCTTTTCTTTACCCTACCTAATCTGACACCCACTTTTCCTTCCACAGTGCTCCACTTTCCTGCTGGGTTTGGTAATTCGCTGCAGTGGCCACACAGTACTCACAGAGAATACTCATGATTGAAGGGTAGTGGGGGCAGTTCGTAGGGAAGTCAGTCGTTCGTTGAGATCCATGGTCGGACAACATGAAGGATACGGGCATGGGTTCAGAGCAACAGCTCTGCTGAGCAGCGAACGAGTCTCTCTCCAGTCTCAGCCCCTCAGCCATGGTCATTTGGCCTCCATCTCTGAGGACAAGGAAGCCAGCACACTGCTCTTCTCTTCTGCCTCATGATCTCCTCGCCTGGGCCTCTGGGGCTCTGGTCTTGGCCTTCACTATTTGAGACAGAGAGCTTGACTGTGCTGTGCTGGTGGCTCTTCTGCCAATGGTCCTGGAATTCCCCTCTCTTCCTGCCTAGACAGCTCGTCCGGATAGTCTGGGGGCTAGTAACTAAAAGTGGCCAATCCTCCCCATTAGTGTCACAACATCCTATTTACATAACCCCACCCAGTCACTTGGTGGGCATGACCGAAACATGGAGAGAAGAGTCATGTTATGGAGTTTCATCCACTGTAGGGAGTGCGTCCTGTGACAGGAACGTCTTTGTGGCTGTGTTTCTCTCAGCCAAGAGCTCTGTCTATCTCCAGGCCCTGAATCGTCATGAAGAACACTCCAGTTAAGCATCCCTCCTGGAAATCACGGCCAAAATAGGAGCCAGTGTTTTCATCTTAGACTTTCCTACCAGCGATCGAGGTGGTCTTCATCCTTCCTGGGTCTGTCTGTATCTGCAAGTGTGTCTTCTCATTTTAATTTATTTGTTGCCCCCAAATCAATAGCCTTGGCACTTTTGCGGTCTGCCTTAGGTTGGGATTACGAGAGAAACAATTCTAGTGACACTCATATATGTGTAAGAAAGGTTTCTAACAAGAAAAAATTACGTGTTAAGAAAACATCCGAGCCCAGTTCAACTGGAGGCCACAGTCTGATATGATTCCATAAGTCCCTCTTCAGACTCCTGCACCCATGTGCAATGATGCAGAAGGCAGTAATGCCACTGGCCGGTGGTGGCAAAGTTCTGTGGATCCAATGGTGGTGCATGCATTTGCAGGGCTCTGGCAGCAACCGGGGTCAGCCAGCAGGAAGGTGAAGGCAGAGAGAGGGGTCGGGGAGGATCCCAGGCCCCTCCTTATGAGAAGGCCATGCCCACAGGGAGTCACCATCAGACTATGATGTGGTTGACAGGTTCAACTCTACCCCTACACTTTTATATATGTTCAAATTGAATGAAATTATGTAACCACTACAAGGTCTTTTATGGGTGTGCACTAAGTAGTGAAAGAATGGAGTCGCTTGATGTGTAGGCTTCCCATTGAGATCAGAGAAGGTGATTGTAAAATTGGGTAGGAGTCACGGCCAACTTCTGATTTCACAAGGGGGAGGAGAATCAAACTCAACATCAGCCGATGGCCAATTCCTATGAGGTGGGCGTCAGACAGGGCTCCACCTTCCAACCTTTGTATCAGTTCTGATGCCAGATGCCTCTCCCATGGCACGCATTCCTTCTCTGCTGAGTTTGATAATTCACTGCAGGGACTACACAAAACTCATAGACCATACTTAACGATTGTAGGGTTTACTAGGGACATTACTAGCTTACGATTCTGGATTAGAAATATTCAGGATATAGTTCTTTCCATCAGGAGCACCTAGGCAGTGCCCTAGGCATGCCTCTGTAGTCATTAGCCTCTCAGCCACATGGCCCCTTGGCTTTGTCCCTGCTGGTGTCAGTGTTACAAGGATCTCTAGTACTTTTGGTAATATCCAAAGAGCACACCACCCACTGTAAATCTCATCCTGAAGGTGCTCAAGTCTAGCTCTTTGGGTCAGAACTCCTAACTCCCCTCGTTAAGTCCCTGAAAGGAGCTCCACTGTACAAGTGAGTGTCCTACAGAGAGGCACTCAGCTTTACCTAGGGCGGGAGTCAGGAAGCCCCTGGCTCAGCTTTCTCCTCTAGCTCATGCTCTGCCACTTCGTTCTGCAGCCACAACTTGTCTGGGTGTGTCACAGTTCTGCCACCCGTTCCGTTAAGGTGCAGCGCACAGGGATCTCAGGGTTGAATGACGCGCTCTGCTACTGCCTCTTGGTTCTTGCTGGCAGAGATCTCTCCTTTTCCTGCTCCTGAGATGGTGCCTTTTATCACCAGCAGGACGGCAAACCCGACCAATCCCTAGGTTAGAGTCCTGTGCACTCTATTTGCATGGTCCCACCCATCCTCTGATGGGAGTTGTAAAGACGATGACTGGAAGACCCGTCTTAGGGAATTCACGGGACCGCAGCCATGCTCTGTCCTCTTACGTCAGCTCTCCTACTGTAATAAACAAGTGTCCTTTGCCGCATCAATGGGCTGCTATGTCTTTGTTTGTTTTGCATGTGGGGGCCTCTGGGTTGGTTATTTTGCCATCTCACCTCCAAGGGTCGTGCTGAAGGCTTGCGTAGATCTCCTGAGCACAAGAAGGACTGGGGTGTGCCTTACAAAGAAAATATTTGGGTTAGATAAGCTTTGCTCAGGGATGAGTAATGCTGCTGTTGGTGGTGAGTTCAGTGTTCAGGAATCACCGCTGTGTCCAAGATAAGGTGTCTAAACAGAAACGTCTATAAAACAAAGCTATGTGTCAATTGCTTGATGACAATGTTGTGACCAGAGGATTTCAAGGGTCTAACCCTCGTACTCCCCTAGGATATCTGGTCCAGGATTTTGCTAATCGAGCATCTGTGGTGACTGAACATAAATAACTACTATAAGTAATGAGAGTCAACTTGTGTTATACCGGCTTGACTTCAGAAGCAAATCCAGACACACTCATATGTGTGTAAGAGAGAGCTTTATGTCAAAGAGCAATTGAATATTGAGAGAACATCCCAGCCCATGCCAGATCAAATCCATGGGTCTGATATTAGCCCACATGTCTGATACTAGCCTATAAATTGCTCTTTAGCCTCACACAATGATGCCGAATGCAGGGAGATCAAGTTGACATGACATTATGTAACCCGCACACAACTGAATATAGAAAAAAATGTACTAAAAGACAACAACTGACTTGTCTTCCTTCTTTGTATTCCACCTATTCTGTTTATCTCACTAATATGACACCTGTACGTAGTGCCTTCTGCTTGTCTTACTTTTCTGGATAGACCGAAAGGCTCTTAAAGTTAAGGTCAGGGATCCTTCTAATACAGCTGGGTAGCCTTTGGATTACCAAGGCAAGACATGCATGCTGTTGGTATTCAGCAAATAGTTGCTGAGCAAATATTAAAGTGGTCAGATGGTTGGTGTCACTTTAAATCTTTAAACATTCTCTCTTGGATTGTTTCCAACCAGCAGTCCAGTTGGAACAGCAATTCAAAGTATGTTGTCAGAGGCTGAACTATTTGCTTGTCATTATTACAATTAGTTTTGTAATTTACCCTCTGTCTACTGAGCAAGTAAATTGTAGTTCTTGCATTTTTGGTTTTCTGATTTCATTTCTTCTTCTTCTTTTTCTTCTTCTTCTTCTTCTTCGATGTACACAATTTATTGCCAGGTTTTGATCATTTTAATTTATAGCCTCAGTTGTCAGGAGGGATCATTACTGGAATTCAGGTTCTTGTCTTAACAAAAGAAAGATTTACTTTTGGAAGACATTGGGCACCACAAGAGAATTTCATTTAGAAACTCCTTGAAGAGGAGAAAATATTACCAGCCAGTGTAACCAGCCTGGGTAGGTCTTGGCTCTCTCGTGCACACACAGCATTTTTTAACAATTTCCAGAACTAGTCTCTGGAACTTCCCTGGGGGTGGTTAGGGATACTGGGAAATGGATGCCAGGACGTTTCACAGACTGTCTGCTCTCCCCGAATTCCCACCGCCGCTCCTTTGTCCTGTATCATTTGTGTCTCTCTGTGGGTATTTGGACGGACCATATGTGGAGTTCAGGACAATGTCTTGGCACTACATTTCCCAGAATCCCTTGCCACCGGGTGGGACTTCCCATGCCAGTGGAAGTAACTCAGGATCTTATGGGAGCTAGGAGTGTTAAAACCTCTGGAGTATGCGTGTGGGAGACAAGAGATACTGAGGCCAGCTGTGGTGACTGGTGAGGTTTGACTACTCTTTGGAGTTTCTAAAGAATTTCTCGGGCTATGCCCTCCATCTTCCAAAAGTTAAGTGTGCTAGTCTGGGTACAGAGAGAAACAAATCCACAGAAACTCATGTATAAGAGAGAGTTTTATATAAAGGGTAAGTGCGCATCAAGAAAACATCCCAACCCAGTGCTGCCCAAGCCCACAAGTCCAACATTAACCCATTAACCCATATGCCCAACACCAGTCCACAAAGTCCTCCTCCATCTCACAAAACAGACGCAATGATGCCGACTGCAGGAGGAAAGCCGAGTCAGTGAGTGTGTAAGCATCTCAGCACTGGCAGGGGTCTCCACACGGCTGCTCCAGCACCCAGGGCTGCATCGGGGGAGGTCCATGTGGCTTCTTTCTCCTTGGGGATATCTTGCAGGAAATGAGCCTTGCCAGCTGAAGCAGGGAACTGGCTAAGGCAGCTGTGCCCTGGTCTGACCATCAGAGAGCAAGAGACCTGAGAACAAGAAAGGCGAGTCTCACTGAGCCATGTATCCCTCCGCCCTTCAATTAACCCCACATAGGTTTATTGGCCAGGTTGGCACAATAAACTAACTACCTCAATAATCATTCAGGAAAAGGGGGCACTAGATCTAAAACTGTGCTGTTCATGATGGAATGGGATAGTTTCACCCAGGCAGAATGAAGAGCAGCCGCCAGAATCCCTTGCTCTGTCTCAGGATGAAGTAGATCCATTCATTAGCCAACCGTTCATGGATTAATATGTGCTGGAAGTGTTTTTTCATACGTTGATGATATAAGTGTGAATAAGTCTCAATAGTTGCTGATCAGGAGCTCTCAATTTCTGGGGGGGAGGGGGCCATTTGAGTTATCATTGGAATATCTCGTGATAACTGGCCTGAGTGCAGTAAAGAAAGGTCCATATGTCACACGTTTGTGGAGAATGGAACATAACTTATCCTAGGTGTGGGGTGGACTGTGAGGTTGAAGCAGAGAAATGGGGCAGGGGTTTCAGGCAGAGACTGATCCAAGCTTTTAACCACATAAGGGAGTTTGGCATTTATCTTAATGCCAAGAGGAGATTTGCTTCCCAGGAAGATCAGTCTAGCTGGATTGTGAATAATGAATGAATAAGCAGACAGACAGGTGGACCAGTTAGTAGGTTATTGTAAGATCCGGCCTGGAGAGAACTGTATCTTTGATTAGGAAGCTAGTGGTAGGAGTGCAGAAAAATGATCGGAGCCCAAAGGTGTTTAAGCATGCTGATTCCTAATGTGACTGTGCCTGGGCTGCTGAACAGAGGCATGGGGGACACACCAAGACGAAAGGTGTTGGGCAATTGGGAAGAAGATGGTGGTCCTCCTTGGACCACGGAACCCATTGGGTCTCCATTGGGTGTGGGCATGGCTTTCAGTTTAAGTCCAGCACATAGCACAACAGTCAGGCTGGCCTAAGAAGATACTTAGAAATTCTCCATTCTGCCCACAGAGGCAGATCTGCAGAAAATAGCCCAATGCAAAGGAGCTTTAACTGGAGGAGGAGCCCTGGCGATGGGCACCTCCCCGGTGAAGAGAAACTGCCCCCGGGTGCCCCCTCCCTCAAGGGGTGCCCAGAGCCCGTGGCAGACCTGCCAGACCTTAGCTAGGCCCCTGCATGCCACCCCTGGACTGTACATACATGCAATGGAGAGAAGAGTCAAACTCAGGAGGGGGAAAGGCAACTCAAAGCAGCCTTGGCAACTGAAAGCTGGACTGTTGAAATCCACTTAGGGGCACCCTGAGAGAAAGATGTGGCCATCAAGTTTTATACAGTTTTGAGCCCTGAAACCCTCCGATGGGCAGCTCTCCTCTGCCACACGGTGTCACGGGCTCGAAATCAGCTCAAGTGCACTGAACCACACAGGCCATCTGAGTCCGACTTTCCCTCTGCTTTTGCACCTGTCCCATCACCTTGATCGATACCTCTCTACATGCCATGGCAGAGGGCTAGAATGACGTGAACTTCCCCGGAGAAGGTGATTTGCGCAGCCTTTGAGCAACAGCCACTCCAGTTCCAGCGTCCGTTGAAAACCAGTGGTGTCTGATGTTGATCAGAAGCCATCCCAAGACGTCCTTGTGGGCAGGGCCCCGGCATCCATATTTTATGCCTCTCACCCAGAGTCAAATAACCTCCCGCTCCCCACCTGCTAGGGTCACCATTCTCTTGTGTCTTTCTTTTATCCTCATGGGAAAAAACAAAACGAAAGCGAACACTTCTAGAAAGCATATTTGATGTGTTGCCAAAGTGAATACAGGTTGCTCCTTGCGAACATGCCATCGATCTTGACTGGGAACACGCTGCCTCTGCTGCTGTGGTCTGTGCCTGGGTCTTGACGTGAATACATCTTCCATGTACAATAACAAAATTATCTTCCATGTACAATAGCAAAATTATCTGCGCTCAGTTAAAAGAATGTGCAACTGGAATTCTTACTGGATTATCCTAAACAGTGTTCCCAGGCTTCCCTGGGGAGGGGGGAGCCCCTTGTTTGAACAGCTGTACCCCAGTCCGTCTCAGAATCCGACATGATTTGAAGGGGAACTCCTTTAGGAAGACAGCTCAGCTCCTTAAAGGAAAGCAACAACCTAAATTGCCGTTAGTAGCAGAGAAGGTGTATTTCCTGCTGGATTTTACTATTGTGTGGACACCAGATTTGAAGCCAGAGTCAGAAGACCTAGGGAGCCTGGTACAGCGGGCGGCAGGAGAGAAGAGTCAGAGTAGGGAAGTCAATTTCTTATCATCTGTAATTTTCTATAGTTTCTGTGCGGGCTAACCATTTGCTGGAGGGGTCAGACAAAGGAGGAGAATGGGGGGAGGGGAGGGGGAGCATGTCGGCCTTCATTCACACAAAAAAGGGCAGATGGAGCTGTGAGAAGATACTTGAAATGAGCCAAGAGAGAGAGGTAGGAAGGCGGTGGCTTTTCGACATCTTACCTACAGCGTGGATTTGAAAGCACAAAATCAAGCTCAATGGCATTCAGGAGCACATCGATTCCCGCAACTGAAGAAACTCCTTACCGAATTTGCTAATCTCATTAATCAAACTCAGCTCTCTTTTCCAGAGTAGCTTCACGGGCAGTCAAATAAATTATATCAACATTCTTCCCCCATTTACTAAAAATAAGCTTTCTCTTCCTGAGCAAATCGGTCATTTTAATTCCCAAGGCTGGCCTCCTGGATTCCACTGCCGGGAAGCAATTGTATGAGTAGAAAAATCGTTTCTCTGCGGGAGGCAGAGGTGGGGTTCTGAACATCCCATCCTCGCCCTACTTCCTCACCTGATGAATAAAATACATTTTAAGACAGGTTATTTTTAGCAGTAAATGGTCCATGGATGATGCGGATGTGGATCACAGGCAGCCTGCGATTTATAGAATGGATCCGTCCTTAAAGCTGTAATGAGGGCAGGAAATGATTTGAGGTGTGTGGTGGTGGGGGGGTGGTATCCTAGATCCTAGAGAAAGAAGAATATGTCAAGTTTGAAACTGGTCTACATGGAGGACATTCGGAGTCGGAAGTGATAAAGATGTTTCAGTTCAATTGTTTGTGATCTGGCACTTGACGCTTGAATTTACTTGATTTATTTTAAGGGAATGTAACAGGATGTCGACTTAGATTGTGTTTCATGCATGTCATGATTTTGTTCACACGTAGACTCACAACCACATAGAAAAGTGCTGGATATGGGGTAGAAAGCCCAAAGATCATTGGTTTGCAACCAGCTCCACAGAGTAAGAAAGAAGAGGCTTTCTACTCCTGGGAAGATGTATAGTCTTGGGAACCCGCAAGGCAGTTCTGCTGTCCTGTAGCGTCACTGTGCCTAGGGTACGACATCATAGCAGTCGGTAATGAAATGTGAAGTTAGTAGTGACAGGCTGGGGTCAAATAAGGCAGAACCCACTGTGTTGGGATTCCTGGATGAGACGTTGAATCTGCGTCACGAGTGCTGTTGAGTTGTCGAAGTAAAGCTCTCAGGTTTCCTGACAGATCCAGCCAGTCATCATTTTATTTAATATTTGAACCCCCCGCCTCCCCAGACACAGAGCACTGCCAAGTCACTCTGTGATCCAATATGTCTCTGATTACAGGACAGGTTTAACATGTTCTTTGTATGGATCGTGCTGCACTGATGGCCAGGCTAGATTTTATTGAGCAATTTATTAGTTTATCCTTAACATTCCAAGTAAGGGATGATTTAGCCAGAAGCGGGTGAGGAAGGTAAACACACCCCGTTGGCTCCATTGTGGTAGTCAAGCCCTGCTCACCCACTCCTCAACTTTCCTAAAATTTCTTTATTCGTCTCTTTTCACCGCTCCCATCTGTTACGACAAGAAGCACAGGTGGTTTAGTGGGCCACGCATGGAGCTGCCAACCACAAGCTCAGCGGTTCAAATCCACTAGCCACTCCAAGGGATACAGAGAAGGCCTTCTACTCCTGTGAAGAGTTAGTCTTGGCAACCCACAAAGGCAGGCCTCCTACTCAGTCATCTCGTTTCTCTCTGCGTCGGTGTTGACGTGATGGCAGTGAGTGTGTTTTTTTGGTTAGAGTTAATCGATATAAAGCATTTAGCACAGTGTCTAGCACGCAATAGATGTTCACGATCGCTATTGTTTTTACATGCATGTACTCTAGAAGTCCGCTTGTATTCCATACATGCATCCCATCCATCATAAAATATATGTTCTGCCTTAGATGTTTTGGCAGAACCTATTGGCCGAATCCATGTTGACACCAAGATTCTAGAGATACGGAGATCAATAAAACTTTGGCTCTAGGAACTCAGCCTTGCACCTGAGGCTGGCCCCCTAAGCTGCACACCTCGCTTGTTGTCATTACCAGTGAAATCGATTCTGTTTACACTCTCCTTCCCTAAGTGACTCACAGACGAGTCAGAGCTTTGCAAGCGTGAATCTCCTTGGTGTGCTCTAGCTGCAGAGGAAGTCAGACCCCCCAGTTTTCTAGGTTCAGCCAAATCTCTGAAGAACGGCCTGGCTGTCTAGTTCCGGGTGGAAAAGAACCAGCCATCGAAAACCCCACTGTAAAAGACTAGTTCTATCCGGCCACCCCTAGGTCACCATGAATTAGAGGTGACTCGGTGGCACCTGGGTATTGGGAGAGTGGGACTCAGACACCTGAAAATTACTCAACCACATTCAAAGTGTTCAAAAGTTTCTGGCCAAAGAAAACACACACACATACACTCAGCTGTGATTAGATTCTGACTCATGGCCACACCATTGCCATGGTGCCGCACAGGGTTTTCTAAACTGTGACCTTTCACAAGCACATGACTTGTCTTTCCTCCAAGTTGTCTCAGGGTGAGTTTGAATTGCCAACCCTTTGACTGGTAGTTGAACTGGTAACTGTTTACACCCGCGTGGAACCCATACACCCCATGCGTGCACGTATATTATGGAGCAATCTTCCCTTCCTCACAGGGTTCTTATAAAGTCAGGCAATTTATGTGAACCTGCTTAATCCACTAGACAGAAGAATGTTAAACATAAAATAAGATTTTTATAGTATGATGTATATCTCTGGACGAAGTCTTTGACGGGGGTAACTATGTCTCATAAAATCGAGTGCTTGATAAATTGATGAGTCTCAAATCCACTTTAGATGTTTTTAAAGCAGCAAAGACATTCAACCCCCCCCACCCTCCCCAAGAGCTTTTGGAATGTTTAGTAGAAAATGGAAGAAAAATGTACTTTTTGATTTAAGAGTGACCCCGTAAATGTCTATTAACGCTACATTTCTGTTTTATAATGGAAATACACACAAGAGGCCAAGTACAGGATCTGTCATTTTAACATGGGGGGGGCAGGGGGGGCAGGGGGGGGCAGGGGGTGCTTGTGCCTTTCTCTTCAGTTGTAAGGGTTTGTTCTAATGTGGCTCTTCTTCCAGCTTCATCCTGCAAGCAGCTCTCTTGTTCCAGAGACAGAGCAAGGCAGACGATGGGTGCTTTCAACCCTCAGTGGTCTCCATGTTTGTTTTTTTGCCATGACGCATAGGTGGCCCTCCCGGCAGCATGATTGTCTCAGCGAAAAATGCCAAGTGACAGCCGAATCTTTGACACAAGTCACAACAGTTAACAGGGGTGCAAAAGAGGGTGTTGGTATGAATGGTGTGCCAGTGGCCAGATTGCCATCCTAGCTAATGCAGTGGGAGTGATTAAAATAGTCCATGAACTCGACACTGGCCTTCCATCATAAAGTTCCTCTAGAGAAGAGGAGAGGTCAAGGCCAATGTAATTTCAGAGGAGAAAGAGACATGCCGGGCTATTTTCTTGTCTGATGGAAACCTTCCCCCGTGTAACCTGTCTGAGAGTTCTGTGAGGTTTGCTTGATTAGCTTTTCCGTTTAATAAACATGGAAATAGATGAATTACGTGGCTAGAGAAAGCACAACAGGACCTACTTGGCAGCGCTGCAAATTGTGTTTTCCTTCTCAGGCCGGTAGGTTTCTGTCCATTTCAATGTGCATTTCATCGACCCAGTGGGTTCCAGGTGCCCTCAATGAAGTGCTACTTCCATGCATCGGACTCTCCCGCATTTCCAGATGTTTGCTGGATTCGGAGGAGTTTCCTCTCATATTCTTCTGTTTCTATTTCTTCACCTCAGCCCCCCTCACCCCCACTCCTATCTCCCTCTCCCCTCTCTCTCAGTCTCTTAATCTCTCTCTCTTATATGAGCACTCATTTCTGCTCTCCCTGCACAGAGATGAACATTCCTGGGGGACCTTGCAAGCCTGGAACCTCACATTCTGTTCTGGTAAAGGCCCCGCTTGGGGACGAAGGCGGCCTTCAAAATAGTGTTGTAGGAGACTGAGCTCCCTGCAGTATACACAACCTTCTAGTAAATAATGTATTTTGGTGATTCAAATTTTATTTTGATTATCGGAGATGTATATGTATTTCTGTCGCCAGTGTGGTCCCCCACCCCCACCCCCACCAGCCATAAGAATTCTAATTTTGTCCCTTGAAACATACGTGACATGCGATGGTGCATCAGGGAAACCTAGTTGGTTGCAACAGCTGCAAAGCTTGTTGGGAAGAGGGGCGCAGCAGATTCTGGAGGGAAAGGGAATATTTAATGCTGCAGCTTTTGCTTTAATTGCTGACGCTGGAAGTAATCTGAACCCATCTCTCAGTCCAGGCGGCAGTTCCCAGGTGACTGTGTGGGTATCTTGCGATTGCCTTGTATTTTATTGACTTACTAAATTCTTAGATTACTCTCTACCATTTGATATTGACAAACCATAAAATTCTTGTGGAGCCTGCTCAGTAGTGCCTTAGAAAGAATGATCTTGTTTAATAAACTCACCATCACATGAAATTCAAGTTTAATTAAAATGGAACAGTAAATGATTATGGGAAGATTATTTCCTCCCCCTTATTTAAGCACAACGTCTTTCATGGGCTCTTTACGTTTTGTACAAATGCAAAGGGAGCTTTTATTTTAAACTCACTATTACCAGATGGATTTGCGAAAAGTCTCTTGTAGTGCTTTTTACCTGTTTTTAGCTTTTGATTTACTTCCCACCCCCCTGTTGTTTGTTTGTTATTTAAGAAAGGTTGAGGGGTACTGAGATAGAATCTGACAGGGATAAAAATGAAAAACAAGTCTCCATTATCCAGGGCTTTTCTTTCTTTTTACGGCTGCTATTTAAAGATAATGATCGCTTATGTTGCCTCATACAAGTGGCCAGAGAACAGATTAGTTGTCTGAGGGTGATTTGAAGGCCTTTTGAAATTGCTCGGGTGACAATGCTACCTTAAGGCCTTTAGGAAGCTTTGAGGTTAGAAAACTTGACAATGGCCCTTCCGCTTCTTATTTTAAAGAGAAGTTAATACATGGACCAACGGGTTAGTAATGCACGTGAAATCATTTGGTTATTTTTGTGGTTGAGCACAATTTTCCATCTTTGAGCCATTGTGGGTTCCCGGATTTTTCAAAATTAAGATTCTTAGTATAATACTGTGTGTGCCGTGGTCTGTATTTGATGTGTGATTATCAAGTGCACAGCTTCCATGGATGAAAATATGAGCACCTCTTTCCTTTCCCGCCTCCTCTTCTCCCCGAGACACCACAGAGGGCACATCTCCGTACCCCCACCCCTCCGTACCCCCACGGTGGTTCGGTAGCTGAGGATGGAGATAGACTTTGTGCAGGGGTTGGGGAACTCCTTCACAACCTTTGTGGTCCATGGCCACACTAAGAGGACAGGGGCAGTGGAAGGGGGGTCAGGGGTCAGGGCTGGAAATGGGTGAAGGCAGATATTGTGGTTGTGGGTCAGCCGGAGTTTGCTGGTGTGCACGCCTGTCTGAGCTCACAAAGAAGATCCACGGTTGGGTGCGCTGCAAAAGCTATTTGGACTGGCACTTCACTTCCCAATTGCTTTTAAGTGCTCCTGGGGCCCTCAGACCTCCTAGATGATCAATCCATAAGCTTTAATGATTTTGGAGTCCCAGAGGAAGAGAGACTAACTAGAGCATCGTCAAAACAAGATTCTGATACTAGAACAGACAAATGCCATTTAAGGTATCCCATAGTCAGGAGATGGGCGTCATGAACACGGTGGTTAGGTTTTTGCAAAGCCAGGCAAAGCCTCTTCTCACCCATTGGCGGGCTGGTTGATGTTATTACAGGCTTTACCTTCAAAGAGCCGACCTCGTATTGGGTGCTGAACGGAACCACGCGCACAGAAGAAAAGCTGTTCTGTGTTTTGTGGTTTGACGAACATTACAAGGCCCTTGATGGGTAGTCAGGTTACTTACCTCAAAGATCTTGGAAGGCAGTCATCCTGTGCTCAGTCATGACGTGATGACACATATTGTTTTTCTCTTTTCGGTTAAAAGTTGCCTTTCCAAGCAAAAACACCATAGTGTCACGGTACTTATCCTGAACACACTGGTCCTTCTTCCATTGTGAATATTTGGGTTATTTGCAGCCAAGTTTTCGATAACCAGAATCCAACTCAACACTTCATGAGCGCATAAAAAGAAACATGGAATTCCTTCCTTATTGTAGGATTGAATTTACAGTGATCGGATTCTCTCTTCGCCTTAATTTTCATCAAGTTGTTAATTGCCTACAAATGATTTATTTTAGAATTGGCCTACTTTTTTGGGCTTCAATGCCTCAGGGCAAATGTAAATTTGCAGCTGAATTAGCAAACCTGGGACTTCTGGATATTTGTAACCTTGGCTGGGAATCCCCGGACAGACAACTCTCCTTTGCTCCATGACTACTGTGTCTGAAATGGCAGAGCTAAGATTCAGAGGAAAGGATTTCACAGGGGACACGGTGGTTGACTTCGAATTGTTTTCATGATATAAGATGAATGTATGCTCATGGCAGCAAATGTAGAAATTTCAAAAGCACCCTATGCACCCCATTATTATTCCTTTCTGATATGGTTAGGTGAACTTATTTTACTTTTTAACATTTAGATATTTTAAAAATTTCAGTCCCTTTTAAAA
>NW_022109767.1:6528500-6530614 GCF_000313985.2 Echinops telfairi | reverse complement strand
ACAGAGGAGAACTGGCCCAGGGTTTCCGAGACTGCACCTGTCTAAGGCAGTAGAACGTCCTTTCTCCCACAGAGCAGCTGGTGGTTTGGAACTGCTGACCTTTTGGATCGCAGCCCAACCCAAAACACATAGCAGCCCAATGAGTAATGATGCCCAACTCCAGCAGCTTAATATATTTATTATCTTACTCCTCCTGTGGGCTCGGAGTTAGGGGAGCAGCTGATGGGGGTGATTCTGGCCGAGTGTCTCGGGAGGCTGCTGCCAGGATGTTGGTTGAAATGGTAGCATCCGAAAGTTTGATCGGGGCTAGAAGTTCCTCTTCCAAGGTGGCTCAGTCACATCGCTGTTGGGTGGACACTTCATTTCTTCACCAGGTCAGACTTCCTCATAGGACTCCTTGACTGGCCTCAAGGACAGCAGACATCTCCTATGAATGAAGGGTTTTAAGAAAGAGGAAGAAGGGATCCATCTTGCTCTTTTTATCCAAAGATGCACCGTTGCTTTTGCCACGTCTGTTCCCTTTGTTAGAAACAAGGGGCTACCTTCTATCTACAGCTGGAGATTGGACATGTGAATTACCCTCCACCTTTGTAGAGGGGAAGCATTGGCAGTCTTGTGTATGTATTTGAAATCCCCCTCCTTCCTTTGCATCCTGGACACTGACCCATGTGCAGTTAAGCTGACAGGCTCCTGGATCTTTCTTCCATTTCCAATCTCAAATGTCCCAGTCCTGCACTGACGTCCGGAAAGAGGTTTCGTTTTCCACATGTCGTTTCTGTTTTTCTGGTGGTTTATAGTTAAATACCATTATTCCGACTGTATGGGATTCTTGGTGCTCAGAGACAGAAATTTAGTTCATTAAATTTTTAACATTCGACCGGATGGAAAAGTGGAAGGTTCATTTTCTGTATTGGCATCGCCAGCTGTGTAGGAGACCTATCCGGAAGAAAGTGTTTCAGACAGTGTGTGTCTGGGCATCCCTCATGTAGTGAGAGAGATGGGAGTGTGGGTTTGCAATGCCGAGCCGTATTGCCTGGGTGACGACCTTTGCCAAGAAGGTAGTTCTTGAAATGCTACAAAACTGGACAAATGTGCTAGAAAGTTGCCCTTATTTGAACAAGACGTCTTCAAAGACCAAGTGAGACAGTGATGGGCAGTCTATCAAGAAGGGCGTTTGGAGGAACATCTGTAGGGAGCTGGTGAATTCCAGGGTCAAATTTGTATTACTTTGCACCAGTGTGCTATATCATGTATCCATTTCCTGTCAGTGGTGCATTGAGTTTTCCTTGTGTGCTGGATCCTGTCAGTGCCTCCTCGGCGACCCCTGGATCCTTCTAGGGGTCTGTGTAACTGTGTAACTCCCTAACTTCCAGATGCTGAGGGCGGTGGCAATGCCTCCAGGCTCCACCCACCTGCGAGTGCTAATGCACCCTGGGAGCGTTCTCACCCAGTGACTCCTGGGAGTTGGGAGTCTCAATACCCCAGCTCCCTTGGAGAATTCCAGTTCCCAGGGTTTGCTCCTGTGAACCACTCGAGTGGGTGCTTCAATGGTGCATCTTGGATTGCTTCTTATCCTTGCTTGCATTGCTTTCCGCTCAGCTACCTATTTATCCCCTTCCAAATAAATTTAGTTTTTGCCTCATGATCAACTTCTTAGAGAGGCGAAGAAGTTTCTTGGCCCTTGAAAACAGTGCTGTTGTGGATATTCTTGAGCATGCTTTCCGGTGAACCGAACAAGTATTTTAAGCTTAAAAAAAAAATTTTTTTTTTTAAGGCCAAGTCCAAAGCGACCTTTTGTCCTCATTACTTGAACTAATCATAGGTGAACCTTTGGAGACGCCCTGCCCATTGGCTCCCGTATTATTGTAAGGCTGTTTTGGTGGATGGCAGTGTAAGTGAATGGGAGCCCTCCCGTGAGCTACAGAGGCTGTTCATTGTAATGCTTTCTGGATATCTGTGTTAGACAGGGTTCTCTAGAGAGATAAAACCAAATTCCTGATAATATAATATATTTATTTATAAAGGTAATTAATATATAACGAGAAATGAAATGTTAAATCATATACAGATAAATATACAATACAAGAAATAAACAGTTAAATTAGAAGCACTAT
>NW_022109767.1:6507437-6524611 GCF_000313985.2 Echinops telfairi | reverse complement strand
CCTCAGGAAAGTGCTCGATGGCTCTGTTGGCTCTGCCACTAAGTGACCAGAGGCATCTTACTCAACCAGTAAGCCTTAACTCAAAGGTCCTCAGCTATCTTGCTACATGGGTCAGTGTGCTTGACTCTGCCCAGTGCCCAAAGATACCCACCTGCTTTGCCCAAAGGTGCCTAGCTTTCTCACCCCAGCCCTGCCTCCTGCCTGTTCTGTGGTGCTGTTGTCCCTGCTGCTGACCTTTCTTTACCACTGCTTCTTGCTTTTCCTCACCAGCTCCAGTGTCCTAGCTCTCCCTCTCTCCCTCCCACCCCTTCACCCCAGCAAGGGTCTAGGAGGTTGGGGTCCTGGTCTACAAAGGCATGCTTCCCCCCTAACTCCTTCCTTGGTGGTAATCAGTCCCCTCTCTCCGCTCCCCTCCTTTCCTTTTGTCTCTTGTAAGATGAGAGATGTCATTCCAGTGGGGGTGGCGAATCGAGAGCGTTTCCACCTAATCCTGCCTCATGAGTGCAGCAAACATCCACACCTCATCACCATCACGTGATCATGCCCTCTTAGCACACGGGGACAGGAATCACACTGTACACCCTGAAAGAGAGCTGCATCAGTCGCAAAATGGAGGGCCAGCACCCCATATTAGGAACCTGGGTCTAGCCAAGTTGACACAAAAGCCAAGCCACTGCAGCTTCCATACACCTTATTTGCACGGTCCCGCTCGATCAATGCGGAGCGTTACAAAGACTGTGCTGGTCGCTGCAGGTAGGTGCGATCCAGTCAGTTCTGACTCATAGCAGCCCTGTGTCCAATGAAAGCAGACCATGTCCCGTCCGACACCATCCTCACAGTTGTCGGGGCCAAGTCGAGATGAATTGACACAGTGGTCACAACAAGGGACTCGCACCTACCAGTGATTGAGACAGAGAGCACTAGCCTTACACCAGTTGGTTCTGTAATCCATCGGGTCTCCCGAAGTCCGATTCAACTTGTTGGCAACTAACAAGGACATCAACAAGATCCACCTTTTGTTGTACTGGTAGTACAACTCAGGGCCAAAACAAACCCAAAACAAAACGCACAACCTCACAAATAGGTACCATCGTGGTGAAAAGATTGACGTTGTCAACCATCTATTTGCTTGGCTCCACCGTCAGTGCTCATGGAAGCAGAAGTCAAGAGCTCAAAGGACACTGCATTGGGTAGATCTGAGGCACAAGGCCTCTTCAGAGGGTTGACAAGCGAGGATGCTACTTTAGGCACTAAAGTGTACCTGACCCAACCTCCTATATGTGAAAGCTAGACATTGAATAAGGAAGACCAAAGAAGAATCAATGCATCTGAATTATGAATATTAAAAGTATCATGGACTGCCAAAAGAACCAACAAATGTGTCTTGGAAAAAGGATACCAGGAATGCTCCTTCGAGGCAACAACGGGGAGACTTCATCGCACGTACTTTGGACATGTTGTCAGGAGAGAGCGGTCCCTGGAGAAGGACATCATGCTTGGTAAAGTTGAAGGGCAGTGAAAAAGAGGAAGGGCCTGGACAAGATGGAGTGAGGCAGTGGCTGCAACAAGGGGCGCAAACCCAACCCAACTGTGAGGATGGCACACATCCGGGTGGCAGTTCATTCTGTTGTACATCGGGCCTCTGAGTCAGAACCAACTTGTTAATATTAATAACATCAGCACTACCTCACATCCGCTCCTCTGAAACTTGGCAGGGACCACAGCACACATGACTACTTAAGCATGCCTCTGACGATGTGTGTACAAATGTGCTCGATACAACGGATGGATGGGTTGTTAGAAGAGCCCCCAATAAAATGATTTATTAAAATTTAAGCAAAAAGAATGCCTCAGAAACGTTTTGGCCAATAATGTCCTTGCCATCAAGAGTGGTCTTCCTTGATTTTCCTAATCAATCTTGGGCTAGAGAAAGCTTCTCAGAACCACTTGATTCTGCCCAGCGCTTTGTTCTACAGTCTCAGAGCCCTCCCACCTCCTCGTTTTGTATTCAAGTAATGATTTGTGCTACCCTGTTTCCCCGAAAATAAGACAGTGTCTTATATTAATTTGTGCTCAAAGATGCGCTAGGTCTTATTTTCAGGGAATGTCTTATTTTTCCATGAAGAAGAATACGGTACACATTTATTGTTTGTTGTTTTATTAAAAGAGACCTCACACTTCCTGTCTGCTCTGGCTGCGCTGCGGCCAACAGTGAGCTGCGCATCGGCACCTGCCACTATGGTCCAGAGTCTAGAGTTACAGTAGCTTTGGGGGACCTTATTTTTGGGGAGGTCTTATTTTCGGGGGGATGCCTTATATTTCATCGAGAGGCAAAACTATAAGCAGGTCTTATTTTCGGGGTATGTCTTACTTTCGGGGAAGCAGGGTCTATAGCTCTGTAAAGGTTATGGCATTAGGTCCTTTCCCCACAGAAACAGCCTAAATGTAAGGGTCATGTTGACCTTTTCTTTCCCCTCCACCAAGTCGCCCTATACATGCCAAGTGACACCGAGCTGTTAGGTTCTGTGGGTCAGAACCTTTTCTTCTTCCTGTGCCCATTATGGATGAGGACACCATAGAAGTAGGAGACGGCAGGGGAGAATGATGTGCTGTACGTGGTGTTGGTGTGGGGCGTAGAGGCTGATGGGTGGAGAGTAGACAGAGGCAGGGCTTGTGGGGAGTGAGGGTCGGCCATGCTCAGGTCCTTTCGTTGAGGAGTAGCAGTACCAGGTGGGGGTGGGGTGCTTCAAAAAGGGATAGAAAATGCCCTGATCATTTAGTTCCCTTTCCCTTGAACCTATTCTAGTCTTCTCTCCCAGGACGTAAGGCTGAAAAAAGAGCTTTTAGGGTCTTGGAAAATTCTTTCCTCTTTCTTGCTTTTAATGAATAGACTTTCAGCCACTGGGATGTCATTTCTTTGGTCTGTGCGGTAATATGTGAAAAAGCATAATTGGTAATACACGTAATAATAGCATAGGTATATGTGCTTGTGTATACACACAGAGATCTATATGTGGTGCAGGGTCTCTCAGTGTTGTCCATAGGGACAACTCACTGTTGTCCATAGGGACTCTCTGATTCGAAACCACCTTGACTGTACTTATCAACAAATACATCTAAAACAAAACATTGGCCATTTTAACCTTTTCTTTTTCAGGTTGTTCAACCATCACCACTAAGCATTTCCAAATTTTCTCCTCACTCTAAATAGAACCCCAGTGCCCTCATCGATGACTCTCCTTGCCCCCTCTCTCACTCTGAGCCACCACTACTAAGCTCGGATCATTATACATTTGCTGACTCTAGATATTTCATAGCAACCCCCAACCAAACCCACTGCCATCGAGTCAATAGGCACAGGATCCATAAGGTTTCTGAGGTTTCGTAAGAATGTCAGAAGCAGACAGGTCCAGCTTTCCTCTTTGGCTCCGCTAGTGGGTTTGAACCACGACTTCGCAGTCAACAGCCCAGTTCTTGCGTGGCAGCCTCTTAGATCGCCATGCCTCTTTAGATGTTTCAGCTCAGTCTTTTTAAGGCACTTGGCTAGATAGATCATACAAGTTGCTTGGAACCATTACGCTGAGTAAAATTTGCCAGTCACAAAAGGTCAGAGATCGCTGGCTATTATTCGATATCTTTCATTTTATGATGGTCTTGTAGTCGTTTCAAAGATGAACCCCGCCCCCCTCCGTTCCCCCCCAAACCAACAGAAAAAAATCCATTGCCACTGAATGACTTCCCTCTATTAGTTTACACAGCCTGAATCTCTCTGGGATGTGGTAAGATGAACACAAAACAGTACACTCCACTACTTTGGGGCCTGTTGGTATTGCAGAACTTGAGCTTTGACCATTTGATAGCACTTGAATAGTTGGTTTCCCCAGGTTCTCTGTCTTCCCTGTAATCCCTGTCTAGGGAAGCTTTTAGGAAATGGATTTTGTGTGGCCTATCGTGGAGATGGAAGATGTCTGTGAGTTTGCAAATTCCGTGGCTCACGGATTATATGTTGTATTCGTCAAATGTCCCGCAGCATAGTTGGTAAAAGGGGAGCAAGTTAATTTCGCCTTATCCAATATCCTCTGAATTGTTAAGGAGCTGCTATACATCTTGTCACTTTCTCTGCCCACAGCTATTGTTTTCAGAATAACTATGTTCTAGAATTCTTTTTTTCCCCCTCACAAATGTAATTTATTTCTTTTACTTTTGGCGATGGCTTCCATTTGTCTGCATGGAAGCTCCATACATAATGCAATATGGGGTGTGTAGGACACATTTTCCTTTGATCAGAAATGCAATGGAGTGTAGTGTAGTCAGCAATAGGCTGTCGATGTTAGGGGTGGTTGAGCTGGTTCTAACTTACAGAGCCCAAGGAAACACTGACCGATTCTTACAGCCATAGCTATGTCTAAGCCCATCCTGCAGCCGCTGTGTCAACCATCTCATTGAGGGACTTTCTCTTTTTCCCTGACCATTTACCGAGCCTGGTACAAGGATGTAGCGGTGACATATTTATTTGAGAAGGAACATGTTGCCACAAAGCAATGCATTTCATTCTTTTGGAGTAGCTTTCAAATAAATACATTATGCTATTTCCATCCGAGGATGAGGCACAGGAGGAGGTTAGATGGTTTTAATCACAACTGCATATTGTGGAGTCTCTCTCTCTCTCTTTTTAAGCATGCCAAATATCCAAATGTTTTCACTAGACCCCCTGAAAATACAATTATAAGCTACTGTGGTCAATTAGGAATTAGAACTTCTTAGACCAGTGGATTATTCCAGAGCTCTGTGATCAAACTAAGTCTGCATGCTAAAATTCATTTGAAATATAATTAGGGCCAGGAGTAGAGCTTTTAATCATTTTACTGCGAGCTTTCGGACACTATGAGCACTAGTTCAGTTGCCACTATCAGATCATAGATTAATTTGGTAAAATGTTTTTTGTTTTAACATTTTAAATAATACCAGTACAACTAATTATGCTTTTACTCTAGTTATGCTTGCTGCTTTGACCCAAACACTAAACTTCATCTTGGGAATTCACCTCCATGCATTTGTAAACCCAAAATGACAAAAAGTCCGGTATCTACCACCGAGTGGCTTGCTCAACCAGGCACCCTTCACAAAGATGGAGAGAATCGCAGTCTGGCTTGTGGGATGGGCATCTGATCTCGGGTTACAAAGGGCACTGTTTCTGTGTCCATTGCATCCTTGTCTGTTGCCTGCCAACAACTGAACCATCTGTGCTGAGAAGGTGGGAATTCTTCAGTCCTGGATACAGCTCCAGTCACCTGGGGAATACAGCCCAGCATAGACAGGTGCTGTAGTGGTTTACCAGTTGGGCTTCTAACCACAGGTCAGCAGGGGGGAACCACCTGCCACGCCTCGGGCCAAAGAGGAGGCTTTCTACTCTGGTAGAGATGGACAGCCGTGGAAAGCTACAGGGGCAGGTCTACTCCGTCTTACATGGCTGATCAGAGTAATGCTATGTGTATGTAGGTAGAGCCCGTTAAAACTTCTGTTGGGATCAATGTGAGCTTATGAAAACATCTCGCCTTTGACAAGTGTGTCCACTACAGTCATCCTGGCTGCTGACAAGCACCTTCAGGAGTATTTTTATTTTTTTAAATAGAAACACGGATGGTCAGAGTCTATGTAGGTCATTTGTCACCTTCCAGGAAACGTACAAATCTAAAGGAGCCTATTTGTCCGGCTGTGCTATGGAGCAGAATTAGTCACCATTTCTCTAATAAGCACACTCAGGTTCATAAGGGGGACCTATATCTACAGTAGCTTTGAATACACTTTCATTTGTCACCTACCTTTGTCTGTGACTCTCGTCCTGGAGTTCTTGGTTGGTGGAAACCGTTAACACATTTGGCTGCTCCTCCAACAACTGGAAACTTCCATCTACCGAGGCCACTTGGAAGAAATAGCTGACTTACTTAGGAAAACCCAGCCACAGAGGACTACAGAACACGGTTCTACTCTGACACACCTAGGTCACCGAGTCAGGGTAGACCTGAAGGCCACCGAGGCACGCACCTCCCGGAGTGTCGCGGGCGGATCGCGGTCTCTGAAGATTTACCTAAGCGTTTCTTCAATCTCCATTCCACAGAAGTTTGCAGCATCTAAGCCCGCTTCTCTCACCCCCCTGGGAAGCCTTCTTTGCCTGTCCACGGGTCCCACAGTCATTTCGAGCGCCGCTGCTTCCCCACTGACTTCCTAATCTCCTTCAAAGCTCAGCCTACAAAGCGGGCTTCTTTTCTCCCTTCTGCACAAACACAAACATGAATCAGGCCTCCTTCATGGTTTCCGCAGAGAAAATGGTTATATCCTTAACTATTTTTTTAATGGCAGTTGGATGAGGCGTCGGGTGTTGCAATTACAGGAACACCAACCATGAAAAACGGCTTTGGGAATCACTCTGTTCTTCGATGGTTCACTGACCATCTCTCCTCCCCATGCTCCCGCCATTTGCAAACTGCTTGATCGTTTGACTTTTCTTCATCACCTCCTTCTCCCTGACCGTCCAATTTCTGCAATATTTCACGTTGACAAATGTGGCTGCATTGTCCATTCCCTCTTGCTCTCCTTTCCCCCTGAAGTGCTGTGATAGTTAACGCAGGGTGCCAGCCTGGCGGGGCCAGGGTTTGCAGCGGTGTGGCAGGTGAGCTGTAGTAATCCCCCATGATGTGATCGAGTAGGATGCTATCCCCACCATGATGAAATCAACTAATGACCAGCCAATCAACTGAAAGGGTATTTCCCCAAGGATGTAGCCTGCTCCCAGTGTTTGTGAACATGTGGGCAAAGCTTGCTTGCCTTTTCCTGGGTCTGGGTCCTGATTCTGGCTCGTCATCTAATCCCCCCAGTTCTTTGGACTTGGCCTTTCCTGGGAGTTCTCAACCGGATCTTGGTCCTGGGAGTTGGTAGCAACTTGCCATCTTACCTGCTGACCATGGATTTATTCACCTGTGCAGCCAGAAATCTGCTGTCTGACCTGCTGACCTTGGGTTCCTCAGCCTCTGGAGCTAGGTGCGTCAGGAAGAGCTTCCAGCTTGACATCTGACCCAGGGTGTGGGAATTTGTTAGCCCCTGGGGCTGTGTGAGCACCACTCATGCAAGAAGCAAAGGTGTCCCTTTGAGGATTTGGCAGTTCCTAGACCTGTGAGAGCAGGGCGATGAAGGAGGAAGGCCCGAGAAGACCCGACCTTTTGGTTAGCAGGCATGCCGTTCATCTGTGTCATTGTGACCCCAAACCCACACGTATGTCACAAAGTTGACTTTGACTCATAGCGACCCCATAGGGACACCAGAGGTTTCCCAGGAAGGTATTCCATATGGAACAGAGTGTCTCATCTTTCTGCCACAGAATGGCTATGGAGTTCAGACCTTTCGGTGACCAGCCCAGTGTTTCACGCATGTGCTTTCAGTATCTACACACACACACACACACACACACACACACACTATCATGTAGTCATATTACCCCCAACTAAGGAACTCTAAGATTACAAAACCAAATCCTGCTTTACAATATTAGCATTACTGGAGTATACTTGAGTAAGTCATCTTTCTAAATGCACTCTATGAAGGTCAAGTGCATAACTATCTTCTGGCTTCATTATTAGTTTAAGATTCTGGGCGTTGCTCCTTTTGATTAGCTGGATAATTCAAGGGGGGTTGGGAAGTTCTCCGGAAGAGTCACCGTAACCCGCGGCTGGTTCATTCCGAAGCTGTTTTTGAAAGTGTGTGGGGCGCACCGTCTCCTTTTCCTTGTTCATTCATTCATGGACGATATTGTGGCTGAGCACCTGGGATGTAGTAAGGAGATAAAAGGAGTAAAAGTAAGTCATCATTCCTCCTCTCAGGAACCTGGTATCTTACTTGGACACAATCCTTAGAGATTTGCAGCTGTAACATGATGGATAAAAGAGTTATGCCAAGATAACAGATAAAAACGATGCAAACAGGAACCCAGCAGAATGGGTACCCAGGATGAGGGAGACGTTTTGAGGCGTGAGATAAAATTTGAGCTGGTCCATGATAGGTGAGTCGGGGTATCGGATAATTATTAATGAGTTAGCACTAAAACTGAATTCTGCCTTAAGTGAATTTTAGTATAAGAAAAGGCTCACTTTTAAAATACTTGCAGAATTATTTTTATTATAAATTATTATAAAAACGTCTGCTCGGTTGCAGAAACTAGGTAAGTCTTAAAACCAAAGTCTTTTAAAATAAAGTTTTCTTTTGATTAATTTAATTTATTAAATTAATAGGGAGTAATAGAGAGACAGATAGGGAGTAAAGGATTCATAGCGCTGCAGTCATTCAAGGACTGAATCCACCTAGCTTAATTCACTCCAGAAATAGTGTGTTAAGGAGGCCGGATGGCGCAGTGGTTACATGCTACCTTGCTTACCGACAGGTCATCCATTTGAATCTGTGGGAGAAAGATGTGGTAGTGGTCAGCTTCATTAAAGATCCCCAGTCTTGGCCACCTTCTGGGGCAGCCGGCTCTAGTCTGTGGGTCACTGTGAGTCAGAATCAGCCACTCATCCATCCATCCATCCATCCATCCATCCATCCATCCATCCATCCATCCTTCCATCCATTCTTTATGTGTTTTGCCAGGTAAAACACCTGCATGTGGATTCTGCAACTTTTTCTTGTGTGATTTCCAGGTACTGTTGTGGCTATAAAGCATTTTTGTAAACAGATATGTCATTACCTTATGTTAGTGAGTTTGCATACCATTTGGTACATCATGGGCAACTTAGAGATGAGGCTGGTATAATATGTTCACCAGTAATTGATTGCTGTGTCCTTCTGCACAACTTATATTTGTAAACTCTCATTAGTTTATTTTAACAAAAGTGAACATAGATCATAGTGGATATTATATTTTTTATATATTATATTTTTCCATAACCTGTCTTCTTTCCCACGTAATCATATACTCCACAATCATCTTTCAAAACACTGACATATAGAACTTCCTTCTTGTTATTAATGGCTGTGTCATATTTGGTAGAGTGGATGCATCATAATTTATTCAAGGGGTCCCCCTTTTTAAAAAAGCAGCGAAAATGTTATTCGTCCTTATAATTAAATTAGAGTTAGTGCAGGCATTAAATATTTTATTTATTTGATGGAATTAAAGAGTTCCACAAACCCTAGGGGTCTTGTGTGTGTGTGTGAATTAGATATGGCATTTAACATTTTTCAGGAAGAAAATCACTCTAAGGGGGAAAATACATTCTATGTTTCCAGGTCCACAAACAATACCAGTACAAGCCCTTCAATGGGTCACACCAAAAATTGGCTGCATTTGTGCTGGCCTGCAATCTCTTTCGTCAGACCAGCCTCTGGTGGTCTCCCCGCCCTTCATTTCTGCAGATCTTTTCTTTGAAGGGCTTAACTGCTCTCCTTACGTAGAAAAGATCTGCCCTTCCTGACAGCATTTCTAAGCAGACCAAGATCACGCCTAGGTCCTGGTGTCTGGAAGAACTGAAGACGTTTCCCCACCAGGCTATCTTTTGCTCCAAAGATGAGGAGGCTTCAGGAACTTCGTGGGAAAATGGGATGAAAAGGTAGTGGAAACTGTCCAGGTAACCCACGGGTATATTTTACTCTTTTATTTTGAGTAGAGCAGGAAGCACTGTTGTCATAAGGTTTGGTCTAGGATATCGTCCTGTTTCCAGAGAATAGTCCATCTTTGCTTTCTTGTACTCCTCTCGGACCAGTCAGTGCTGATGCATGGCGACTCCCACGAGTAAAGACTGCAGCGTGTGGGGTTTTCAGTGGCTGGGTTTTAAGAAGTTTATCACCTGGTCTTTCTGAACTGAAACCTCCAGCCTCTTGGTGAGCAGTGGAGGGTATTTTCCATTTTATTCTACCCAGGACGCCCCCATCCCTCTAGAAGCCTCAATGAACTTGCAACATTGTGTAATATATATACAACGAGGATGGACAGAGGGAGAGAGAAAGAAGGAAGGAAGACGGGAAGGTCGGAGGGAAGGAGAGAAGGAGAGGGGTGGAGTCAGAACCTTCCTGGGATTTGGTTCTTGTTTGGAGGTTTACCAAGGTCCCGGTTTTATGGGACTTCTCAGTTAATTGGACCAGTAACATATTTAGTGCGTGTGTTCTATCTACTTCCTTATTTATTGTGTCGTGCCTGAGGTCCTAAAAGTTTGCAGGCGACCAGCAAGGCACAAGTTGGTCTCTTTCCTCCTAAACCAACAGGGGAAGTAAAGGAGTCGGGATTAGGAGGAGGACCGGAAATAGGAGGCTAATTACCTGTAGGAACCACTGCTTTCTTTGCCCTGAGATCAGATCTGGATGGTGCCCAGCTACCATTACTGAACATTCAGATAGAAGATTCCATAGACAAATCCTGATCAAAAGGGGGGCAATGCACAACAGAGTTTCAAATTTGTCTCCTTTGGTGTCAACAACAAAACTAATAAAATTAAAATGGCTCCCTCTAAAAAGATATATCCTATATTTTACTTGGAGCCCCCAAATGAACATGAATGAGACATTTTTTCTCACAAAATTGATTTATTTAGGAATAAAATGTAAGCACTACTGAGAAGGAAATTTGGCTGTACATAGATGGTCTATTTAGGAGTTTGCTGGTGATAATTACTTTTGTAATTTGAGAAATGAAAACTTTCAGAGAGATAAAGAATTACTCTGACCCTTTGGGTCATTTTTAGTGGATTCCTTTTGGTTTGAAAACGTTCAGGTAAAATCTGACACTCCTGACTTAAGTCTACTTGGCTTCCTGTGATTGACAACATCAGACAGCACAGTGCGACTGTATACAGCAGGACTCCCACCTGTGATTGACAACATCAGGCAGCACAGTGCGACCGTATACAGCAGGACTCTCAAATGGGTCAGTGTGAAGATAAAACACACAAGAATCATTAGATTTAGGCACTTGGTAAAGGGAGGAAATTCTTACTCAAACAGACGTTTCGATGAGTCTGTAGCAAAGTTGTTGATAATAGATTGGTTTTTTTCTACATGTAGAATAACATTGTCCCCCCATTCGGCTTGTGACATAAGACGTTCCTGAGGAATGATGAAACATTACAAACCATAGACTGTAGTCGTCAAAAGGGAGCTGATGTCAAAAGGACTTCAGGAAGGAAGAGAATGTTTTGAACCTGAACGTGGTAGCAATTGTCCAATACTGCTTGATGTGATTGAACTGTGGAACGATGTGATCTCTGTATTCACTTCCAATAGAACGGTTTTGGAAAGGGGGAAAAAAACCCGGATTGTGTAAAGACAAGAAAACTGGGCCAATCCTAATCATGGTAGAGTGTGGGGAAAAGTTCAGAATGGTGTACATTCAGAAAAGCCCTATGTGGACAAGTGTGACACTAAGGTTTTCCCGTAAAAGGCATTGCTCCTAAGAGTATCTGCTAGCTCTCATATATACTTGCACATCTTTATTAAAGAATGTCAGCCGCACAATAATTTTCGTTCAGCTCACACAGTAGCCTTTTATCTTTCTGAGCCATCTTCATTTTCTAAGGATGGTCTAACCGAGGACAGGATTGGTTCATTTGAAAGGTGCAGCGTGAAAGACTGTGAATCACGAGGTGCTTCTCTCTCTGTTTTTGGTTTCTCGTTTCCTTTCCTCAGACTCCTCCTCTCGCAAGAGACTTACGTTCCCTGTTTCCCCGAAAATAAGACAGTGTCTTATATTAATTTTTGCTCCCAAAGAGGCGCTAGGTCTTATTTTCAGGGGATGTCTTATTTTTCCATGAAGAAGAATACGGCACACATTTATTGTTTATTGTTTTATTAAAAGAGACCCCACACTTCCTGTCTGCTCCAGCTGTGCTGTGGCCAACAATGAGCTGTGCAGCGGTGCCCGCTGCTACGTGAGTCCAGAGTTACGGTAGCTTCGGGGGGCCTTATTTTCAGGGGGATGCCTTATACTTTAGCAAGAGGCACAACTGTAAGTAGGTCTTATTTTCGGGGGATGTCTTACTTTCGGGGAAACATGGTACTCTGACTTTTATTTTCTACATCTCTTACCCTTGAAGAGACTGTCTTCTACTTTCAATTAAAAAAAAGTTATTTAGCAAACTCTGTCTTCTTAAGAAATCAGTTGTCCCTTCAAGGATAATTTCTAGGCCGCCGACTAAGTGCCTAGTTCCTTCCTAGTTAGATGGTACAGTTTCTCCATTTTCATGTTTCAAGGTGCCTTATTTACTATATTTTAAACAAGTTATTCATGTAACTGAGAATGGAGAGTCCCTCCCTTCCCTTACCCGTTGTTCACTATTTCAATTAATGTGCAGTAAGCCACTGGTTTTCACTGTTTCCACAGCATTCACCCTTCAGACATTGAAAGGCAACACGATTGTTCCACTGTCCTTCTGCAGCTTGTCTTCCTGGGATGGCTTTGCTGTGTCTGTGATCCTGAAAGCTGCAGGCATTCCATGGTAGAGAGGGGTCAGTGGAGCTTCCAGACAAAGACAGACTAGAAAACAAGGTCGAGCAATTTGTCACCAAGCCTCCGCCAATGACCCCATCTAGGTCACAGCAGAATGCTGTCTGACTTGCTGGCTTGGAGACAAGAGGGAGGGTCCAACCCTGGATGAGGACCCCGAGTTTGGAGAAGTGGAGGGCCACTGAGGCAGTGGGAAACCCCTGAGTGGATGGATTGGCACAATAGCCTGCTAACTGGAACACGCTAGTGGCTATGGCACTTGGTAGCATGTTCAAGTCCATTGTTGAAACCAGTAGTGATTGCAAGGGGATCTTCCTGGCAAAGTGGGTTATACAGTGGACCGCTCCCCACAAGGTCAGCAGTGACGATCCATTAGCTGCTCGGGGGACATAGATAAGACTTTCTGCTCCCTTAAAGGTGTACAGCCTTGTCAACCCAGAGACAATACTACTCTGTCCCATGGGGTTATTCTGAGTTGAAATAAGCCTCCAGGGCAATGAGGCTTTCTTGCCTTTGTCGTTGTTGGGCTTTGCTTTGGTCCTGAGTGATTGTGCGGATGATGCAGGACAAGGTAGTGCTTCCTTCTGTGGTCCACAGGGCTTCCGGCAGGGAACAACAACGGCAGACTTCAAAGGAATGGATCCCTCAGTACTGGCCAGACTCAGACCACTCCCCGCGGCCCTTCAGAATAACACTAGCTTCTCGTGCACAGGTTTGCTTGAGCTCAGAGCTCAGATTTATGCATGTTTCCCCTGAAGAACAGCTTCCGGCGTTCGTGGATTTCTCATCTTCTTTTGGTTTGATTTCCTAGAGTTAAGGAGGGCAAACACACTCTGCTTCTCAGTGGGACTACTTTATTTTATTTTTCGTCTTCCATGTCAAAGCACCCCCCCGCCCATGTATTCTCAGTACCTCGTACAGCGGGGTGCTAGAATCAGTGCTCAGGTGAAAGTGGTGTCTAGGTTGACCGTTGGGTCTCGGGCTGAACCCCAAAGCTTTAGCCTCTGACGTTTATGTGCACACACGAAGCTTCCCATTTCTATTAACTGCTCAACTTTGAAATTTCCCTGGAAAAGCCAGTCTTGATTCTTGAGTGGTATTATCGGTCAATTAAGTGTGCATTATGCATCCTGTCTTAATATTTCCCCTTGTGCCTAGCTTCCCTTAGTCCTAGAGATCAGTTTCTCTGCGTGTGTCAGACTTCCTGGTCTCTCCTCATATTTCATCCTCCCAGCATCTGCACAGTGTCCAAGTGCTCAGAGCTCACTTAAAATGGATCCGGTCCAGAGGGATGAGGGCCCCTTCTCGTTAATCTACCAGAGTGTCACATTGACAGGAGGGGATGGGTTGCAGCAAGAGAGCGAGGAAGACTCATTTCCAGAAAAAAGAAGACACTGTCTCTGTTGCAGAGACCCTTGGTAGAGTGGTGCCTTAGGCATTGGGCTGCCAACCACAAGGCCAGCAGTTCAAATCCACCTGCTGCTCTCTGAGAGAAAGATGAGGCTATATGCTGAGGTGAATAAGGCTTTACAGTCCAGGGTTGCTATGAGTCAGACCAACTTGGTGACAACGATTACCTCTATTTTTGTGGAGGTTGCTGCTGTTACTTGAAGCTGCTGGATTACTTGCTGCTCAGAGGGAGTCCCTGCCACAGAGTGGAACAGCTTCTTAGAGTTGTCTTAGCTGTAATCTTTATAGAAGCATATTTCTGTGCTAGGGTTGTTGAATGGGAGCTTATTTATGCATTTATTTAGCCACGCTGAACTCTCAGCTGAGGGGTACAGAGTTAAGCCTTCTAGAATCTGCAGGCGTGAGACTAGGACTGGGGCCCTGAGACTTAGATTTGGGGTCAAGGATAATGTGTCAATGCACCGAATTCCCAGGCATCTCAGCCCTGGAGCAAGAGGATTAGGGCAATCTACATCTTGAGTTTACTATGAGACCGAATTATAACTAGAGCCTGTTCTAACGGACAGAGCTTGAGTTTCCTACTTGAGATAATGCTTACGCTGGAGTTTTCTCCATGGTGCCAACAGTCTGATGGAACTTTATTAAATGCTCAACTCGAATCTAAAAGCAAACATCACTTTAAATAAAACTAGAAGCGCCATTTCGTCGTGTTTATAACTTCAATGCCGAGGCTCCCTGCCTAATGGCCCAGATAGCAGAAGGAATTCCAGGGCCCCTTCTCATCCCGGCCTTGTGTGGAAGCATCTCTTTGTGTTAAGTTTTCCAGTCTCAGATTCTGTGTCATTGTTTAGACTCCGCATGAATAAGCGGGCCAAACGATAGACTTCCTCTTCAGGTGATGTTTATATCTTTGAATCCGGACCACTGCCTCGAAGGCCTGGCTTTCCCTTCCTGAGGAAAGGCTGCATAGCATCGCTTATGTTTTTGGAAGGGCCACTGGACAGGTCCCCAGGAGGCCATTGGTGGCATGGCGGCAGCATGCTTGCCTTCCATGAGGCCAGGCCAGGGAGGAGACCCCTGTTCAATTCCTGGCCAGTCCATGTCGGTGGAGCCCTGCTCGTCAGTAGAGACTTGTGTGTGGTGATGATGCTGAACACGTTTCAGCAGAGCTTCCAAACTAAGACAGACTAGGAAGAAAGGCCTGGTGATCTCTGCCAGAAAACCAGACCCTAAAAATCCTCTGGCTGAAAATCGTCTGGTTTGAGACCGTTCGTGGGGATGGTACCAGACGGGGCAGCACTTTGTCCTGCTGTGCACGGGGTCACCTTGAGTCATGCAGACTGCATGGCAGCAAATAGCCACAGCCGCAGCCCTGTGCCCAAGGCCCCGTTGGATGCCCTTAACCGCCATGGTAGTCACAAAGACCCGTGCAGCCCTGAAGAAGTTGTAGTCATTTGGGGAAAGGCGATCAGCCACACATGAAACAAGATGATCCTTTTGGAAAATCCTTAAATAAATAAAATCGGACGTCATGTTGCCAAATGTCAAACACAAGCCAATCTTACTCATTGCCTGTAGTCAGGAAGAGGAAGGATCGAGTATTGAGTTTTAACTCAGGGCAGAACTTATGAAAATAAATTCGATTCGATATGGTGCAGATGAAATAGGTTAGGTTGTGGGACACCGGATCTTTAAAAAGCAGTCAAGGAAGTCAGTCTAGATCAGTGATTCTCGACCTTCCTCATGCCACGACCCTTTAACACAGTTCCTCATGTTGTGGTAACCCCTCCCCCCCCAATCATACGATTGTTTCTCTTGCTATTTCATCACTAATTTTGCTACTGTTATGAATCGGGAGACCCCTGTGAAAGGGCCGTCCGACCCCCAAAGGGGTCGCGACCCACAGGTTGAGAACCGCTGGGCTAGACCTTCCCTGGGGCAACCATGCCAACTTCGAGGGGCTGCACACTGAGCTCCGCCGCAGGCGCTGAAGCCCCCCCGTCTTGAGTCTGCAAACTAGCCAGCCGTGAAAAAAAAACCCTGCCCTTGTTCTTGCTGTGCTGCATGAATATTATCATTTTCTGTGTGGGCATGAAGTGTATATGAATTAGGCACGGGGTCGCCATGACAGCCAATAACAACCCCTTGATTAGGGTTTTTGTTTTTATGACAAATAGTCTAGCATCCCGAGCCAGGAGGAGAAGTGGAAGGCCCCCCCGTGGACGAACGGGAGCGGAGAAGATTAAGGATCCACACGGCAGTTGTTTTCAACCCTGATAGGGACCGCTGTGCTGCCGAAAGAGCATCATTGGTTATAGACCAATCTGGGGTCATGGTACCCTTGAGGTGGCAAGAACACAGTTCAAGCAGGGACTTGCTTCCTCCCAGTTAGAAATGTCCCACTGAGTGCCAGGCTTGAGTGGAGCGCTCCTCACCTGCCCAGGGCGACAGAGAAGTTTGATGTCCGAGGGCCGGCCGGGTGGCTGCTCTTGGTGCTTCGCCAGCAGCTGCCTGGAGGAGGCCGCAGGTTGGGTTCAATGGGCGCCGTGGTCTTTCGAACGCTGATATTCTTGGTCATGTTCGTTACAAATTCAGGAACAACCCCTGGCATTACGGAGGCTTCCTAAACTGAGGCACCTCTAACAGGAGCGCGGCCTCCGTGGGCGAGGGTGCTGGTGTGCCAGGTATGTGCTGAGCAGGGACACAGGAAGGAGGTATTAGGCGATGCTGTTTTCGTTCACTGCCCAGACTCGTGGCGGCCATTGCCCAGTGGAACGTAGAGCTGCCTGGCCCCCTGGCACTCTCATGACTGGTGGTGATTCTGTTTGTTGAGATTCACCAGGTTTTCACTGGCTGATTTGGGGAAATAGCATGCTCAGCCTTTCTTTCTTTTTTAATAATTAAATCATTTTATTGGGAGCTTGTACAACTCTTATCACAATCCACACATCCATCCATTGTGTCAAGCACTTTTGTATATTTGTCTCTCTCATCATTCTCAAAGCAGTTTCTTTCTACTTGAGCCCTTGCTATCAGCTCATTTCCCCCCTCCATCCCCACTCCCCTTTCCCCCATGAACCCTTGATACTTTATAAATTATTATTATTTTGTCATATCTGACACTGTCCGACATCTCCCTTCACCCACTTCTCTGCTGTCCGTCCCTGAGGGAGGTTATATGTAGATCTTTGTCATCTGTTTTCCCTTTGTCCCTCACCTTCCTTCCACCCTCCCGGTATCACCATTCTCACCACTAGTCCTGAAGGGATCATCTGTCCTGGAT
>NW_022109767.1:6501118-6506314 GCF_000313985.2 Echinops telfairi | reverse complement strand
ATAGGTGCTATATTACACCCTGGCTGGTTCTGATCCTGTGGACACTTCATGATCACACAGGCTGGTGTGCTTCTTCCATGTGGGCTTTGTTGCATCCCACCTAGATGGTTGCTTGTTTATCTTCAAGCCTCTAAGACCCTAGATGCTATATCTTTTAATAGCGGGGCACCATCAGCTTTCTTCATCACATTTGCTTATGTGATGTATCCATTTTGCCTTCAGTGATCATGTCGGGAAGGTGAGCATCACAGAATGCCAGGTTAATAGAACAAAGTGTTCTTGCATTGAAGGAGGCCCAATGTTCCAGACTGTAACTCTTATTAGGAGAAGGAAGCCCTGTCTTTCCCCTTTGGAGCAGCTAGTGATTTAATATTGGTTACTTTGGCCTTAGATGCTTAATGTGTAAACACAGTGCCACTGGGGGTACTGTAATAGGTGATACAGAATTTTAAGTCCCCCTGATAGGCCATGGGAAATGAGTTTATTTCGTATCCTGGGACCCCCTCACTGCTACTGAGTTGATTCCGACTCATAGTGATTCCATATAGTATTTGTAAATCTTTACAGGTAAGCAATTGGGCTTGATCCTTAAAGTTGGCTTCTGATGTCTACCTAACAGTGCCACCAGGGCTCCTTCTGGGTCAGCAAATGATGGAACCCGTGGTTTAGGAAGCTTCACTCTTTGTCTTGCATGAGTAATACAGGGATCTGTTATATGTGGGGAGACCACTTCTGAACTCTCTGGAGTTCTTGCACCTTGGCTGTGCTGTGCTGGGGACAATATCTATGGCGCAGAGTCAGCCCCTACTCATGTTGACTCCACGTGGGGTTTCGGAGGTTGTAATCTCTATGGGATCAGAAAGCCTTATCCATCCTCCTATGGAGCAGTTGCTGGTTTGAACCACCGGCCTTGAGGTTAGCAATCCGAGGTTTACCAGGCTGTACTGTCCAGACTCCATATGCTGGAGATAATGGGTAGAGAACAAAATGGAAAACCTGGGGATTTAGTGGAAGAACTCATACAGATTCGTTGTAAAGGGCTGTGAAATTAGTATTCTCGAAATTATTAATTGGAAGGTCTGTGGTCGATTTGTTAGATCAGCAGACTGCAATCAAGTATTCACATCTCGGTGTGCCACTGGACCTGACTACTGGCCCGAGACAAGTCATTAAGATTCCTCGGCTTCTCATTCCCCAGCAGTGTCGTTCCAGCTGGAGAAGGTGTTTACCAAGCACTGTGAGTCCAGGATGGAGAGTGCTGGGTGGAATACCAGAGTCTAATCTTGATGATCAGTGCTTCTCCGTTTCAAGAAAGATACAACTTTAGGGGGTATTTTTGTCATACAACTAAATGCTGAAGGTGACTGTCCTAGGAGATGATTTATTTTTTTCAAGGAATGACAGATCTGTCAAATATTTTTAAAAATATCAGTCTATCAAAGGACTATGACAGACATGAATTTTCAGGACTCTCTGCCCCCGCCCGCCCCAATCGATCTACTATCTGGAATATATTGAAAACACGTTGGTTTCATCTATTTACATCGGCTGAGATTGGTGCATTTCTTGGGGACTGATGCTTTTTCTTCGGCATTCTTTGAACAGTACTTTCCTGAAAAGAATGCATTAAGACTGTCAGAACGATTCTTTTCAGCAGACTAAGCCTTGCAGATACCTTTTTTTGAGGGAAAGTGCATTATTCCAAAAGTCTCTCTGATCTTCAGGAAAGCTGAAAATATCAAATGCTCTGCTGCCATTTGAGCTTTACTACAAGGGAATCTCAGAAATGTTTATATATTCTGAACTACAATAATTCAGAGTTTGTGGTATTTGAAAACATGGAGATTGATGTACCTGGGAGAAAACTTATTACTAATTTAACTTAATTTTTCACCGTGGTAAAATATTATATTCAACATTTGCCATTTTAACAAAGTGCGTGTGTGATTCCATGACTTAGCTACATTCCATCACATTGTATAATGGCCACTACTGCTCATTCGAATGTCTTTCTGCTCCCCACCCAGAGATTCACTATCCCACCCCTCCTACAGTTCATGGTCGCTGCTGTTGAATTTTCTGTCTGTGTATTCCCAAACATCTTATGTGAATTGTGTATTTTCACATATAGCATCTTAGCTCATTACATATTCACTTAGGTAAAGGAAGATCTCCTTGAAAAGAACAAATAAAGGTTGCCTTATTTTTCCTCTATGTCCTTAGTTAATATTTTTCTGCACCTGCGCTTGCTCTGGATGAAGTAATGGGTAGAGCAAATTATCCTGCAATAACATTACTTTGTGTGTCTCTGTGAGAAATGGTTCATATTCTTATTGAGCCTTTGTTGGCTGGGTCCTAAATAGACCATCGTGTTTCAGCATGGCATATATATCTAGATCTATATAATTATATATAGATGTAATCTCCCAAATCACTGGAAAAAAAGGAATGAGAACATTTCTCAAAAAGGGTTGGCTTCACGGTTTAGAAATCCCCTTTTTGCTTGCACTGCCTGATCGTATTTCAGTGCAAGGAGACTCACTTTGATTTACAGGGTCTTATAAAATGCTGCTTTTTGTCCCGAGAGTGACAAACCTGCTGTGAAAAGGGCATGTACCCTGAGTTTTTCTGATGATAAAATTGATAAAGCCAAACAATAATCTCTTTGGAAATTCCTCAAAGCTGGGACGGAATCTGTTAAGGCCAGCTTTCACAATGTCCAGCGTGGGGCCCCATGCGGACAATCCTCAGCGAATGCCTTTGTTGGTGGTGATGAATGACGACCGGAACTGAACAAAGAGCGAGAAGCAAAGGGGGGTGTGTGTGTGCCGTGATTGATAGGAGGGCTCGTAGATGGGAGGGAAAGAAAATAGAAAGAATGGGCAGGCCTCGGACACATTGGAGCATATGCCCCTGTTCTTCCTGAAAAGAACACGATGGCTGTGGTTATCTGCCAATGGTTCCCTCTGGAGGACCCTTGTCCGTGGTTTATAGGTGTCAGAAACTTGGTGAGTAGAGTGGCAGGCGGTCATGTGTGGCTGGACTCTATGTTAGCTTTGTCTTGCCACCTTGCTTCCAATGTTCACTCGCTCCCTCTCTCTTATCTTCCCCTTCTCTTTTCTTGGCTCCCTCAGTGGCAAAATCAGTGCCCGTGTCTGTTGTAAGGGACTCCTGGGGTGGGGCCAATGGTTAATTTGCTAACTCGCTTGGTTGTGAACTGTTTTGAGTCCAACCGAAGGACTATCAGCTACAGGCCTGGGGATCTGTTCTCCTCCACGCCCCTAAGAAGCCCCTAAGGAGCCCAATGCTGGGATTGATGAGAGAGGAACTAGGGATGGTCCGATGTGGCTTAAAGAGGTCTTGCTCTTTTTCTTTCTCATATCCAGACACTGTTTCCGCGAAAGGAGGAAGCCCTTCCCATCCACAGTCTCCTAGGGGAAGAAAATGGAGACTTGCTTGTGTAAGACACAGCACAGCCTTGGCATGTTCCAATGCACATAGTTAATTTTCTTACACTACTGGCTGTTATATCAATAGATACATAATAGCTTACCTGTGGGTGAATCAAAAAAATAAAGGTAGTTTATTGTTACTGTGTGAGAATTGACTCAAAGTAGCTTTGGCAGGGGCAACGTTTCTGTTTGGGTAAAAGATGGTAGGTGGAATCTAGTGTACAGTTGCCTCGTGTGGCCACAGACACGGGCACAGATGGAGCTGCTCTCTCTGCGGGGATCCTTTAATCTAAAGCCCCCTCACACCTGCAAAGAGTTAAGGCGATCTAGAAAAGGCCTGTCTGTTGCTCAGGTCATATTTTTCCACCCTTTTTGCAGAAAGGTACTGTGATTGATCCTAGGAGGGAAAAGTGTACTTGGTTTACTTTCAAGAATGTTCTTTATGGTAAACTTTGTACTCCTTAGCCCTGAACGCCCTAGGACCTCTCCTCCCAGTCCCTGTTAGCCAGTAATGAACATTGAGTTCTACAAATTTGCCTCTTTGAGATAGTCCATACGTACAGGCCCTTTGGATAGTCCTTACATAGTTAGCATGTGTTTTCAAGGTTCATCCGCCGCGTAGCATGGCCCATCCGGGGGCGTGTGGCAGGCATGTGGCAGTGCCACTCAGCAGATGCTGTGGCTAGGATGAACTGCATGAGGTGCAGATAAGCTGCTTGCTGCCTGCCTGAGAGCTCTGAATACAGTTGTTGTGTTTTGTGTACTTAAAAGATCATACAATGGAAGAGGAATGCTCTTTCAAATCCTTTTGTATGGGAGGTTTACCAGTTTTCCCCATCTAGATTTTATCAGTCATTTGAGGGGACTAGCACTTAAAAGTTTCCGGTAGATGAAGAAAATACAGGTGCTGAAGTGACCAGGTCTGTCCTCTAGGGTTTGAATTACAGATGGGATCTGAGTGCTGTCCCTCCCAGCTGCTTGCCTTATCCGCAGGTCTCTCTGTTGTCTGACCATCCTTCCCTCCGCTTATCTCACTCATCCATTCAGTCACCCATCCACTCACCCTCTGAGCCACCCAGCCACCTGGCCACCCACCCACTTTTCCGTGCATCCACTTGGCAATCCATCCGATTTTGCAGGTCGTTTTTGTTGTTGGGGGCTATCAAGGTGAATCCGACTCACAGTGGCCCCATGTGACAAAGTAGCGCTGCCCAATGGGGCTTGCTTGGCTGTAATGTTTATGGAGGTAGATCATCAGGTATCTCTTTGGCCTATGCAACACCTGGTGGGTTAGATAGAACTGCCACCTTTTGTCAGCAGGGCCCTTCTTAGCACGTTATAAGTAGTTTCATTACCTTCTAGTGTTTTTCTTTTTTAGTTCATCCCACTGAGATACAGTTTTCTTATGTTTGGAATAGGGGGTGGGGTTTGGGAGGGGCATGGGTAGATTATTTAAAGCGTTTGGTTAGTTTCAAACTCCTGAGATTCTGCCGATTTTATTATGTACAAGACATTGGGAAGGACATGTAGAGGAATGAAACTGAGTTCTTAGGTCGAAGAAACACTCCGTCTGGTAGATGTGTTGTTCTGTGGATGAATGGGAATACATTTGTGCCTCATGTATGACATGGTTTGATTCCAAAGACAAAGTTGTTCTTCCCAAATCAGTGTTAGACCAACATGGAGGATGAGGACACCGGATCACAAAATGGAGAATGACGACACGATTACGTACATAATGATG
>NW_022109767.1:6498388-6500242 GCF_000313985.2 Echinops telfairi | reverse complement strand
TTACATACATAATGACGACACGATTACATGCACAATGATGACACGATTACATACACAATGACGACACGACTACATGCACAATGACAACACGATTACATGCATAATGATGACACGGTTACATGCATAATGACGACACGGTTACATACATAATGACGACACAGTTACATACACAATGACGACGATTACATGCATAATGATGACACGGTTACATACACAATGACGACACAATTACATGCATAATGGTGACACGTTACATACACAATGACGACACGGTTACATGCACAATGACGACACAATTACATGCACAATGACGACACGGTTACATACATAATGATGACACGATTACATGCACAATGACGACACGGTTACATACATAATGATGACACAGTTACATGCATAATGATGACATGATTACATGCACAATGATGACATGATTACATACACAATGACGAAACAATTACATGCATAATGATGACACGATTGCATGCACAATGACACGGTTACATACACAATGATGACACGATTACATACACAATGATGACACGATTACATGCACAATGACGACACGATTACATGCATAATGACAACACGATTACATACACAATGACGACACGGTTACATACATAATGACGACAAGATTACATACATAATGACGACACGATTACATGCATAATGATGACACGATTACATACACAATGACGACACGATTACATGCATAATGACGACACGGTTACATACACAATGATGACACGATTACATGCATAATGACGACACGATTACATGCATAATGATGACACGATTACATACACAATGACGACATGATTACATGCATAATGATGACACGATTACATGCATAATGACGACACGGTTACATACACAATGATGACACGATTACATGCATAATGATGACACGATTACATACATAATGACGACACGATTACATACACAATGACGACACGATTACATGCATAATGATGACACGATTACATACATAATAACGACACGATTACATACATAATGACGACACGATTACATACATAATGACAAATTGCGTCCTTACAGAACTGCCCCATCACATCACTCCATAACTGCCGTACCACAGGATCGTAGTCCAGCCGAGAGGAAACATAGCTTTACCCTTGACAGCCAGCGTGACTCTTGTGTTGCACCCTGGCATTTATTATTGCAAATACTGGGCTAGATTCTTTACTATGGTTCTTAAGTGTGAAGTGTCAGCTATCTAGCTAGTGGATAAGGCAGGAGTAGCTGTAATGCAATTAGAGAGTTACAAAATACAGAGAGGGACAAATTACAGTTAAAATGAGACAGGAGGTCCTAGAAGGAGAAAGCTATTTTGGGGTGTCAATATGAAGAAGACTTGAGGAGTAAGGTGGCATTTGTTTTTGAGTTAGGGAATAGGAAGACAGACAAATGCCTCAACATTGTCCCTTGATTCACATTCATCACTCCTTCCATGTTCCCCATAGTGAGATGGGCATCGTTGTCTCCATTTGGCAGGCAGAGAAACCTAGATGTAGGGAGGGAGATGAAGTAACAAGAATGAGATGGAGTAACAAGTCTAAAGTCACCCACTTGTTAATGGCTGGGACGTCCCCAGCAACAGTTCTACTCTGCATAGCTGGGGTCATGATACCATGCTTTCCCAAAAGTAAGACACCCCCGAAAATAAGACCTACTTACAGTTTTGCCTCTCGCTGAAATATAAGGCATCCCTCCGAAAATAAGTCCTCCCTGAAAATAAGGCTCCCCAAAGCTACCATAACTCTGGACTCTGGACCGTAGCGGTGGGCACCACCACGCAGCTCACTGTTGGCTGCAGTGCAGCCAGAGCAG
>NW_022109767.1:6493390-6496928 GCF_000313985.2 Echinops telfairi | reverse complement strand
TTTAGGAAGCTGTGAAATCTGAGTGTGTGTGTGTGTCTTGGGGTGCTTGGGAGGCTTGTGCTGGCACAACTTGTTCTGGTTGCATGCGCTTGCACGGTCCAATTAGTGGGGCCCTCCTGCTGTGGGGTGGAAGAAGAGTTGGAGTTGGGGTTCGGGCTGACTAAACGCAGGCTGCGTTTTCCTGCCCACTCTGCAGAACCCCTCTCATTAGCACCCCGAGGTCCGTGGGAGCTCTGGAGAGCCAGCATCCTTGCACACTTGGTAGTTTCTGCTCTGCGTGGTGTGTGTGTGTCAGCCATTTTATGTACCCACGCTTCTTTTCTCCATTCATAAATTTAATTGTGTTAATGGAGGAGGCGGGGAGGGCCGGATTCTTCGAAGCCTGCGGGGAGCAGGGCAGCTGTGTCCCGCATCAGAAGACTCACTTATCTAATAGGTTGTCCTGCCACCTGATTCAGGAGACAGATGAGCTCGGCCAATTATATGGGTCCCTCTACGATGCGAAGAATGACCTTGAACCCTATTGAGCCAGAAGCCTGCTTTGTGTTCTGTGTTCACCCACGGAAGCGACGACTTTGCCTCAGTTTAACGAGGGCTGTAGTAGATTAACTAGGGCTGTAGTAGATAATGCATCCCGTTTAAAAGGACGAGAGGAAAAGCCCATTGCAAGTGATAGAGTTGAAGCTTAGAGGACTTGTCTAGAACTTTGCTTTTGGAAGCCAAACCATCCCAGATTTGTGGCGGCCAAGTGCTTTCTGCCTCAGTGCAACCCTGTGGTTCAGAGCAGAAGCCCCGCCCCCCCTCCCAAGAGCTTGCAGTCTCTATATGGTATTTTTGAGCTGCCGGCCTTTCAGTTGGCTTAACCACTGTACCACCAGGGCTCCCATTTGGGAACCATGTGTCTGCAATGTAGGTGGATTGGGATGTGATGTCTGAACATATTAGTGGGGAGAGTACACCCTCTAACCTTCTTTCCTGTAGCCAGCTCCAACCTGTTTATACAAACTTCTTAAAAAGGAGAAATGCCAAGCGTTCACACCAAACTTACTGCCGTAGAGTTGGTGTCAACTCATGGTCCCTTGGGCAGAGAAGAACTGTGGTACAGGGTTTGTAAGGCTGTCAGTCTTTACAGATGCAGACAGCCCCATTTCTCCTGGTCAAGCAGATGGTTGGCTCCAACTGCTGACCTCTGACCTTCCCCTTACCAGGCCAGCACTAAGCACTTGTGCCATCAAGACTCCTTGAATATTCTCTCCCACTCCTTGCTGACTCCTGGCAACCACACATGACTGCCCCTGTGGGGTTCATGGGAGTAGAAAGTCTCAAAGCTTCTGGTGGTTTTGAACCTCTGATCTTGTGGTGAGGAGCCCAACACATAATCGCTATGCTATCGGAGCTTGAAAATTAGAGTGGAATAAAGCAAAATATTTAAATAAATAAATTAGAAATGATATAAGTCAATTTTGCTAGATGTTCTACTGGGAAATTATTTTATTCAGGCGTTCCTGTATTAGAAATTTCTGTCTTAAGGACTACTTCTACAGGCTCATCAGTGCTATGAGTACATAGTTCTATTCATATGTTAAGAATTAAGGCTGCAGATGGACATTGGGCTTCAACTCAAGTACTCCCTTAACACAAGAACACTTTGTTCTAACAATCTGGCATTCTATGCTGCTCACCTTCCCGACAGGATCACTGAAGACAACATGGGTGCATAAGCAAATGTAGTGAAGAAAGCTGATGGTGTCTGGCTATCAAAAGATGCCACATCTGGGGTCCTAAAGGTTTGAAGATAAGCAAGCGGCCATCTAGTTCAGAAGCAACAAAGCCCACATGGAAGAACAACACTAGCCTGTGTGATCATGAGGCGTTGATGGGATCAGGTATCAGGCATCTAAGACCTAGAGTAAAACCATACCCAAGGTGAATGGGGCAGAAGTGGGGGCATAGAGTGGAGATCCAATGCCCATCTGTAGACAATTGGACATCCCATCACAGAGGGGTCACAGGGAAGAGATGAGCCAGTCAGGGTGCAGTATAGCACCAATGAAGCACACATCTTTCCTCTAGCTCTTTGGTGCTTCCTTCACCCCACTATCATGATCTCAATTTTACATTACAAATTGGATTAGACCAGAGCATGCACACTGCTATGGATGAGAGCCCGCAACACAGGGAATCCAGGATAGATAAACCCCTCAGAGCCAACAAGGAGAGTAGAGATACCAGGAGGATTAGGGGAGGATAGGGGAAAAAGGGGGAACTGATCACAAAGGATCAATCTAGAACCCCCTCCCACGGGGATGAATAACGGAAAAGTGGGTGAGGGGCAACGGAGGACGATGTAAGATATGGACAAAACAATCTATAACTTATCAAGGGTTTGTGAGGGAGGGAGGGCAGGGAGGGAGAGGGAAGAAATGGGGAGCTGATATCAGGGGCTTAAGTGGGAAGAGAATACTTTGAAATGATGATGGTGGCATATGCAAATGTGCTTGACATATTGGAGGAATGTATGGATTGTGATAAGAGATATAAAAACCCCTAATAAAAATATTTAAAACAAAATGCAAAAAAACCCAATAACTATTCAACAACAAATCCATCATCAGTGAAAAGCCTTTGCATCATTTATTGCCTTAAAACCCCAAACAAAAGCCAACTCATGAATCAATTTCAACTCATACTGGCCCTCTATAGGTTCCCAGGCTATAAATCTTTAAGGGAGGAGCCACCATCTTTTCACAGAGGATCAGCTCTTGGACTTGAATTGTCAACCTTGAGGTTAACAGTCCAACATCTAACTCACAGAGCCTTACTCACTGCCACTGAATCAATTCCAACTCATAGAGACCCTATAGGGCATTCTGCATGATAGCAAGGGGATTCACCAGGGGCTTAACCCACCTGTATTTCGCCTTCATTTTTTTTTCTTCCTGAAATAGCTTTAAAATGGTTCAAAAAGGAGATCAAATGATAAGCTATTACATTTTAACTTACTTTTTCTGCTATAATTGAGTTTACAATGCTCTTGGTCTGATAGCAGGGCTGTTCACCTCCCTCAACTATGATCAGAGCGGGTCCTGAAATTGGATTTTGGGCTTCCACTGTCATCCACAGCCTTCTGAAAACCAGGTGTTCACAATTTAGATTTTGATATCATTCTCTCCTTCAGATTTGGATCATATTATTTGCAACCCTTAGATCACACAGGTTGGTGTGCTTCTTTCATGTGGACTTAGTTAATGCCTCACTTAGGTGGCTGCTTGTTTGAAGACAAGCCTTTAAGACATCAGATGCTGTTTTTTCTGACAGCTGGGCACCATCTACTTTCTTTACCACACTTTGTTATAGCACCCATATTGTCAGTGATCCCTTCACGAGAGCGAGCAAGCCTTGGTAGAATCTTACATTTCATTTTAGTCCTGGACCCAACGTTCATCACAGCTTCGATGGGACTCCATGTGCAGTAGGATGGCACTCAGTATGGCAGACAGCACAATATAGTGGGGACAACTCCTTGGGTGCTCACCAC
>NW_022109767.1:6482641-6491808 GCF_000313985.2 Echinops telfairi | reverse complement strand
AGTCTCAAGCTGATGAGCTGGTGGTACTTAAACCCCACTCAGGCCCCCCAGTTGTGGATACTTCCAGTTCCAGGTTACTGAGGACCGCGTACTGCCCTGACCTGGTCCATTCCGTGCAAGGTTGGCCTGGGCTATGACTTACGAAGCTCTTTTCCAAAAGCGCTGCTAGCAGACTGAAACGTGGACTGCTCCTGCCCGACTGTCCCTAGTGGGTCCTTCTGTTGACTCAGACAGCTCCTGACTCACTTTCTCTTTCTCTCCCAGCATGCCCCGGGGAATTCGGAAGGTTTAGCCGCCAGCATGGTTCAGGTAAGAGACTTTCTGGAGGGGCCAGTCTTCTGGGCACTGGGCCACACTGATTCCTTTTGTGGGTGCAGCCTGCTGGTGTCTTTCCCTGAGCTGCATCAAAGCCCCTGATGATAAGCCATTCTGCGCTTCTCTTCCTTCTTGCTTGGGTTCCATTGGAATCTCTCCCCAAACCATTACACCACCATCCGTGTGGAAGAAAGCGCTGGTCTTCTTTGTGTGTAAGCATGCATGTATTTACGGAATGGTGTATGCATGTATTTGTCTTTATTGTGGTAAAATATATATAACAAAATATTTGCCATGTATATAAATGATGTGTGTAATTTTGATACACACACATGTACATTGTAACAGTCTAAAACGTGCATGAAAATGATCATGTCTATATTTGTGATTGGATTACCCCTGAGAATTTGGCAAAGGACGCACTATATAGTGCTTTTGATTTTTTTTTTATCCCTATGTGTTTCTCTTAAATAGAAGAACTTGTGTTTTTTTAAGTATAAATACAATACTGTTTTCACATTTAAATCAATAGTTAATCATTGTTTCTTTTATGTTATGTCCAGGTACTATTCAATTTTCATACTGCAGAGGCAGGTACTATAAAAATGAGTCTTATATGATCATGAGATGTTGTTGGCATCAGAGACCCAGAACAGAAAATCATATCAATGTGAACGTGGGGGAGTGCAGAGTAGATGTCTAAGGCCCATCTTTAGACAATTGGACATCCCCTTACAGAAGGGTCACAAAGAAGAGACGAGCCAATTAGGGTGTAGTATTGAGAGTCGTCATACCAGGAGCGTAAGAAGGGTAAGGCATGAGGAGAAAGGGGGAACCGGTCACAAGGATCTACATATAACCCCCTCCCTGGGGGACGGCTGACAGAAAAGTGGGTGAAGTGTAAGACATGAAAAATAATACTAATTTATAAATTATCAAGGATTCGTGAGGGAGGGAGGGTGGGGGAATGAGGGGAAAAAATGAGGAGCTGATACCAAGCGCTCATAGAAAGAAAATATTTTGAAAATGATGATGGCAACAAATGTACAACTGTGCTTGACACAACGGATGCTTGTATGCATTGTGATCAGAGCTGTATGAGCCCACAGTAAAATGATTTTTATCTTTAAAAGCGGCTTAATTGGGTCTTTCACATGCTCAGAGATGCCAGAAGGGTGGTCTGAATAGTGTGGTTCTCCAATATTGTGGTCCCAGGAGCAGTGCAGTCGGTGCCATCTGCTATTGGGCCTCCACCTAGACAGGCTGGATCTGATAATCTGGAGCAAGTGGCTTAACTCACCCCACTGCTGCCCACTCGATTGGAACCAGGTGGTACAGTGGTTAAGGTGGGTGGTTTGAACCCACTAGGCGCTCCTTGGGAGAAAGAGGCAGCAGGCTGCTTCCCTAAAGAAGAAGCCTTGGGCACCAAATGGGCAGTTCTATGGGATCTACGGGAACATGCGCTTCAGCCTACATCACTATCACTACCAAACCCAAACGAAACTCACCACTTTGAGTTCAGAGTGGCTCACAGTGTCCCTAGAGGACAGGGTAGAACTGCCCCTGGGAGTTTCTGGGACTGTAACTCTTTATGGGAGTAGGCATCCCATCCTTCTTCTGCAGAGAAGCTGGTGGGTCTAAACTGCTTACCTTTCCATTAGCAGCCCCGTGGTGTAACGCCTACACCAGGGCTCCTCATATCGCTGCAGATAAGAGACTTCAGTAGTTGACTGGAATCCCAAATGCTGCCTGCCCTCACCCTTCACGTTCACATCTCCTGAAACACCTGCGCATCTACCACCTAGAGCGGGACCCTGGGGGCCCAACCATGAGCAGCCAGTGCGCTAACCCAGAGGTCAGCAGTCTGAACCCTTCGGTGGCTTTGCTGGAGAAAACAGCTGGCGATCTTCTCTAAAGATCGCAGTCTAGGCAATCCTGTGCTGGGGCAGGTCTACTCTGTCACCCAGGGCCGCTGTGAGTGGACTTGACCATTCCACAACACCACCACCACCAAGAGGGTAGAGAGCCCAGGCCATGCTGCTGCCAGCCCCAGCTGGGCTCAGCACCCAGCCCAGCCTGCTCACAAGGATGAGGTCGATGAAGCCTATGGAGTAGGAGGGTAGGGGTCATGGTCACAAAATAGACTGCGTGAAGTCAGCGAGCTAGGCCCATTTGATAGTGACATTGGTTGCTGTTTTAAGGGCCATCTTCCACAGTTGTGGTTTTCACTCACTGGCAGTATACGGGGATCACCTGGGCAGCTTTTAACCATCCGTGTGCCCTGGCTTCACCCCAGGTGTTTCCAATTTCAGTTATCTACAGGTGGAGCCGAGCGTCAGTACAGTTAAAGGGCTCCCTGGTGGCGTAGTGGTTATGCGTTGGGTTGCAATCCACAAAGTCAGCAGTTTGAAACCACTGCCTGCCCCTTGGGGAAAAGACTGGGCTGGGCTTTCTACTCCAGAAACATACGAGGGGCAGTTCTGCCTGCCCTATAGACTCGCTACGAGTCAGGATTGACTCACTGGGAGTGAGTTCAAGGGAATGGAATTGCCGTCCTGGTCAGAACCTGGGGTGAAGACCAGGGTTGGTTTGGCTTGGCACCCAGATGGGGGAACCGGGTGAAAACAGCTCAAGAAGGTGCACTTTAAGGGAGTTGACATGCTTTTTAGTGACTGAGTGCTTTCAAAATGCACTCTTCAACTGTTGGTTTCTGTTGTTGTTAACTGCCTTCAAGCCTGTGTGGACCCATAGCAACCTCACCACCCCATGTGACAGAGAAAATATCTTTAACTGTTTTAACCTAAGTGTGGCTCTCATCTGCTCCTGTAATCATTACAGTCTAGGAAGCCCTAGACCCTAACGCGCCTTTCTAAGCCTCTAACCCACACCCATCAAGTTGATCTGATTCACAGTGACTCATGTGCCAGATTAGACGCCCCCCCCCTCCTCCGAAGGGTTTCCAATGCCCCAGTTTTGATGACAACAGATGGTCACGTCTTTGCTCCTGTGGAGCCAGCAGACAGGTTCAAACTGCCAACCTTTTCGTCATGAGCTGAGTGCTTAACCACTGGGCTACCAGCATTCCTTCTTATACCTTTAGGGGTCAGATTTCCTGACTCACGGCTACCAGTTTGGGTTTGTTTGTGTGTTGGTTATTCTGTAGGGGAGTTGGTGCTGACATTTTGTGCACTATTTCTGAACCATTTGTGTCTAGGTCAGGAGATTTGTGTAAGGGTTAATCTACATACCTGTCAGCTTCTTGGGACCGAAGGGTTTTCTCTACCATGCAAATGCCAGCCCCTCTCACCTCTGTAGTTCTCTGTCCTGGAAGCAGCCACCCCGCCAGAAAAGCATCGCACCAGAGCAAGTGCAACTCCCGTGTTGCAGTCTGGGATAGTTTTTCCATGTCCCTGGGACCGTGAAGAGGATGGAGCCTTCCTCTGTTGCAGAAGGGAGGGAAAGGAAAAGCTGAGTTGTGTTTGTGGGTTGAGTGTTGAAATGTTCCATGGAAAAAGGAAAGAGAAACAAGTTCTAGTTCAGATTTTTCTTGGCAGGGTGTAAGAGCCTACCTCCCTGCACCCCTAGCCCCTCCTCAAGTTTCTGGCAAGTGTGATTAGAAATCGCCTTGCCGGGTCTGCTCACACTCGTGTCCTGAGCCATCTTCTGCCTGCTCGCTCCTGCTGCTGACTACCAGTGGTTCATTTGCCATCTCTCACATGTTCTCCAAAAATCACAGAACTCATTAGAAACAAACAGCATGAACTTGGTCGGCCACATTGGGTGGATTAGACAGATGTAAATCTGGGTTGCACTTGGGAGGTTTCTGGTGCCTCGTTTAAAAATAAATAGAACTCTAGCCTTGAGTGGAAACAGATTTTTATTTTTTTAATTTCAAATGGACTATCTCCCTGGGAAACATTTTTCCAATCAAAAAATAAATGCATACACACATACACATGCACACACATGCATACACATATACACACATGCATACACACACATGCACGCATGCATACACGCACGTGCACACACATGGTGGAGCCCATCTTCCCTGGATTCCAGGGCTGATTCTATTTCATGCCCTTTGCTTCTCCTTGCTCATGCAGATGTGGCAGAAAGACAGACTCCATTTCATTTTCCAGGATGGAAAGAAAATGTAATCAATTCAGGAATTTGCTTATCCCTAATTGATGGCAGACGTTGAAAACCGATCAGTCACAGGCAACTAGTTGGGGTGTGTTTTAGGAAAATAAACACACATGAACACACTTCCCCAACCGTTCTGTAGCCTCCTCCCCACACTGCAGGTTCCCGAGGAGGAGGGGAAGGTGTTGGCCTCCAGGCGAGCTGACTCTTACAAGCATTTCTCTCTACTGAGAGGAGTGGAAAATGAGCTAGTTTTCCATGTGATTACAATATATGATTTATGTGATTAGAAAATACCTGTTTTCCGCTGATAGACAAGCTAAGCTGCCAGCAGGAGCAAAGATTCAGGTACCACCTGTTTTTCATTCCTGCACAGCCTCTAATCAGAATGAAATTAAAAATATCTTCTTACCTTTGAAGATGCAGAAAAATAACTCCAAGGTATGGGACTTATTTGTGTGTGTGTATGTGTGTTTATCGTTCCAGATCTAAGTACATCAGTTGAGTGCAAAAATGCCAATGAGTTGCGTATACCGATCAGAGATCAGGTCCTACGCATGCACATGAATTGTGTGTGCAAGATCCCCCGCAGCTGGCCGGGAACTTGGTTTTGATCATGCTGGGCGCTCACACCTTCAGAACGCGTCATTGACTTGTACTTCACGCTGCCTTCTCTTTCACGTCAGAGTTTGAGAGAGCCTCGCAGAGGAATCTTAAACATCTCTTTTATGAATGCCACCCTTTCTCTTGTGCCCTCTAGGACCTTTCTGCTCCTGCAGTTGGCCCTTCTTTCGCATTCCATTCAATCCTGAGATCTCATGTACCATGGAGGGAGGTACGTAAGGTGTTCCCCTTGTCTAACAACAAAGCTCATCTGCCTAATGAGCTTCTATTTAAATAAAAGGGTTCCAAGACAAAAGATGGCCAGATGTAGTAGCCAACTGACCTCTGAGAATTCCCTGCCAAGTTCATTGCCAAGATGGGTGGAGGCTACTGTGACTAGAAATGTGTTCTGAGGGTTTCCACCATCACCGGGAATGAGCTAATGAAGATCATTGACTCCCGTGAGCTCCCTTCTCATGGAAGCTTGGTGGCAAAGTTCTCCAAACGTTGAATGGATGAGGCTGGCAGGAGTGAGGACAAGAAAGGAGAAAAGAAATGAAGGATGCACCGGAAGCAGACCGTGCTATGCATATTCATATCATGTCTCTAAAGGCCTGAGAAATGGATATTGAAGTGGAAGAAGCAGACGGCTTCTTCCTTCCTCTGATGGAATTAGGTACCGTTTTCCTTAAAAAGGATAACGGTGTTCGGTCTTCATGGGATTACCCTAACTCAGATACACTTGGCCTTGCTTTGGCAGTCACACTTATGACTGGCTCCAGTCCTGCTTCAAGATGGTAATTTCTGATTCTGTCAGTTTGGCTGCCCACCAGACCAATTGCTGTTCCCCAGAAGATGTCAAATTAATGAAATAAGACTTGCACGGTGTGTTCCTTTGATGTTGAACTCTGACCCATAGCAACCCTATCAGGTCAAGTCAAACGTTCTCATAGGGTTCCAAAGACTGTAACCTTCATCGAATCAGACTGGCACATCATTCTCCTGCAGAAGGCCGGATGGGTTCAAACTGCGGACCTCTTGGTCAGCAGCTTAGTGGTTTAGCCACTTGGTCACCACGTTTACTTGGTTGGACTCTATTTCCTTTGAGTCTCCAAGGAAGATGAACATTTACTCTCTTTTCACAGGAAAATGATATTTCTGTAGCTAAAATGAATGGGGTGGGGCTTTTTTTTCTAATCATTTTATTAGGGGCTCATACAACTCATCACAATCCATACATACATCAATTGTGTAAAGCGCATTTGTACATTCATTGCCCTCATCATTCTCAAAACATTTCCTCTCCACTTAAGCCCCCGGCATTAGGTCCTCATTTTTCCCCTCCCTCCCCGCTCCCCACTCCCTCATGAGCCCTTGATAATTTATAAATTATTATTTTGTCATATCTTGCCCTGTTGGACATCTCCCTTCACCCACTTTTCTGTTGTCTGTCCCCCAGGGAGGAGATCACATAAGTTCCTTGTAATCGGTTCCCACTTTCCAACCCACTCTCCCTCTACCCTCCCAGTATTGCCACTCACACCACTGGTCCTGAAGGGATTATCCACCCTGGATTCCCTTTGTTTCCAGTTCCTATCTGTACCAGTGTACATCCTCTGGTCTAGCCAGACTTGCAAGGTAGACTTCGTATCATGATAGTGGGGGCGGGAAGGAAGCATTTAGGAACTAGAGGAAAGTTGTATTTTTCATCGTTGCTACATCGCACCCTGACTGGCTCATCTCCTTAGGTTTCTCTGGTTCAGAATGATCTACGTGAATGTTTCTTTGGCTCACATTCTTAGTCATGGCCTGCTGCTTCCTTTCTGTGTTGTATGAGCTCAATAATACCGATGGACTTCCCCATGAAAAAAAGTCTCCTCCATTTTTAATGTCTCCTTGTACTGATTTAGATACTGGTTTTGTGACTTAAAGTATTATTTTGGCTGTTAGATGCCACCCCTGTTAGAAATCACCTCTTATTTACAGGAAACCCCTGCACAGTGCAATGGAACGCTACTCAGACGTGTGCCATCCTTGTGACTGCTTGTGTGGGATCCCTCAGGTTTCTTTTGGGTGGCTTTCTGAAATAGATCCCCAGGCCTTTCTTTCTGTTCTTAGCCTGGAAACTCTGCAGGGGCTGTTTCCCTTCAGAGCAACATGCAAGCCTCCCATGACAGATGGGTGGTGCCTGTGTGTGAACTGGGAATCAAGCCCTCGTCTCCTGCAAGAAGGCAAGACTTCTTCCACTGGGCTACCAGTGCCCCTAAAATATGAGATTTAAAATAGAAACAGTCTCTCAGACGGCACTGTTAGGATTAGTATGTCACATGGAGGTGGGGTGAAGATGCTGCAAGCAGTAATCACATGGCAATGAACATCCTTCTAGGAAATATGGGATAGGATGCTAGGACCCCTTTTAACTGATAAATGCCCATTAGGAGAGACTCTATTTTTAATCTCACTCCTTTAAAAGATTTACATTTGGAAATCCTCATTCAAAAGAAACAGGACGCTATTGAATTGTGTCCTCTAAGAAGTATATGCCAAGGAAAATGTTTAAAAGAAAAGAGAAAGACATGTTGGTCTCGGGGGACAAGCACCGTCAGTTGGCGGTGGATAGCTTATCAAGACCCTGTGCTACATCCTGCTTGGGTGAGGAGCGGCTGGGGTCCTAAAGGCTTGTGTGTGGCCATCTCAGACACACCTGTTGGCCTCTCCCCACCTGGAGCAAAGGAGAGTGAAGGAGACCACGGACTAAGCAAGAAAGTAACCCTTGGCCTGAAGGCCCCAGGAACCACAGCCTCTTCTAGCCCGAGACCTGCAGAACTTGGCTGCCACCACCAACTGCACGGAATAGTCCTGGGTAGAATGTGAAGCAAAATGTAAATTCCTAAGCAGAAAAAAGGGCAAAACTCCAAACTCACAGAAGCCCCCTCCCTGCCAGACTCTCGCTCTAAAGCAGGCATCCTCAAACTACGCCCGCGGGCCACATGCGGCCCACCGAGGACATTTATCTGGCCCGCTGGGTGTTTTTGCCCCATCTGTTTTTAACTTCAAAATAAGATATGTGCCGTGTGCATAGGAATTTGTTCATTGTTTTTTTTTTAAAAAACTATAGTCCGGCCCTCCAACGGGTCTGAGGGACAGTGAACTGGCCCGCCCCCTGTTTAAAAAGTTTGAGGACCCCTGCTCTAAAGACACCCTTTCAACCTGGAACTGAATCTACCCCTGGAGGTCACCTTTCAGCCAAATGATAGATTGGCCTATGAAAATAAACAATAACGACAGTGAGGAATGTACTCCTTAGAACAATCCACCATTGAGACCAAACAGTCAACATTTGCCCAAAAGCACAGATAAGAAGGTGAGGATGGGGGTGTTGGGGGTGGGTGAAGCAAAGGGAGGGATGCGCTTGGGGGAGGCGGGGTGGAAGTGGGAGGGTGCTGACACATTGCAGGTGGGGGAATAACAGCTAATGCCAAGAACCATTTGTATATACATTGCTGAATGGGGAAAGGATTTGCTGTGTAAACCTTAGCTTCATGCAATCACTCCTCCTTCCCCCGCCCCCTCTCCAACCCCGAAATGCTGTAGAACATTTGGGGAAAATGAAACTATGCAAATGACTTGCAAAATTGGCATTTTCAGATTCACCTAAACTTCTCCCTCTGGGATTTTGGGACATGTGTTTCCTGTTCTAGAATGCCAAGCTTTTCCCTGGGAGAGTGGAGTCCCTGCTCCTGATGGTAGCTGCCATTGCTATACGCTCAGGGTTTGGGTGCACGCATGAATTATCTGTTACAGCAACGTGAGACCATTCTTTCAGACACCTTAAGCTTAACTAGACAAAGACTAGCGTCCCCTTTCTCAAAGTTCATGGCGTGCACGAAGAGGGGGTGGATTCAACCCACTGAGAAGAGCCTTGGGAGACCGGGCTGGCGACCTGCTTCTGAAAGGTCGCAGCAGTCCTATGGCGCACCTGCACGCTGCACTCTGTATACACACAGGGGTCACCGTGGCTTCTATGGGACAGCAACCAGCACTAACAACTGCCACCACAGGCCAGAGTGTGGATCTTACTCTTCACTGGCTCCAGTCCTGCT
>NW_022109767.1:6462276-6482488 GCF_000313985.2 Echinops telfairi | reverse complement strand
CAGCCCAGTGCCTAAGCCCAGCGCCTAATCCACCTGAACTCTTACGACCCCATTATCATTTACTCCGTGCTTGGTGCAGAGGAGACATTTACAAAGTCTTTTCTGTATTTGTAGTAACAGACACAATCCTCTTTCATTTTACAAATGAGAAAAGTGGCATTGGGAAATCAACCTAAGAACACAGGAATTAGCCGAGCCAGGGCTTGATCCCAGGAGTCTGACCGTGGTGTCTCGTGCTCTCTGACCAGCTAGCCATACTGTCCGGCACATACTTACTGCGGATTGCTAGCACTGTGCAGGCCACTGTCTACAGGACTCATTGCCGTGCAGGAGAAGAACAGAGCCTTTGTAGCCAGAAGTGCTGTGTGTCCATCTAGATATCTGCTCATGCTATATTAGTAACTGCTCACAAAACAGTTACTCAGCTCAGCACTGAAGCACAAAGAAGGGTTCATCCAAGTGCTCAAAGACCCTCAACCCCTGCAAAACTCCCAATTCATCACCATTGAGTCCGTTATGGCTCATAGTGACTTTATACCACAGGGTAAAACTGCACCCGTGGATTGCCGAGACTGGAATTCTTTGCCAGAGTAGAAAGCCTCATCTTTTCCCCACAGAGCCCCGGGTGGTTTTGAACTGCTGACCCTGTGCTGAGCAGCCCAACGTGTAACCACTACACTACCGGGGCTCCAAGTGCAGTTTTCTTTACCTCACCTCCACAGGTAAACACATTTCACAGACAAGGGAATTCAAAAAGACATGCTTTGGGAGAGTGATTTGTTGTTGCTGTTTGTGAACAATTTAACATACTTTTATATATCAAAGGCGTCGGGACCTTTTTAGGACTTCATATCTTGCAAAACTTTCTGGGAGTATTAGGAATTAGCCTTGCACAGGAATTTGGGATTTAAAGAGTTTATAATAAGGAATTTCCACATCACCGATAAGAGGCATTCTCCTTATAAGATATTGGAGAGTTTCAAAGGTACTTGTAGTCTCTTTTTAAAAAACTACCATTATTTACATCTGTAGCAAGTCAATATGAGTAATTATTTTTTATTAAGACATATTAATTCTTCTAAATACTCCTTGTGAGATTTAAAGGGACCATTGTTGTTGAAGAAACATTAATTGAGCAGCAAATACTTCCCAGGCATTTTGTTAAGTGCTGGGCATTTAAAGACAATTAGGATGTAGTTGTTGCTTTAAGGAATGCTTAATGTAGTGTAACATGGAGAAGTAAGACAGAGCAAAGCATTATGAATTCTACTGAGGAAAGAGGCTTGAAGACCCCATTGAGGAGTTGTGGTATCAAGAAAGTTTGAAGGTTGACTAGGAGTTTCCCAGAGAAAGTAAAAGGAGCTCAAGTGGTGTAGTGGTTATTCTTTGGTCTGGTAACCGAAGGTTAGCAGTTTGAAACCATCAGCCTCTCCAAGGGAGAACGATGAGGCTTTCTATTCCCAGAAAGATTTACAGTCTCAGAAACCTTCAGTAGCACTTCCACATTGCTCTATAAGGTTGTCAGTGGCAGTCGGTTGTGTTTTTTGGAAATAATAGTAGTTATTTTATTGAGTGAAAATGTGTTCACATTGCTTTCTATTTTAAATAATTTATCATAAATGAAGTTATCTTTTCAAAAACAGACCCCATTTTCCCAGTACCCATGATTTGTATATTCTTTTCTTTCCCCTCAATATTTATTGCCTTTTTAAGTGAAAGTTTACATGGTGAATTAACTGCCCATTTAACATTTTTAATACCGGTTGCTTCATGACATGGGTTTGGCTTTCACCATGTGTCAGCATTCCTATGATTTTTACTGTGTCCCTTTATCATCTAGCTTCCCTTCTTACCCTTGCCCATTCTTCTTGGTTTTAGCGTCAATGTTGACCATTTGGTTTCAAAAAGTTCATGTTTAAGGGAGCACATCGCCCACAGGTGCTACTGCTTACTTTTAAAGTTGCAAAGTGAGTTGCAGGAAGGTTATCTTAGGGCAATCGTCTGAGGGGTTCTTCTAATTTCTATAGGTCAAATAGGTCTGGTCATTTTTAGGAATTTTAGCGTTTCCTGCATCTTTCTTGCATTCCATCTGGAGCCTTCTTGCATTCTATCCGGAGCCTCAGTGTGGTTCTAATAATAGTTGGGCACTATCTAGTTCTTCTGGTCTCAAGTTAGAAGAGATTAGTAGTAGGTTATTAGTCCCTTAAATTTATTTCTTCTTTGACCCTTATATTTCATGTATTTCCTTTTGCTTCATATGAGTAGACTCAAGAGTTGTATCCTAGGTGGCCTCATACCTATTAAAAATTATAACCTTTTATTTTGAAGTAATTGACGAGTCATAAGATGTTAAAATCAGTTGTACAGTGTTCCCATGTGTCCTTCATTTAGCTTCTTCCAATGGCTATATTTTACATAACCAAGAGTATGTTTTCAAAGACAGAAACTGACAATCGTATAATACTATTAAGTAGAGACTTTTAGATTACAGCAGTTTTTGCTTGCACTATTTTTTCCTTGCATTTTTTGGGGGTCATGGGTATATTTCTTTGATATTTTTAATATAGATTCACCAAGAAATTCAGCACAATCAGAATAAAGAACTGTTTCATTACCTCCAAGAAACTCCTACTGCTTTTAAATGGATGCATCCTTTGCCTCACCCTAGCCCATGGCAAACACTGATAGCTTTTTCTGCTTTGTAATTGCATACATCGAGAGCGTGCGATCAGGGGAATGATGCAAGATTTTGAGATTGGCTTTTGAGAGCCATGAGAACTATCCAAGGTGTTGAATGTATCAATAGGGTGTTGTTAATATTGTTACTATTAATTTTCATACTTACTCCTTGTTTCCAGAGCGAAGGGAGGAATGAAAAGAGACAGGAAATGAACTGATCACGAATAGTTTTTACGATCTGTTAAGGAGCTTAGATTTTATTTAGTGTATGTGTTCCATGGATGTGCAAGGAGGTCGTTGATAGGATTTACAGTAAAGAAAAGTTAAACCTTTTATCATAACACTATTTAGTTTGTGTTTCTTTAAAATGAAAAATATGATAATAGTCCTCCCCTCTCCTATACAGTTTCAGAATTAAAGCTGTAAAATACTAGGGGGTACCCCCCAAACTGATGCTCATTTGTCTTTTTGATGTGAGGGGGATAGTGGATTTGGAGTTCATTCCATAAGATCAGGCTGTTAATGAAGTTTTCTATTGTGAGATTCTGAAAAGATTGCATAACGCTATGCAACAACAACAACAACAACAAAAGGTCAGACTTGTGGCAGATGGGGGACTAGTTTTGCCACCACGACGATGCACCTGCTCACACAGCCATCTCAGTGTGCCAGTTTTGGGCCCAAACAGCATGCCTCTCTTGGCCCACACACTTAATTCACCTGACCTTGCTCCGGGAAACTTCTTTTTGTTTCCGTGAATGAAGAGAGACATGAAAGGACAGCGATTTGACCACATAGAAGAAAAAAATGAGGGAGGTGCTATCAGCCATCCAAACAGATGAGTTTGAAAAATGTTTCCAAGGATGGAATCGCAGATTTCACAAATGCATTAAGTGTAATGGAGAATCGTCTGAAGGTGATACGTTTTTCTTATAAAAACATTAAATACATAGCTTCAGAAAAAATCCAGGGTTTTTTTTTTTTTTTTGAGGGGGGTTCCCTCTCATATCATGCATGAGGGAAGGAGAAAACAAAGATAAACTCTGACCTTTGTAGTGAGTCACTAGACACATTTTGAACTTAGAGGTGGGAAAAGCAAAGCCAGAAGATGCTTATGAATATATCTAATTTTCTATGTGAGCTATTTCTTCAATACTCTTTCAAATCTGCGCTCATGCCTAGGCACTATGTTTCTTACTAAATGGGAGTGGCCTTTATAGAGAATTATGGAGAAGGACAGTATCAGGATAAAAACCAGGGTGCAGAATTTGGAGGTTCTCAAGAGATGGAGTGCGAGGTGGTGCAGACAAAGCACCAGCCTAGAAGGTGGACAGGCATTGCCTTGAGTGTAAGAGAGGATGGAGGGCCATAAGACAGCGAAGAGAACTCCAGGACAGGTCGGGGTGGGATGTCATACAGTGGGTGGGGAAGTGTGATGAATGGTTTGAACTGCTGAATGCAGAAGTGAAATTTAAATCTCCCTCACGATAAAACATTCATCAAAAAAAAAAAAAGAAAGAAAGAAGAAAAAAGAATAAGGGAGTTAGGGTTTATGTCAACTTGGCTGCACTAGGATATTCTGTAGTGTAGTTTGGCAGTCTCCCCTATGATTTGACCTAACAATATAAACAATTTCATCATGGGATTGCTGTTAACAGCAATACTGTGAAGGGAAATTTAGGGTGGAGTGCAATGCCTTACCCAGGTCATAGCCTGATGAGGCTTCCTTAGGGGTGTGGCCTGCGTCCCATGTATATATATACATATATATGTGTGTGTGTGCATATGTATCTCATCTGATACACACACACAGATAGACACATCTCAGACACACAGTGCAGAACTACTCTCTCCTTTTTCTTGCTGGCCTGGATCCTGCATCTGACTACTTGGGGCTTGTGCTAGGGGTCTGCCATGTTACTCACCAACCCTGGGACTTGTTGGCAGCCTGACATGTTGCTCGCTGACCTTGGATTCATTCATCTCAGCTTCCACCACCCTGATTCCAGATTCATTTTCCTGCTTCCCGGTTCATCAGCCTGGAAGTGAGTCTGGAAGGGCTTCCAATTTAGCATCAGACCCATGGACTTGAGCTGGACTTGACCTGCACACTTCTGCAGCTGTGTGGGCTTCTCTCTTGATGTGTTTCTCTCTTATATGAGTTTCACTAGTTTTGCCCCTGTGGAAAGCCCAGTCTAGCACAACAAGTTACGAATATAAAGTCATGGGTTTCAGCGCCAACTGCATGTCAGATTAATCTGAGTGTATTTATTAAAGAGCAGGTGCTAACCCCACTGAAGTAAAAATCCACACAACTTTTATGCTTTCATGTATTTATTTGAAGTATATCCGATTGATCCAATGACAAAAGTTCATCCACTGTCAAAGTGAGAGCTTGAGCCCACTGGTGTGTGGGTTCTTTCTCAAGCCACGGGCACAGGAATCCCTCAAAACATTCACTTTTGGAGACAGATGTTAGGTAGCATGTTAGACAGATGTTAGGTAGACAGATGTTAGGTAGACAGATGTTAGGTAGCATGGTTCTTTGCAACATTTAGGGGATCAAGAAGGAAGAAGAGTAAATCATGGAGACATGGGCTGAGCACAAGTTGCAGGAAAGAGTGAAGGAAGCCAACTCTTCATCCAGAGTAGAGAATCCCTGATCTGTTTCCTAGACAGTACATTTTTACAGGAGCAGAAAGCCTCATTGTGTTAGTCTGGGTACTTTAGAGAAATAAATCCACAGAAACTCATGTATAAGAGAGAGTTTTATAGAAAGGTTAAGTGCGCATCAAGAAAACATCCCAACCCATTGCTGCCCAAGCCCACAAGTCCAACATTAACCCATATGTCCAACACCAATCCACAAAGTCCTCCTTCATCTCACAAAACAGATGCAATGATGCCGACTGCAGGAGGAAAGCCGAGTCAGTGAATGTGTAAGCATCTCAGCACTGGCAGGGGTCTCCACACGGCTGCTCCAGCACTCAGAGCTGCATTGGGGTAGGTCCATGTGGCTTCTCCTCAGGAATGTCTTGCAGGAAGTGAGCCTTGCCAGCTAAATCAGGGAACTGGCTAAAGCAGCTGCACCCTGGTCCGACCATCACAAAGCAAGAGACCTGAGAACTTGAAAGGCGAGGCTCACTGAGCCATTTAGCCCTCCGCCCTTCAATTAACCCCACGTGTGTTTATTGGCCAGGTTGGCACAATCAACTAATTACTCACTCATCTTTCTCTCTTGGAGCAGCTAGTGGTTTTGAACTTCTGACTTTATGGTTAGCGGCCCAACACATAACCCACTACACCCCCAGCATTCCTTACTGTTACTATCATCAGATTAGCCACAACCTCACTGCCACTGAGTCAATGCTGACTCATAGCAACCCTATAGGACAGGTGGAATTGTCCTGGTGAGTTTTCAAGACTGTAACTGTTCACAGGAGTATAAAGCTGTGTCATTCCCTATGGAGTGGCTGGTGGTTTCAAACTGCCAACCTTGTACCTTGCATCCGAGTGGGTAGCCGCTATGCTACCAGGGCTTCATCAACATAACTAAAAGAAATGGACTGAATGACTGATTTTTCAATGTAGATTCTTAGCTCTTTCTTCCAATTCTATCTTAGTCTGGAAGCTCTGCTGGGACATGTTCAACGGCATGGCACCCAGCTGACCTCCATTCCGATGGCATTGGCTGCTTATGAAGTACACTGACCACAGCTCCCATGAGTCTCCTGCATGGAAGCTGAGGGTTCTGCCTGTAGCCAACCAGTGCTCCTTTCCTCCAATTGTTTTGAGTACATTACCCACTTACAAAGGTACCCATAATAACTCATACAAAGAGTTCTTGGCTTTGGAGTCAACCACAGTTTAGTTAAAGTCCAAGCTCAGCTGTCTACTAGCTTTTGTGAATGTGAACACCGTTGTACTTATGTTAGCTTCCTGTACTCACCTTCCAAAGGGAGATGGGGGTGGGGCCAGGTGTGTGTGTGTGGGGGGGGTCGCACCCCTGGCAACTCTTCCTTCCATCAGGATGTGGGACTTAATGGAATAAAACAGGTAAAGCACTTGGCAATGTGCTTGGTACATAGTGATTGCTCAATTAATTGCTTAAATATTGCTAATTTTTATGCTAGTAAATATTTAGATCATAGTATATGCAACACAATATGTATTGATGGAATCCACAGGGATTTAGTAATTATTTAAACTTCTAAAACTTAAAGCTGATTTGAAATAGCATCTTGTCGATAAACTTGTAATAATTAATTACTAATGTTTTTTTCAAGCCCCCCCTCCCCCCGCACTTCCACAAGTTCTTTATTTTGATCTGTGAGTGAATAGACTTTCAGAAATCATGAATTTTTTTCGATAGTGTTGGGCAGCTGAAGAGCCACTTTGGGTCCTTAGGACCTTACTAACATTCTGGTGGCCTTATTCAACAATCATGACCTGAGAACTGGCAGGATTGACAAGCGTTGGGCTGCTACCTGCAAGGTCAGCAGTTTGACACCACCAGTCTTCAGGAGAGATGGGACTTTCCTACTCCTGTAAAGAGTTACAGTTTCAGAAACTCACAGGGACAATTTTGCCCTGTCCTAGAAGGCCACTATGAGTTGGCATTAACTCAGTAACAGTGAGTGAGTGTGGGAGGGGTGATGGGGAAAAAGTCCCTGGGTGGTGTCCATGGTTAAAGCCCTTCTCTGCTAATCAGAATGTTGGTGGTTCGAGTCCACTCAAAGGTACCTCAGAAGAAAGGCCCATTGATCTACTTTGGAAAAATGAACTATTGGAAACTCTGTGGAGCTCAGTTCTCCTCAGAGATGCGTGCATTGCCATTTGAGTCTGAGTTGATTGCAACTGACTTGCTTTTTAGTAAGTGGTGCACTGATAACTGCAAGATCAACAGTTCAAATCCAACAGCTGCTCCATGGGCGAAATAGGAGGCTTCCTAATCCCATCTAGAATTCCAGTCTTGAAAACCCACCGGGACAATTCTACTAAGCCTTTTAGGGTTACTGTAAGTCAGAATTGACTGAATGGCCATGAGTTTGGTCTTGAGTTTTGGTGTGAGTTGGAAGTGATTCCATGACAGGGAGGTGTGTGTGTATGTGTGTGTGCGCGCTTTGTAATGTGAGTGGGAGTGACATGGTGAATTATTGCATACAACGTATGTTAATAATAAAAGAAATTGGGAGCAATCTTTAGGCAGCGTGCCTTTGTAAGCACATGTCCCCAGCTTGGTCAGGGAGGGGGCTCAGCTTTGCTTGAAGCAGTGTGCATTTGTTTAGGCTGAGCCTGATGGGTGAGGTGTCTGTGAGCAACATGTGGGTCACTGTGACAGACTGCAGGAACCCTCTTTCCCTTGTTACCAATTGCTAGGAAATGGAATAGGATCACCTGAGAAATTCTACCCCATGCTTTCCCTCCTCACAAGTCTGTGCCACATGTTAGCGAAGAGGTGGGAGCGGCCCTGAAGGGCTGTGGGAGTGAGCTGCTTTCCCACAAGCTGTACAGTGGCCTGGGCATAGAATGATTTAGGTAGGGCAGGCCATGAAAAATGTAGTAATATTCCTTTGAGGGCTTCTGGAATTTCCTGCCTCCTTGCCAGCATTACCCACCTCCCCCACCACCACACCACTAAAAAAAAAAAAAGGGAAAAAGAGGAGGGCTTGCTTAGCTATGATCATCCCAATCCTTAATGATTATAATTCAATGCTGACTTGGTGAGGGTGGAGGGAACCCTCGTGGCTTCGTGGGTACCCGTCGGGCTAATCCGAAAGGTTGGCCATTCAAAACCAACAACCTGCTCCTTGGGAGAAAGGTGGGATTTTTGACTCTCATAACAGTTGTAGTCTCAGACACTCACAGGGGCTGTTCTACTGTGTCCTGTAGAGTCACTGGGTCAGCATTGACTCAATGGTAGTGGGTTTTTGTTTTGCTTTTTGAGAGAGGGTAGAGTCAGATGGGCATTGAACGTGGTTCTCATGTCTAGCGCTAGATTGGAATCTCCGGGGAACCCTGTGCAGGGTATTGAAAAAGCAAACAGAGAAACTCTCCCTCAGCTGGGGTTCAGTGCCACTGGGACAGAGAGAGCAGTGCATCCGGACACAAAGGCAAAAGGAAGAAATAACCCAATTGTTATTTGAGACCCAGTGGGTCTCATATAACCAGTGAGGCCTTTGACCTTTTGAGTTGGCTGAACTGTCTCCCTTCTTATTGTGAACCTGGGTCCACTGGGCACACAGTCTGTTGATTTCAAATCTGTCCAACTGAATTTCCCTGTGTGTGTGAGGCAGCTGCTCTGTCTCCGCAGTGAGCGGCATGAGTTCTCCATCCGCATCCTGGGAATTGTTCTTTTTTAAAGCCTGGGGGCCTCACGCTTTAAGTGGAAATGTATGGTGCTTTCCCAATGGATATTGCATTTAAATCTTAATAATACATCTCTTTCACAAGCGATCAGGAACCAGGCAGGGCGGACAGAAACTGCTTGAGTAAACCATGTGTTTCACATTGACGGCTAAGCCAGTCCTTCCCTTGTGTGCTCAAAAGTCATAATTTGGAAATCTCCTTTTCATGTAAAAAGCAGAAAGCTGTTTAAAAAAAATTTTTTTTATTCTTTTGATAGGAGTGGTCATAAAAGCCCCATAGATGGATAGTTTTGTTTGGAGACAATATCATCTGTATCTTTATATGGGAGACCTGGAGATTGCTTTTTGCTGCATTTCTTGCTCAGTTGGATGCATCTTTCCCCTCCCCGAGCTTCATGCCCAAGCCTGATGGCATCCTGATGCCTTGGGCACATCTCTAGCTTTTATGGCAACTGCAATAGAAACAAAAATTGGTTGAGTGGCATGAAGTGTATTTCAGGAACATCCTAGAGGGCCCGCTCAGAGGCACTAAATTCCCAAGTATTCGCTGACATTTATCGTTGTGCTTGAAATTATTAAATGTCTTTCGGAGCACGTGACACCATGCTTTGCATAGCGTGACATATCTGTCCTCTTTTAAATGCATAGGAATTGGCAACCGTCTCATTTCACTGGTGGGTTTGCTGGCGCATTATCGCAAGGCAGCCCGAATGATTGATGAGTGCTTTTCAGGTAGGGAAAGGCTGCCAGCTTGCTTTGCGTGTTGTCTGTCTCAGAGTTTTGCTTCGGAATTTTTCGATCTCAGCTAAGCATAATCCCTTTTCATGCTAGCAGCCGTAGTCACATGCTCGGGGAGTTCAAATTTGCCATTTTCCACTAGTCTTTCTCACAGCGTAGGCATTTTTACTTAACGCCAGGTGACTCTCCTTTTATTTCCGTCTCGCCTTCCTCAGTGTCGGAGAGATCAGGAACCCATATTCAGCGTTCCTTCATTTCATCTGCTGGCTCCAGGGCCAAGTATCGAGGTGAGAGAGTGGTTGACTCTGGGAAGTGGTAGCAGTGGGATGAGGTTCAATGGCCCCCAGATGCCATTTTTAAAAAGCAGCATTCCCATAGTGCCCGAGCAGCTGGTGAGGCTGGTTAATATGAGAGTTACTGTGACAATACACATTTCTCCCCTTTCCCCCTGTGTTCCTTCAATGGTGTTTGCTTTGATGTGTCCTAAAATTTGCTCTAGAGACACTTAACCATTCTTGGGAGAACAGCTTGCCTCACCCTGACTGGGTGGGTCCAGAGATGTCCATAAGCCAGCCCTTCAGAGATACCAATTTTCAAGTCCTTTCATGCCAGAAAGCTAAGGGGAAGGGGCTGAAGACTAGGAAATCCAAATTGGTAGCTGCATGTTCCACTCACCTACCCCCAAACATCAGATTACATTTGGGCACAGTGTCCTCGGGGGATGGAACAGTAGTAGTTGAGGGGTAGAACTCTCACCTTCTCTATGGGGGAGCTGAGTTCGATTCCTAGCCAAGGCACTTCAGGTCCAGCCACCACCCCTCTAGCAGTGGAGCTTTCTCTGCTGCTTGACTGGTTTTTATGGAGCTTCTAGGCCAGTGGCTCTCAACCTTCCTAATGCCGTGACCCTTTAGTACAGTTCCTCATGTTGTGGTGACCCCCGCAACCATAACATTATTTTCGTTGCTACTTCATACCTGCAGTTTTGCTACTGTTATGAATTGGGTCACCCCTGTGAAAGGGGTCGCGACCCACAGGTTGAGAACCACTCTTCTGGAGTAAGGTGGATATGTGAGGCCAGATTGTCTAGAGAAACAGACCCAGTGACACTCTTCTCTGTAGAAGAAAGAGCTTTAGATCGAGAAATATTTATATGTCAAGAAGGCGTGCTAACTCAGTCTAACTCTAGTGCATAAGTCTGGTGCTAAATCATAAGTCCCTCCTCAGACTCAAATAATCTGGTGCTGGTGACTCAGTATGGTAGCAGGTCCCAGGCCAGTGGGTGCAGAAGTCCACGGATCCAGAACTGGTGCAGACATGGCAAGGGGCTATCAACTCTCAGGATTGGTAGCAGAGACCCAGCAAACAGAAAGGCAAAGTCGCAAAGAGAGAAACCCCTGCTGTTTGTCTTGCTCTTATACAAAAGGCCTGTGACACCAAGGAGGTGCCACCAGGCTGTGACTTGATGGGTGGGTTTGACTTCACCCCTAGCCACGAGTGTCTAGTTCCCATAAGCCCAGCTACCACAATGGACCAGGGAAAAGGGTTGGCAATCTCCTGGACCTCAGCCAGCGAAGACCGTGTGGATCACATGGGTCTGATCTCATTATGTGTGGGGACACCATGCGTCACATGCTGTCCCAACCGCAACACTTTTAGGTAGGTAGCTGAGAGCCATGGTGGTTGATCCAAGTCCCAAGAGGTGCAAGGAGCATGCTTCCGGAAGAACATTAGTAATATCTAACTTTGTATTTCTAGACGTGTTTTACTTCCAAAATTACCTCCCAAAGTATCTTCAGAGGTACCTTTGTCAGGGTAGGAGATAAATCCTTTCCATGGTCCTTCCCCATTTGATATCAGATAATACCTACGGGATTGATAGAATACACAATGGCGCTCAGTGTGTGTTGGATGACCTGCATGTCTGTTGTTGGTCGGATTTAGAGGAATTGTAGCCAGTGAGAATGGTTTGGTGGTCAGATATGCAGAGTTGCTGCCACGTTTTTGTGGATTTCATTTTACATAAGCTATGACGGTCACCAGGCAGTGCCTCTGTTGCGCGGTACTTAAAGGCCATGCGACTAACTCCATCATAAGACTTGGAAATCCAGAGCAGGCATTTCTTTGTTTATGTGTTTGTTTACTTCTCTCTCTCTCCACCTCCTATCCCTTTTTTTCTTTTTTTGGGTACACTTCTCTTGGTGGCTCTGAACCTCACTGGGATAAAAGAGTTTTAGATTCTCTCTCTCTTTTTCCAGAAAGAGCAGCAAATAGAGTTCAATTTGAGTTCAGCAGCATTTTTGGTTTGGTTGCAAATAATCCCTTATGGGGTGGTGGTGGAAGTGGGAGAACTTTGAACGAGCCAGGGCTAGGGGAGGAGAGGGGGAGAGGAGAGGAGGAGGAGGAGGAGGAGGAGGAGGAGGAGGAGGGATGGCTAAGTGTGCCGTAAATACATTTCCTGTTTCCCACAGCTTGGTTAGAATCTAACATCGAAACTAAAGATGGAATTAATTCTTTTCTTCCTGGGATGGTCTGTTTGGCTGACCAGCCCTCACCTCATCTAATAATCCCCACCGCCCAGGCCTCTTGGGTGGAACATTACAGCTACTTTTTTCCACAGCAGATGAGCAGATGGGCGTCCGTCCCTCCTACTGGCTGTTTCCCTGCCGACCTCCCTGTAGCTCGTGGTGGTAATGGAGAAGGAAGAGTCAGGAGAAATACAGTAAGGTTTCCAACATAGATTCACTGATTTGGAATTAGGAGTAGGCCCAACTGGATTTGGCCTTCTTTTAATTTAGAGAAAACAGAAGTCGTGGGAAGTGGGTTAGATATTTAAAAATGGTATGATCTTATAGCAAGAATATGTGACATCTGTCATTTCATTACATTCATTTCATCATACCATTAAACTACTAGAAATGCCTTAAAAAAACAACAACCCCAAATGTAATAGCTGTTCTCATCTCTTTTTTCCTGGGCTCAGCTAAGAATGTAAAACTCTTATTTTGGTACTTCATACATTTCAAACCAATCCAATGTTGTTTTTTTTAAGTACAGGATTTAATCACAAAGGCCTTCAGGACAATCATTGTGAGTCAGCTTGAATTGAATCTGCATTAGAAGAAATAGTACCACTGAAAAAGAAGTACCAATACTATCATTGGTCTTCCATGAATTCTACCTAAACTTGAAGCTTTGTTATGGGCTAAAACAAAAACAAAAACAATTAATTAAATGTGTTACCAGCATCTATGCAGAGTCCTTGGTAAGGTTCAGTCATTTGAGAAAGGTGTGAATGGTTTTTTACAATGAGAAAATTCATGGGCCTGGTTCTCTAAAGACAGGGCCATTTCCCACTGAGAAGGGTATATGCTTCAAAGTTTAAAAAAAAAAGATCATGCCATAGTAATGAATATCATTGAGGGCAGGAATCAGATTTCCTCATAGAACTGAGGAGGACCTGAAGTTTAAAATGCAGAAGAAAATCCACGCAAAGGCCAGCTGGGGACGAAGGAGCACTTTAGGGTTATGTTGATCGTCTGGGGTTGGCAGCGCTCTGGCAACTGTGTCCACGCAGCTGGACAAAGGCCGCGCCCTGCCGTTTCTCTTTCCACTTGGACAGAAATGGAAGTGTCGGGCATAGACTCTGGTCCTTGCCCAAAGCCGAGCCAGTGTTATGGAGTATTTCTGTTTTGAACACATTTGTCCTGACTTCCCCTCTGCTGTGCCTGCCGACTGGAAGGGGAGGGAAACCATCTAGGAGGTATGGCTTGGGTGGAGCAACTCTTTGAAGGTAATGCCCCAGGGTTTTCTAGGCTAACAAATTAGAGCTTTCCTTCAGCAGGCAGAGTTTGGGGTGGGCTGCAGCTGCCCTGGTCTGTCTGTCTTCTCGTGTTCCCTTCCTCCCTTCCCACGCCAGCCAGGAAAGCAGCAGCCCAGTTGTTGAGCGTGGAGGAATGGCAGGGACTGTTACAACAGCTGCTTCTCGTTGTAGGGCAGGGGTTGCAGCATATTCTTGGAAGGTGTGAGATGAGAAACCTATACCTCTCAGTGTGCTGCTCTTGGCCTGTTGGCCTGCGTGCCCCAGAGCTGGGGCGTGCCGGGGTGGAGGAAGTTTGTGGATGCTGGGAAGAGGGGGAAGCCTCCGGAGGTCGATCAGAACTTGAGTCAACATCCAAGGGAGAAGACCAGCCCTATGGCGTGGGTCCTTAAGCTCCTCGTGTGAATTAGAAGGGACCGAGCACAACCCGTGGGAGTCTAGAAGGGGAGGGAGCGGCTGGTGTGGGCAGGGGTGCCACGTGATTAGTCTTGGAGGAAAAAGGCTTCTCATGCTACCTCCTCTTGCTCATTTCTGCTGTGGGTACAGAAGCAGTAATGTGGGAAGTAGGAGGTTTGCTGCTAGAGTTTATTGCAAAAACAGCTGCCCGACTCCATGGCTCCCCCCTCCTGCCTTGCCCCATCCTTCTTTCTGTAGCAGAATGTAGCTATGCTGTAAACTTTGGCAGAAGTGAAGCATTTTAATACTTTTGGAAACAGCAAATTTCTCTGTCCCCCCTTTGGCATGGAACTTTTTAGTTTAAAGCTGGGGAATGAAGGAGAAAGGATAAATAAAACTTTATCCTTTAGTCATTCTAGAAAGGACTTGTGTTGGTCCAGAAAGGGGCAAGAGTTCCTTGGTTTGCAGTCTCCAAGAGCCCAAAGAAGATAAGGTAATAAACTAGTGTTCCAAACTGGCAGGCACAAACCAGAGCTTAAAGTGTGTTTGCAAGCGGCCTTTATTATCATAACCTCTTGAACAGAATGCGCCATTGGAAAGGAGAGCGAATGTTTCTCCCAGGCTGAGTTTATGACCTAGTTTTTTGACCAAGAGCACTTAAGGGATTGCGCTGTGCGAGGAAGAGCAAGGGCACTCGGACAGCATTGGCCGGAAGTTCTGCACACATCAGGAACTCGGGGCTCATTAGAACCCCGAGACATTAAGCAGCAGCTGTTTTATGGGGTGAACTTTTGCATAGATGATTGCAGGAGGCGGATGCTCCTCGGACTGCTGTGTGTAAAGTGGGTCTCTCCGGGCTGAGGCTTCGTCCTTCACCGGAGGCCGATTTTCCCTCAGGGTGGGAGGGGATTGTGCCAAACCTAGGGAGTGCCTTATGGGGCTCAGCCTCTCCCAGTGCGGTCTCCCGCAGGGCTGCACAGGGCAAACCGAGTGCTGTGGGTGGGGTGGGGGAGGTCATTGGAGCCTCAGCTGCCCCTGTGGATGGTCCCAGGCTTCAGACCTGGAGTCACCGAACACAGAAAACACAAGGGACCTTAAGCGAGAGAAATGTTTTTGCTGCCCTTTCTCTCTCTCCTAGGCTGCGTGCTTTGTCTCCCTTCTCGTTCCTCCTTCTCAGTGAACTTTTGGACCCTCTCTCAGCCCTCCCTCTGCTCTGTACTCCATGCATTTAACATGTGGGAATGCATTCTCCAGGAAAAAGGATGAAAAGCAAATGAAAATCTCCTAAAGGAGGCCTGGTGGCACAATGTCTAAGCGCTGGGATGCTAACCAAAAGGTGAGTGGTTCGAACCCATCTTCAGGAGAAGGACCTGTGCTCGGCTGCTGTACAGTTTAGACCAAGGACCCCGTGGGCAGTTCTACGCTGTCCTGTGGGCTTGTGAGGCATCAGAACTGTCTCCAGGGCACCGTGACAGCAGAGCTCATGAATGGTGCAGGCCGTTGGTTCTGGGTCACAAATTCCTGCTTTCTGCGCCTTTCTTTCTTCCTGCCACCTGCTCCCTTGACAATATTTTTCTTGTCATGCAGCCCACGCGTGCCCCCTTTCATAGAAGTACTGAACACAGAATGAATTAGACGTGTTCTCAGGAAGGAGAACCCGTCTCTCTAAGGAGGGCCCATGGAGGGCCCAATGTATGCCATAAGCTACCTAGGAAATGACAGAATTCAAGTTACTATTAATTATTATTTCATGGATCATTGCTAATAAAGATTATTTGAATAATTAAAGTTGTACAACGACTTTCATATTCATAGTATACATTTTAAGGAGCATATACCTTATACATCTCAGACTATAACTATGTGTTTATGTCTAATTTAAAAATTAATAGACACATGATAGTACTATTTTTAAAAAGATGTCTAAAGGGCAGAAAAAGGCCCCTAGTGCTGGGCATAGAGGAGGAAGATGAGATAATTATTGAAAAACAAGGGCTAAAGCAGCCTATGGCAGCTATAGAACATCAAGCAAATGTGATCATATGGGAAAATATTCAATATTCAGACTGCTTAAGGAGTGCTTAAAATTTAATTTGCAGCAGACAACGTAAAAGAAAAATATAAGACTGCATATATATCATCATTCATGTAAAAATACAACAGCGCTAACTATTTAAATATAGATTATGGACATTTATGATTATTATATTTTTATGCTCTTCCCTTCAGTTTATACAATGAGAAGTAAATCTTTTATAATTAGGACATGTAGTCTGTATTAGAATACTTGGATAAGTAAGCAGTGAGGTATTCTCTGTCTTTAAAAATGTTCCCTCTCTGGTTCAATGGGCGTGCTGTTGAGTGGATTCTGTCTCATGACCACCCTGTCCATGCCTATCGGGGTCAAACTGTGTCCATCTGGGTTTTCATGGCTGGGACCAATCAGAGGCAGCTCCCCCGGCCTGTCTTTCAGGGTGCCACCGTGTGAGTTTGAACTACGAACTGTCAGGTTAGTAGTTAAATGCTTAACTTGCAAAACACCAAGCAAGTGGTTTCTGTCTCAAATCTGTTCCTATTTGCCAGGCTTTTTATCTTCTGGATGACTCCCAGAGTTTGGGGGGACAAACCCGGGGATTTCCTACTGGGTTTCTTCCCGAATCTTTAGTGTAAGGAAACAGAGCCCCCCTTGGCTACTTTCACAGGCTCTGTGTTGCCTCTGCTTTTCAATCAGCATCTCCCCTTCCTCCCCCTGCCCCTCCGATTCTGTTCTGAGCTTACAGTATGCTTCCGCATTTCCTGGGGGCTCTTGCTCTCTGACCTGTCCACTACCCCCGGACCCGCTTTTATGATGTTCCTGCTCTGCCTTCTCTGTCCACCAGCAGACCCCCGAGGTCCTTTATTGCAGATGACTCATATTCAGGGAACAACAAGTCGCCATTAAAGTTAATCGTGCTTCTTAGGGACCCTGCTTGTGGCCATAAACTGTGCAACTAGGCATGAGCCATTGCCATTTGCAATACAGTGCATTAATTGTTCAGAGATGTCTATAAAAATAGAGGAGGGCAGATTAAAATCGCATAGGAACCACAGAGACTTCTTTGTTCTGACCCAATTGGTGCTCCCAGGAAAGGGCTTTTCCAGTTGGTACGCAACTGGGGACTGGTAGCGTTGCAGACAGGAAGGATGGAGCGGAATCAGACACATGGCATCACAGTCCACGTTTCTCAGATGGTCAGCTTCCCATATCTGGATTGAGAGAACATTTTGCCCAGTCGTAGTGCCACCCAGCTTGGCCAACTGAATGAATCCTCCCAGCTAGCGAGCAGTCTTAGCTCTGGGCTTAACCTGCAGTCACTTTTATACTATTCACTTCAGGAAAACAAAAGCAGAGCTACTTCAGTCCATTCTTCCTCCTCCCTTCCTTTGAACTTGAAAAGAACATGCACTACACATTAGAATCATATGATGACAGTCCCCAGGCGCCACGCATTCCCTAGTGACAACATACGGTCCTATAATAGTTCAGGTTTATCTTTCTATTTCTTGCCTATGTCTACACTTCTTACACTTAAAAATAATTTTTTTATTGAGGGCTCTTACAGCTCTTGTAACAATCCATACATCAATTGTATCAAGCACATTTGTACATAGGCTGCCATCATCATTCTCAAAACATTTGCGTTCTACTTGAGCCCTTGGTATCAGCTCATAGTTCCCCTCTCTCCTCCACCCTCCCTCCTTCATGAACCCTTGATAATTTATAAATTATTATTGCTTTTTCATGTCTTATGCTGACCGATGCCTCTCTTTACCCACTTTTCTGTTGTCCGTCCCCCTGGGAGGGTGCTATATGTAGATTATTGTGATAATTCCCCCCATCTCCCCCCATCTTCCCCTTCCCCTCCTGGTATTGCTACTCTCATTATTGGACCTGAGGAGTTTATCTGCCTTGAATTCCATGTGTTTCCAGCTCTTATCTGTACCTATGTGCATGCTCTGGTCTAGTGGGATTAGTAAGGTAGAATTGGGGTCATGATAGTGGGGGGGGGGCATTAAAGACCTAGAGGAAAGTTGTATGTTTCATCAGTGCTATGCTGCACCCTGACTGGCTCATTTCTTCCTTGTGACCCTTTTGTAAGGGCATGTCCAATTGTCTACAGATGGGCTTTGGGTCTCCACTCCACAATCTCCCTCATTCCCATTGATATGATTTTGTGTTCCGGGTCTTTGATGCCTGGTACCTGATCCCATGGAGACCTCGTGATCACAGGCTGGTGTGCTTCTTCCATGTGGGTTTTGTTGCTTCTCAGCTAGATGGCCGCTTGTTTATCTTCAAACCTTTAGACCCCAGACACTATATCTTTTGATAGCTGGGCACCATCAGCTTTCTTCACCACATGTGCTTATGCACCCATTTTGTCTTCAGCGATCTTGTCTGGAGGCCGAACATCATGGAATGCCAGGTTAATAGAACAAAGTGTTCTTGTATTGAGGGAGTCCTTGATTAGAGGCCCAATGTCTGTCTGCTACCTTAATTACCATATAAATACATGTACATAGATCTATTTCCCTATCATTATATATAAATATATTTACATATGTACAAGCCTATATTTAGACCTCTATAAATATCCTTTGCCTTCTAGTTCTTTCCTCTATTTCCTTTGACGTTCTCTTTGTCCCACTATCATGTTCGGCCTTCATTCAGGTTTCAGTAATTTCTCTCAGTTACATTACCCTTGATCAAACCTTACCAGGTCTTCTACACCCTCCTCACCATGGATTTTGGATCACTTGTTCCCTTGTTCCTGGGTTTGTTAACACCCACTTCCTTTCCCCTGCCTCCCCCTCTCTCATGTCCCCCTGGAACCATCAGTCGAGTTGTTTTCTCCTCTGGATTGTTTATCCTGCCTATCTTATCTAGATAGACATACAGAGATTATAATAAGCACAAAAACAAGATAGAGCAAAGCAAAACAACAAAAGAAAACAAAACAACAGCATAAGACCAACGACAAAAAAAGAAAAGCCTATAAATAGTTCTAGGTCACTTTGTTGATCTTTAGGAGTGTTTTCTGGTTGAGTCTGATGGGGTGTCACACCCTGGCCCCCACATCTATTTTTGGTATTCCCCAGGGACTTCGTTGCGTTGCTGCCCTGCTTCTCTGTTGTGCCCATCCCCGATGTCCCTCCTTGACTCCTCATACTTAAATCTGGCACCGGTGACAAGATTGACCATCAGTAATTACTTGAGAATATTCTGTCGTTTTCATGTCTTTCATTGTGAGCACTGCTTTATCTGGCTAAAATTCTGTAACAGTGGCCATCGCTAGTTAAGCTTGGATGTATCTGTTACATCGGTATATTCTTCCTCATTGGATGACCTGTGCATGTTTAGGGTCGATTAAAGAATTCTGGCCAAAGGTCACAGACCCCACATAATATACATGGCTAACATGCTTAGCTGCTAACCAAGCGACTGGTGGTTTGACTCAATCCACAGGTATACCAGAAGAAAGGCCGCACATCTCCTCTGGAGAATGTGCCATTGAAATCCTGTAGACTACAATTCTGCCTTGAAACACATGGGGTGGCATGAGTCCAATCAACTCGATGGCATCAGTTTGGGTGTCTAAAACCCACAGAGCTGCCAGTCCCTGGATTGCAGATGACTTCTGTCCTTAAGTCCGTGTTTAAGTCAAGCTTATGCATAAATTGGAACGGTGAAGTACAATTCTTATTGAATGTCCGTTTTGTTACATGTACGTCTTAGTCTATAAGGAACCTCTCTATGCATAAAAATCACATTAAAGAAATTCCCAGCTACACTGAAACATCTTTCCCATCACCATCGACCAGAAAGCCAGGCCCAGGGTCCAAGGAGTCTGTTCTGCTAGGACAGAGTAAAACTGCCCTTGAGGGATTCCAGGTCTGGACATCTTCATGGGAACAAACAGTCTCATCTTTCTCCTCCGTGCATTTGAATCACTGACCAGCATTTACCCCACGGCACCCCTGGGCTCCTGCAACATAGTAATACAGTAACAATAGCCACAACAACAGCAATACTGTTTTGATGTATGTTGTTAATAATCTGGGAACTGCCTGTACTTCCTTTTGTTTTCATGATTATGGGGTTTACAAGGGAAGTTAACGGGTTACAATTCAATTGTACAATTCATTTGAGAAATGCTCATGATACATAAGGTTGGCC
>NW_022109767.1:6460124-6461311 GCF_000313985.2 Echinops telfairi | reverse complement strand
CCAGTCTCTAAAGCCAAAGTTAGTAAGTTCAAATCTTGGTCCCATGTCTTACTTGCTTTTTCTACAAAGTGGGATCTGGACTTCATAAGGTTGCTATAAATTCATGGGATTGTTGATGGGTGCTCCTGAGTCAACAAGGTACAGCAGCCCTGAGTACAAAGAAACTACACACTGTCCAGTCCTGCACCCTCCTCAAAATCTTTGCTTTGTCTTAGCTCATAGCTGTAGCCCTTTTGTCAGTCCATTAGTTGAGGGTCTCGCTCTTTTTCATGGAACTTCTACTTTACCGAGCATGATGCCTTTCCCCAGGGAAAGGTTCTTTTTGATATGTCCAAAGGAAGTGAGACCAGGGCTCACATAACGCCTTCTAAGGGGCATTCTAGCTACACTTCTTCCAACCAAGGTTTGCTCTTTCTTCTGGCAGCGCGTGATATATAAGGGTACTTCGCCAACACCCTAAAACACATGCATTCATTCTTCTCCAGTTTTTCTTATTCATTGTCCAGCTTTCCCAAGCCCAAGAGGCTGTTGAAAATGCCCTGGGTGGGCTCACGTGCACCTTAGTCCTCAAAGGGACAACTTTTGCTTTTGCACACTTTAAAGAGGTCCTCGGCTCCAGATTTGCCCAGTGCAATACGTTGTTTGACTTTTTGACTGCTGCTACCATAAGCGTGGACTGTGGCTCAAAGTACAATAAAACCCTTGCCTACTTGGCCCTGTCTTGAGAATTAAAAAACGAAAATGTTGAGGTGTGATCCAATCAGAAGGCTGTTGTGCTTTATCTGTATCACTGGGCGCATCAAGTACTGTCACTTTGCGCAATCCAGGTTGTGCCATCTGTATCATAGAGGGTTAAGGACTCTTCCTCCAATCCTGGAGCCGCGTTCTTCTCCACATAGTTCATTGTCACCGATGATTTTCTCGGCAGGCCGTCTGATGGGGCAGGTGAAAGGATACAACTCTGACGGAGAGCATGCCTGATTTTCACTCTTACAACCTGTTCTGCCTGAAGGCTCACCTCTTGATCTATGTACGGTTTCTACATGGGCACAGTTAACCACTCTGGACCCTCTGTCCTCCGCAATGTTATCCATGTCTGTTTATAATCTATACAGTGAACCCTCGTTTATCGCGGTTAATCGGTTCTAGACCCTACTGTGATAAATGAAATTCCGCGAAGTAGGATT
>NW_022109767.1:6431923-6460024 GCF_000313985.2 Echinops telfairi | reverse complement strand
ATCTTGTGACTTCCTGGTAACCACAAGGTCATCAGTTCAAAACCACCAACCTCTCTGTAGGAGAAAGGTTGACAATCTTGGGAACCCACGAGGGCAATTCAACCCTGTCCCACAGGGTCACCATGAATCAGAATTGACTTGATGGCAGTGAAGTGTTTGGGGATTTTTGGATTTTTTTTTTCTTAGTAACAATCCACCCATTAGCTCTGATTTGCTGCTGAGTAGGCTCCAAGTCATAGGTAACCCACCTAACAGTCTCATAGTGCTTTCGAGGCTGTAACCTATATGAGTAGATTGCCAAGTCTTGAACTGCCAGTCATTTGTGTAGCAGCCAAACGTGTAACCTTTGTGCCCTAGCACTCCTGGTTGTTCAAGAGCAGTGTTCTTACAGTGGGTGATAGTGCACCTTAGGTATCTAAAAAGCAGATGCCTACACTTTATCCTGGATTGTGGTGAAGCACAAACATTTTTCATTGCTGTGGACTGATGAGTAATTCTCTTCCTGAAAAGGCCACATAAGTTGGGGAACCTGTGTTCTAGAGGAAGTAGGGGAAAAAAACCCAGTCTCTAAAGCCAAAGTTAGTAAGTTCAAATCTTGGTCCCATGTCTTACTTGCTTTTTCTACAAAGTGGGATCTGGACTTCATAAGGTTGCTATAAATTCATGGGATTGTTGATGGGTGCTCCTGAGTCAACAAGGTCCAGCAGCCCTGAGTACAAAGAAACTACACACTGTCCAGTCCTGCACCCTCCTCACAATCTTTGCTTTGTCTTAGCTCATAGCTGTCGCCCTTTTGTCAGTCCATTAGTTGAGGGTCTCGCTCTTTTTCATGGAACTTCTACTTTACCGAGCATGATGCCTTTCCCCAGGGAAAGGTTCTTCTTGATATGTCCAAAGGAAGTGAGACCAGGGCTCACATAACGCCTTCTAAGGGGCATTCTAGCTACACTTCTTCCAACCAAGGTTTGTTCTTTCTTCTGGCAGCGTGTGATATATAAAGGTACTTCGCCAACACCCTAAAACAAATGCGTTCATTCTTCTCCAGTTTTTCTTATTCATTGTCCAGCTTTCCCAAGCCCGAGAGGCTGTTGAAAATGCCCTGGGTGGGATCACGTGCACTTTAGTCCTCAAAGGGACAACTTTTGCTTTTGCACACTTTAAAAAGGCCTTTGGCTCCAGATTTGCCCAGTGCAATACGTTGCTTGAATTTTTGACTGCTGCTTCCATGAGCATGGACTGTGGCTCCAAGTACAATAAAACCCTTGCCTACTTGGTCCTGTCTTGAGAATTAAAAAACGAAAATGTTGAGGTGTGATCCACTCGGAAGGCTGTCGTGCTTTATCTGCTTCACTCGGCGCATCAAGTACTCGTCACTTGGCGCAATCCAGGTTGTGGCATCTGTATCATAGAGGGTTAAGGACTCTTCCTCTAATCCTGGTGCCGCATTCTGCTCCACATAGTTCATTGTCACTGATGATTTTCTGATGGAGTCAGGTGAAAGGATACAACTCTGATGGAGAGCATGCCTGATTTTCACTCTTACAACCTGTTCTGCCTGAAGGATCACCTCTTGATCTATGTACAGTTTCTACATGGGCACAGTTAACCACTCTGGATGCTCTGTCCTCCGCAATGTTACCCATATCTGTTTATAATCTATACTGTTGAATGTGTTTGCATAGTCAATAAAACACAAGGAAGCATCTTTCTGGTATTCTCTGATTTTTGCCAATCTCTATTTGACATTAGCAGTTAGACTGCTCATTCCATATCCTCTTCTGAATCCAGCTTGAATTTCTGTAAGTTCCCTGTCGATGTACTGCTATAACTTTTCTTAAAACGGTTTTATTGGGTTAATTCTGCTCTGATAAAGGTTTTCAGCTTTGGAAACCAAAGGGGGGAATTCTACTCTTGTCTTGTAAAGTGACTTGGTGACAGTGAACTTTTGAGTTTGAATCACTGATTTGGAAGAAGCAGTGAATTAGTTAAGGTTGGAAGTTCAAATCCACTAACTGCTACAAGGGAGAAAGATGAATCTGTGTGTATTAGTCTGGATACTTTAAAGAAACAAATACACAGCAATTCATGTGTAAGAGAAGGTTTTATAGAAAGGTTAAATGTGCTGAAAGAAAACATCGCAACCCAGTGCTGCCCAGGCCCACAAGTCCAACATTAACCCATTAACCCGTATGTCCAACACCAATCCACAAAGTCCTCTTCCATCTCACAAAACAGTCACAATGATGTTGATTGCAGGAGGAAAGCCGAGTCAGTGAACGTGTAAGCATCTCAGCGCTGGCAGGGCTCTCCACACGGCTGCGCCAGCACCCAGGGCTGCATCTGGGTAGGTCCATGCCGCTTCTCCTCAGGGATGTGTTGCAGGAAGTGAGCCTTGCCAACTAAAGCAGGGAACTGGCTAAGGCAGCTGCACCCTGGTCCGACCATCAGAAAGCAGGAGACCCAGAACTAGAAAGGCGAGGCTCATGGAGCCATTTATCCCTCTGCACTTCAATTAACCCCACATGCGTTTATTGGCCAGGTTGGCACAATCAACTAACTACCTCACTGTGTGCTCTCATAAAAATGGACAGCCTCAAAAGGGTCAAGAGGAGTCTAAATCAACTTGATGGCAGTGGGCTTTTAAATTAATGAATTACTTAATGTTAACTTACTGACTCAAGGAGCCCTGGTAGTGAAATGACCAAATGCATAACTACTAACCTGAAGGTCGATGGTTCAAAGCCACCTAACCTTTGCACTTATAACGATTACAACCAAGAAAACCCTATGGGGGCAGTTCTTTTCCGTCATGTGGGTTGCTGTCTAGGACACCCCCTCCTCAGAACCTACTGGCTCAAACCCTCCAATAAGTCTTCAATGACCGGCCCCATCCACCCAGATGTCCTTCTCCTGGCATCCCAAATTCAAATCTCCTTCTTGGATAGAAGTTAGACAGGCTTGCACTGTGTGCAATACGCAGAAGGCTGGGTTTACCCCAGGAAAATGAGGGCACTTTGATAGGCTGGAGTGTATGCAGGAGGGATTATTCACCCTCTGTGGGCAGGCGGATGATCTGGGTGCAGGGTTGATGGCTCTCTGGGTCCCCTGATATTGGTGGGTTTATCCGTACTAAAGATTGCCTTTCTTTCAAGATGACTCCTTCATCATCCTTCTTCTTACTCTGATGCTCATCATTAAGAGACGAAATTTCTGGAGCTGTCAGCAGTTTCTGTTGTCCTCCCTGGTCAAAGACGGTTCTGCAGCCTAAGGAGGAAAGTCTCTTTGGGAAGATTTTCAGCACGAAAGAAATGCTGAGTGTAAAAAACCATACATTCATGGTGCAGTGCACTCTTTTACCTACTGAGAACGGGCATCTGCTTGTCAAAAATTTTATTGCAGTCAAAGGCATTTAGAGGTGGTTATAAAGGAAAGGGGCGGAAGGGAAAACATGAAGGAAAGAGAAACTGTGTTTGTGTCCCCGTTGGCAACCATCACACAATAATGTCCGACTGCCTCGATTCTTTCCCCATGTACACATTTCTACGCTGCAATGTATTGCTCACGTTATCTGAGACGTCTGGCATATTGCTTTTTGATCAATGCTTATCAGGGAAGAGGCTGGGCAATTATTTATGAATAAAATGATTCTCTGGCCTGTGGTTTAGCAACAGGGAGTGGTAGAATTTAAGAAAGATGGCTTGTGGTTCCGAATGTGCCGACTCATATCGGGAGCAGGGATGAAAAGGATGGGAAGATTCACACTCAGAGAAGCGACGACAAGCCACTGGGTGTAAATAACGGAATGCAAAGTAGGAAGGAGGGGACTGCTTGCCTTGGAGGAGCTCAGGGAAGGCTAGAACCTGAGAATGTAGGGCCAGTTTTGTTTGGCAGCGAGACTCAAAATCCCGCAACTCGCGCACACATGCGCGCGCGCGTGTGTGTGTGTGTGTGTGTGTGTGTAAATGCCATTTCTATTAAAAAATATATAGTATAGCAGTCTTATTGACAGTCTTATTGACTTGCCATCCCCAAGTCTTTTTGCTGGACGAGTCTGGTGGAGTCTATTGAGTGTAACTGAGCTGTGTCACCTTTACTCAGGAGATCTGTCTAGCTCTGCTGATTAGAGAGAGCGGGGGACTTTTGTTGGATGTTATCGTGACCTGCTGGTCTGCCAGCTTCCACCCAGGTGTAGAGACCCAGATAACTTGGGAGGTAGAAGCTGTGACTGTATTCCCCATCCTCTGAGCAGAGAACCAGGGAGGCGACCCTTGGCCTTGGACTAGAAGTCTCATATGCTCAGATTCCCTGTGCACCGACTCCCCTGTTAGCACTTGTTTTTCACGTGATGACTGATACTTACTTTATTCAGGCTCACCTTCTTGATCTTCCTGATGAACTCTTCTACTCACTCTTCTAATCAATGATACTCTTGCTCCTGCCATTGTCTTGACCTTGACCTGGGAAACTGCTCTTCCAGGTACAACTCTTACTTTCCTCGATTTCTCCAACTTTTCCTTCCCTTCATGTTGCTGCCCATCCTCACTCCATGATACTTTTACGAGATAGGAAATTAAAAGCGGATGTGGGCGTGTATGTTTTGTGCATTACAACTGTTATGAGCCCAAAGCCAAAACTTGTGACTAGAATGTTTTATGAGTCCTATATATCATTCATCAGTACCTTCCTTCATTTCATTGGGTCATGGAGAATGCACATTTTGCTTAGATTTTTGATGAGAGAGAGCATGGCCCCAAATGAACAGTGTCGGCTATGTTGCACTACCGATCTGGCAATTGCATGAACAAGCCCTGTCAAGGGGATTCTTACCTCACAGCGGTCCCGTGTGTGCAGAGTAGAACTGGACTCCATAGGGATTTTAGGGCCATGGCCTTCAGGAAACAGATTGCCAGGCTTTGCTTCAGAGGCACCTCTGGGTGGGACTGGACCCTCGCCACATTGGTGACACCCAGCGGACACTGAATCTGACAATCATTTAACCTAAAACAAAACTGAAAATGAAGTGTAAGACCCAAAGGCAGGGTCGAGGTTGAATGCCACTGAGCAGAGCCAGACTCCCAGCATCTCTATGTGGGACAGGGCTTTGCTATGCCGCAGCTGTTACCGAACCAGAGCCTCTGTGTGAGTTTGAACTGCCAACCTTTTGGATAGAGTCCAGGCACTTACCATGGCACCACCAGGGCTCCTACTTAAAGGTACAGTGGGTCCAAGACATGCTTATTTGTTATCTTCTCTAAGCCTCCTTAGTAGGGCCAGGGACTAATTTTCACCAGTGCCTTGACTTGTCTGGTCAATTAGCTTGACAGGTCTCTGCGGAGGAAGCCTAGGATGTGAAAAGGGTTGGGCCCTATTGAGTAGATAGTTAACTGAGTACATCAGCTACTTGCCATCTCTCCCCTCCACTTTAATTTTGCCCAGATGAGTAAATAATCTTTGTAGAACAAAATCATGATTAAGCACTCAGCACAATGTAATGCTCACTACAGGCCAAATGGTATGTTTTTTTCAATATATGGATCTCATAGGGATTTTTTTTATCTGAACTTCATTTGAAGTAACCTTGGCAGAAGAAGACTAGCTGCTCAAAACTATAGAGGTTATTTTGAACTAGAGTATAGAAAGTACATGTAATAATTAATATAATAGCAGATAAACGTGCCTGAGGTTAGAAGTTGCTACATCTATATTGCATGTAAACAAAGTATTAGCCAAAAGTACTTTCAGAGGGCCCTAATTACATCTGTTTTAATATAATTTAGTCTGATTTAATGATATTTTTATATGAATTTGCTTATGGTGCTCGTTGATTGTAATTTCCTTTCACTGGGAAGAGTTTAGGGGAAAAAACACCCAAAACCAAAAAAACAAAATCCATAGATGTCAAGCCAGTTCTGACTCATGCTAACTCTGTAGGACAGAGGGCAACTGACTGCTCCATAGGGTTTCTAAGGTTATAATAATTTTTTATGACAATCTTAATTTTTATTATTGGGAATCAGATAAAGGATCCCAGAGAAAATGGATTTTCCATTCAGCAATTCACTAGTCTCATGCCTGCAGTCCCCACAGTGCAACCTAACCTATCCCACTTCTTCCCTGGGTTTCCTATCTCCGTTTTTCTTTCCTATTCAGCCATGGTGGTATAGTGATTACGTGTTGGGCTGTGATCCTCATGGTCAGCAGTTCAAAATCACCAGCAGCTCCTTGGGAGAACAACTGGGCTCTCCAGTCCCACGAACAGCTACAGTCTCAGAATCCCAAGGGGGTCACCGAGTCAGCAATGACTCCGTGGCAGGGAGTTTTTTGAGTTTTACCTCGCCTTTTGATTTAAAATGGTTGCTTATTGTGGAAAGTATATTTACAAGGATAATGCATGCACTCTCTCTCCATTCACATTAACGTTGGCTACTGGTTTTTCACCTTTGCCTTTAGTTATATTTTCTCCTCTCAGCCTACTTTCTTGAGTGTCAGGAAATGGGCCTTAATTTTCCCGAGTGTCTTTTCTGCATTAATTGATGTGATCATGTGTTTCTGTTTTATTTAAGTCATGAATTATGTTGATGATTTTAAATGTGGAGCCATCCTTGCATACCTGGTATGAATCCTATTCGTCATGAAGTATTATTATAATAGTTATTATTATTATTGATAGGTGGTCGAATTTTATTGGTCAGCATTTTATTGAGAATATTTTTCTATGTTCACGAGGGATATAATTTTCATTTTTAGTAAAGACTTTGCGCTGGCCTCTTAACCACTAGGTCAGCAGTTGGGGTCCACAAACTTCCGCTCAGGAGAAAGACAAGGCTTTTCTACTCAGACAGAGGTTTACATCTTCAGAAACCCTCAGGGACTGTTCTGCTCTCTCCACAGGGCTGCTAAGGGTAGAATTAACTTGATGGCAATGGTGTGTGTGTGTATGTGTGTGTGTGTGCGCGCGCGTGGGCACACTTGATTTTTGTATCAGGGTTATATTAAGGTGACCAGACATCCTGCTTTTGGCAGGACAGTCCTGATTTTTAATAATTTTTCCTGCATCCCACGGCATTTTAAAATAGTCCCGAATTTTGGAAAGAATGCATGACAAGCTAGGGTATATGGTTTTCGGCTGCCATGTGGCTATTTCGCCAGGATATGAGTTTTATCAATGGTGTCCCGCTTTACCAAGATTAAAATCTGGTCACCTTCGTACTTGCTTCATGAAAGGCATTCAGGAGTATTCCATCCATCACTTTCCATCTTCTGGAACCATTTGACTAGACTTGGTGTCAACTCTTCTGTGAAGGTGTGGTGGAATTCAGCGTACTTATTGATCGGACGGCAAGTGTTGCTGTTATTTGCTGTGTGTTGATCTGTTCCCACTTCCTTTGTTGCTATTCTTTTTATGTTTCAGTCATCTTCAGGATTTTCCCTTTTTATTTTGATGGTAGTTGCTTATTGCCTTTGATCTTACCCTCTTGTGAACGTAGACGATAATTATAAAGTTCACATTTTTGTTTTGTTGCTTTGGTGACCCTAGCCACGTGTAGCAGGGTGTCTCCTGTAGTTTCTTTAGGTAGAAGAGTGGAGAGCTTGTTGCTGGCCATTGCCATCGAGTCGACTTCCACTCCTGCAGACTCCTTGTGTCAGAGTAGAACTGCTTTCAGAGGGGGTCCTTGCCCTTGGCCTTTGGAACGCAGATCATCAAATCTCGGTATTGACACAGTTCGGGTTTGAACTACCAACCTTTCAGTAGGTCCTCTGGGACTTAACCATGAGTGTCATCAACTACTTGCCAACGTATAGCTAACGGATAGAAAGCACGTGATTCAAGTTTACACTTAAAAAACACACACTAACATTTACACACAATAAAGCGCACACATCTTTTTGGTGCGTTTGTTGACATTTGACAAATGGACACACTTGCATGTTATATAATGATCCCTTCTGTTGCTTTTTAGCTACTCTACCCACTTCCTTCCCACTCCAGTCTTCTTACCTATTCCCTCACTCTTGTGAATCTGCAGTTGGTTTCTATTTATAATATAAATTGGTTTCAAATATTTATTATAAATGGAACCCTATAGTATGGAATCTTTTGGGATGGGCATTTTTCACTCAGTGTATTTCTTTGGAGAGAGATTCAAGATGAATTAGCAATGCATTCCTATTTTATTGCTGAATACTATTTCATGGTATGGATAAATCAAATGTACTGAACCATTTATTTCTGGAAGGACAACGGGGCAGTTTCTAGGTTTTGACTCTTAGGTGTAAAGCTTTTAAGAACAGGTGTGTTCAGGATTGTGTGTCAACATGAACTTTTCTTTCAGCGGCATATACCTTTCTATGAGCGTAACGGTGGTGCTGGAGAAGAATCTTGAAAGTACCCTGACCTGCTAAAAGGACAAACCAATCTGCCTTAGAAGAAGTACAGCCTGAGTGCTCGTTAAAGGCAAGACTTCACCTTACATACTTTGGACACATTGTCAGGAGACACCAGTCCCTGGAGAAGGACATCATGCTTGGTAAAGTGGAGGGGCAGCAGACAAGAGGAAGACCCTCAGTGGGGTGGATTAAAGCAGTGGCTGCCACAGTGGGCTCAGGCACAGGAACATTGGGAGGATGGTGTAGGGCCATGCAGTTTCCTTTTATTGTGCCCAGGGTCCCTGTGGGTTGGAACCAACTTAATGGGAACGAACGAACAACAACAACAACAACATGGTTCATGCATGGTTAGTTTCATAGGAAACTTTCTCAGAGTAGCTCTACCATTTATAATCCCACGAGCAATGTATAAATGATTCTGTTTCTTTGCATCTGTTGTCAACATTTGCTACTGTCACTGAAAACTTTTTTTTAGTCTTTCTGCTAGCTATGCAATGAGATCTTGTTGTTTTCATCTTCATTTTCCTGATATCTAATTATTTTGAATGTCTTCTCCTGCGCTTATTTGCCATTAGTATGTATTGACAAAATGGCTTATTTTCTGACTGATGTCCTTCTTTTGCCATCTATGTTTAAAAGGCAGATTAAACCAAACACCACCTTGCCTGCCCTTGAGAGATGCTAATAGTAGCTGAGTAAGTAGATAGAGGCATTTAAACACCTCATGGTTGTATGTGATTGTTGTACAACAAATAGGTGAAAACAATTGTCAACTCCATTTGCAGCTTCCACACTCCTCTTGGTAATCTCTTGAGCTGCCAATGACTTCCAGTCTCCCCGGCTCTGTGTTCTGCCTTCCCCGGGCCCCCACCTTTCTGTTAGTTCTGTTTCTCTCCTCCCGGACAAGCCTGGCTGGCAGCTCCTCCTCCTTAACTAGTTTAATTCTGAAGAGTATTGATGGGTGCCTTCAACAGGTCTGCTGGACCAAAGTCCTATTCCCCGCACTCCCCCCCCCGTAGAATCATTTGGCTCTGCACAGGGTTCTGTAGTGCTTGGTTTTATCACTCTAAGAGTTGAGACAACATGTCAGCTTTCTGGGCGGAGGGGTAAGGAAGAAGCAGCCTCGAGGCAAAAGCAGAAGACCTTTGCAGTGGACTTGGTAATGTGTTTACTGTAGAGTGACACATAGGGGGCATTGGGACATTTCCTTACATGATGCAGTTTGGACCAACTGCATAGGGTAGAAAAGAGCCCAAGGCTTAGAGACAAAGGACCCTGCTTTGTGGCCATGTCCCACTCTTATGAGTTTAGAGACATTGAGGAGGTCTGGTTACCCAGTGGTTCAAGCATTTGTCTGCCAACTGAAATGTGAGCTGCTGGAATGTTGCTCTGTGAGAGAAAGATGCGCCTGTCAGCTTCCAGAAATCGTATAGTCCTGCACCATCCCCACCACTGGCTGGGGATTGGACTGTTTGCTCCATAGGGTTTTCTTTGCCTCAATTTTTCATAAGCACATAGCTCAGACTCTCATTCTAGTCCATGTAAGTTGGGAAGCTCTGCTGAAACCTGTACAGCATTATAGCACCGGGCAATTCACTGCTGACAGTCAACGGGTGACCACACATGATGTGCATTGGCTGGGAATCAATTCTCTCTCTTCGCTTGGAAGGCAAGATTTCAACACAGAACCACTGATGCCCCTACCACTGATCTTAGTGTGTGCAATTTAAATTTGTGAGATAGGATACTTTAAAGGTCTAAAGGCTGATTTAAGAATCAGATTAGGTCAAAGCCTGGATGTCTGTGAAAATGCCTTCAAAACTATCATGTGCTATACAAATGTTAAAAGAGCCCTGGTGGCATAGGGGGTTACTCTTTGGGCTATTCACCCTAAGGTCAGCAGTTCAAACCCACCAGTCACCCCTCGGGTATAGACAAGGCTTTCTGTACCAGTAAGATTTACATCTCTGAGTCTGAAATCAATGCCATTGAATGCAAATGATTTTATCAGATGTAGGGTGGTGGTTCTTGAAAAATTACAGCTGTGAGAATTCATGCAACTCAAAAGTCTTTCTTCACAAATGATTTTAGGTAGTTATTGGATAGTGTCAGGAAAAAAAAGGAGTTCTTTTAGACATGCCCTTCTAGATTCTATATGTCTTCCATACCTACTCTTTGGACACACAGAAATGGATTGGATCCGCACCTACTTTACATTGTAATGACTCAAAAGCATGAGGTGACATTTATTAAAATTTCCCCTCATTCTGGGAGAACCAGTACAATGACTTCAGAGAAACAACAGGGAGAGTCTTAACTTAATGGAAGCCCTGCCAATGATTAGATGTGGTGACAGGAAGGGGGTCAAATAAATTATGGAAAAATGAGGAAGGAAGTGACTTGAGTCATTATGCTTTTAGTTGCCGTATATTTTTACAATTCGTTCCACAGTTGGCATATTGTTTAATTCATTGCAGCTTTGAAGGGCCGATTTCAGATTAAAAGCCTGGATGATCGAAACTCGGACCAAATTGTAGTTCCAGCTCGTATAAAGGGATGGCATTTTTGGTTTTTTAATCTGAGATAGATTATGGCTTTCCGGAGGCAGCGTCAAACTCTTCACATATGTATTTCCTTAAAAACACCAACAGCTTAGTTCACTCTCTTCGCCAACTTCTAAGGGGGTTGCTTTCTGCCCTTTAATAGAAGATAGTGGTATTTTAGAAAATGTGTCTATTTCAAAGAAGAACGATGCCAGGAGTTGGATGTTTGATGCTCGTTCCTCCTTGAGGAAGCATTAAAAAATGTACCTGATCTTCATCGCAAAGATAGAACCTTTGTCAATTCTTCCCAGTTGCCATTAGTTTTTTTGGGGTCTGATGGCGTTATTATGTACGGCTCAGTTCTCCTAATGAAGGAATACTTTAGAGGGATTCATTAAGCAGTGATTTTCCTGTCTTCTTTTTGTGACCAGTTCCATGAAGCCCTGGTGGTATTCTGGTTACTTGTTGAGCTGCCAACTGCAAAGTCATCACTTCAAAAGCCACCCTTCCATCGCCCCTCCGGGAAAGACGAGACTTTCTATTCCCGTAACAAGTTAAAGTCTTGGAAACCCACAGGGGCATTCTGCACTGATCTATAGGGTCGCTATGAGTTGATATGAACTTGATTTCCATGAGTTCCTTTTTTCTTTTCTTTTTCCAGCTTTTCATAAAGAGGCCCTGCCTAGCCTTCCTCAGCTCTTGTGGGTTAAGGCGAAGTGAGGGCATTGCCTTTGTCCTCTCTTTGTTTCATTGCTTTTGGAGTCAAATAGACTCCCAGGTTTCTTTTCCTGATGCCAGATTTCTAGATGTTTGTTCATTCCAGTGCAGATGAGCAGCCTGTAGCTTGTCACACTAGTGCGTGTTCCTGAGGTCCCTAGGTCTGCAAACGGGGCCTTGAGCGGGGATGTTCTAGTCTGCTCAGAGGCACTGCAGAAGAAATGCTTGGTGACTCGTGGGCATGCACCATCACCAGCCATTGAAAACTCCATGGCGCACAGTTCTACTTTGATAAGCAGGAGGTCAGCTCACGTCGGAACCTGCTGCCCGGGAATTGGCTCCTGCTCGTGAGTGTTGGTCACCTGGAAGGGTTGCGTTAAGTTTACTCTTTTTTGCTGGTTCTAGTCAATATTTAAGGAGAACTGGTGCCATCACGGCTGATGCGTTGGGCTGCTAACCAAAAGGTCGGCAGTTTGAAACCACCCTTTTCTCGGTGGGAGAAAGACAATGCTTTCTATTCCCTTAAAGAGTTACAGCCTCAGAAACCCACGAGGGCAAGTTGTATTCTGTTCTATAGAGTCACTGTTCGCCGGCATCCATTCCATAGCAGAGAGATTAGATTGAACTGAGTCAATGTTTGATTGAAGGGTCTCAGAGAAGATTGTTCTTTTTAGTTCTTTCTCTTTTTAGTGGAGATAATTGTATAGTCTCCCAAGAGAGAGAGAGACATGGTTTCACCAGTCCGCTTCGTGGCACTAGAGAAGCTTTTTCCGACTATTCTATTAAAAATAGCAATATTGTCCACTCCAGTTCCTGCCTCTCTCTATCACCTTACCCCACCTTCTTTCATTCCATTGTATGTCTATACTTCCCAATAGTGTAGTACGTATTTATCTACTTACTATGCGTTGATTGTCAGTCTTTTTATTATAATGCAAGTCCTGCGTGACTCTGTGACTGGTATACGCACCGATGTTTGTGAAATCAATTGATTAACTAGGTTTGTAAATAATGCATGCAGGAATAGCAGAGAAACCATATGCTTATTTCTTAAAGTAGTATTTAATGAACCAACAAGCCAGCTAACTAGCCAACCAACCAGCCCACCAAAATGACCTCGTGAAATGCAACCGACCAATGAGATAATGTCTCTTATTGCGTGCTTTCTTTCATGGTCTCAGTTTCATATCTTTGGAACCCCGATGATCACTCCCAGACCCCTCACAGTATCTTTGGTGGCGCTGCAAAGAAAGCTCCCCAAACACATTATTCTGGGAGGCAGAAAGACTCCCGCCTGTGAGTGTCAGGTGAGCCCATAAATACTGGCACCGTTTATAGCCTGCCATGGGGCCTGTTTATTTTGTTTCCCTGTGCATAGGGGCTGACCTTGCAGATCGAGTTACTTACGAAGTTCCATAAATGTTAATGAATGTTGATAATGTGGACTATAAGCTGAAAGCACTTAAAATATAAATATTTCAGCCATATGTAAGAAAATAACCAGAGCATTACAGCTATTTTGGACTGGGGAGAAAAATGGCCTGCTTTATTGACCAGCATTAGAAATTTGGAATCCTGGGTTCTATTTCTATCCTGGCTTCTGACAGCGCTTCACAAGATGCCTACGTTTAATGAATGCTCATAGAGCTGGATTAATCCTTTTAAAAATAATACCTCAATACCACGTAGACGGTTTTGTGCCCCAGTTGCTGCAGCACTTTTGATGGTTTGTTAGCTTGGTTTTCACCCATCAGGTTTTCTGTACCTTTCTAACAGACGCTATGGAGGTCTCCACTCGGGAGCGTGGATGCGCACGCAGCTAGATGAATATGACTCTTCGACCCTGTCTTCCCAAGACTGTCTTGTTCGTCCATGTCACTGCCTCACCTTTGTACCCACTTCACCTGAAAAAATATAAACGAACGTGGTGCTCAGCATAAAGAATAGGATAGCAGTCCCTTCAGGTAGCCAATGTCATGTCCCAGATGAGAGAAAAATGAAGCGGAAGCCCAGACCGATTTTGATGGGTGTTTGGTGAACCTGGTTGCAAATAAAGAAACCGAAGAGGAGAGCCTCTTTCTCCAAATCAAAGAGGCTGCATAAACCTTGAAAGAAGACAAGGAGCCCTGTTTAAAGAAACCCTATTTACCACCATTAGTCTTATCGGGGCTTTTATGTCGGACTGCTCTCTGGTCTCGGGTGTGCTGGGTGAATTTTTAACTGAACAGACTTTACAACGGGAGCGATGAGATAGATTGTAAACAACAGCTAAAGCCACTTCGGAATTCCAAAGACCTGACTCAATGCCGGCACTCGCTCGGCTCTGATCCTTCCTGCACTTACCTTCCCATGGACTGACCTCCACTGAAGTGACAGTGGGGCCTCTGCAGGTGTGGTCCTGGACCACCAGCAGCAGAGCACTAATGGCCCTTGATAAAAGGACTGGTTTTGGGCTTCAACCACAGGCCTGCTGAATCAGAAGCTCACAGGGAAGGAGGCCTTGAACCCTTCTTTTTGAACGAGGCGACTCTCAGGGAGTATCTTCTGTCTATTGAAGTCGGAGAACCCCCTGATCTATTCCCTTTCTAGTGTGGACCCTTCTCTTAATGTAATTGATTTCAGATCTTCTGAATGAAGGCGTGCTTTGAACGGAGGGGAGAGAACTGAGTTTTGAAGAAAGACAGGCATGCTTGCTCTTCCAGATCCATTTTCTTCAAGCGAACGTAGAGGCAGGGCTGAAGAACCACTGTGGTAGTTACATCATCTGTTGTCAATTTGAGACTTACGAGCGAACGGGTGGAGTTTAGCCTGTCAATCAGGTTGCAGCTTGCTGACCTCATTTGGAGGCGCGAAGGAGATAAAGCGCTCGTTGGAGGTGGGACACATACCCACTCCCTGTGAGACATTACTGACTACAAGCCTGATGCAGCCAGAGACCTGGAGGAGCCATGTGGAGCCCCCTGACTTGGATGCACAAGACTTTCCACCTACTGGCCTGTGATCTTCCTGCATTTGGCATTATTGTATAGCTGTGTGAGTCTAAAGAGGAATTTATGGACTAGTATTGGACATATGGGCTAATATTGGACATATGGACTTGATCTGGACTGGGCTGGGATGTTTTCGTAATGTACAATTACTCTTTATATAAAGTTCTTTCCTTTACACACATATGAGTGTCTATGAATTTGTTTCTCTAGTCTACCCAGTCTAACACAACCATACATTCCTTTCTTCAGTTGGCCTGATTTCCAGCTAGCCATTCTTTATCTGCTATCTGTTAACATACTGGTGCACATCCAATAGGCTTGTGGTCACACATGAGGTACATTGACGGGGCATCAAACTTGGGTTTCCCATATTTGAAGGAGAGAATTCTACCACCACAACACCACTGTCCACATACCACAACCCCAAATGCCACAGTTTTGTTGTGAGGGCCCTCTGGTTTGCTTTGCAAATCATATCAGTCCTATGGGACTGAGTAGAACTTGCCCATAGAGTTTTTCAGGACTGCAATCTTTTTTATTCCAAAGCCATTTTCTTGGGAGCAAATACAGGTATCATATCACTCTATAGTTTAGTCACACCAAGCAATGTTGTACAATTGCTACCACAATCAGTTTCAACACATTCCCTTCCTTCTTGAACTCCTTGATGTCAATTACTCCCTTCCCCCCACTCTACCCCCTGGAACCCTTCATCTACTTGCTGTCTCCATGCGGTCATTAATCCTGGGCACCACGATCTTTATGGAACCAGATTGCCTTTCTTCTACAGAGCCACTAGGTGGGTTTGAACTGCCAGTATTTCAGTTAGCAGCCACATGCTTAACCAGTGAGCCACCAGGGACCATGACATGAAGTGAAACTCTACAATGGGAGGCTTGGGAGAGGTGAGGTGACATGGAGCCTGATGCAGAAGGATGGATGACTGCTAGGTCTGCTGGGTCGGGAGAGACTGACACACATTTAAAGCAGCGCAGTTGACTGCCATCTTTGATGGGGCATCAATGTTTCAGATTCTGCCTGTCGGGATTGTATTGCTGTGCAATGCTCACATTAGTTTTGTCTTTGTAAGTTTGTAGCAGGGTGTCAACCTGTAGTTTTTCTCATGCCGGTTATTCTTCTTTTTTTTTGTCATTTTCTTATGGATCGTAAAGCTCTATAACATGATACACGCACATTTTCCCACTCGGAGTCCATACTGCTTTTGCTTTCTTGGGCATGACTGAATCAGGAAGAACTAGTGTGAATCCCTTTCTTGAAATACTAATACCGCCCTGTTGTGGTGTTCATTCTCATGCATAGTGACCATATGGGTCAGGATGGAACCGATACCTCATCATCTAAGCCACATCACCACCACAGTTGCTTTGAAATCTCGCTGGATGTTCTGAGATGGAACACACCCTGCGGTATCCTTTGTGACACTGTTGAACGAAGACTACCTGGGGAGTCTCAGTTGTCCTATGTCAGACATGCAGCCCACTGAATGCAGATGTGCAGTCTGTCAGACGAGCAGCAAGTGAATGTGCCTTGCAATCTGTCGGGAATTCCCGAGGTTTGGACTAATCATGGAAAAAGTTAGTTTCTTTGCCTTTTGTTGGGCACTTGACTGAAAGGGAAAAAGAAGAACAACAACACAAGGAAACAACAACAATAAACCAGCCCAACCCATCGCATCCCTCAGCAAGAAAGTTTGGGTGGGGACTTTGCAAGGCAGACACACCCTGTGATACGATGGGGAGAGTGAGGAAGATGGGGACCTTTCTCGGTCCTCGCCCTTAACCACTGCTACTGTGGCGGAGATTTAGAAGTTGAACCACAGTGTGGAAAATCCATGTCTTTGGATGCCGAGAGATGGCTAGGGCACGCAAGAGTTTCAAGGGAGCCGGCGATGTAGTATTTCAGCCTTAGTATGGATTACAACTCAATATAACGGAGACAACAAGCCTCACAACTGCACCAATAAGGAACAGACTGATAAACGGAGCCAAGACTAAGGTTGTCAAGGATTTAATCTTGTTTGGATCCACCATCAGTGCTCATGGGAGCAGCAGTCAAGAGAACAAAGAACACACTACGTTGGGTAAATCTTCTGCATAGCGCCTCTTTAAAGTGTTGAAAATCAGGGGTGTTACTTTGAGGACAATTGTGCACCTGACCCAAACCATGATATTTTCTTTTTTTTTTTAATTAAAAAAATTTTTTTTTATGCCATGATATTTTCATTGGTCATGGATGCTTGTGAAAGTTGTACTCTGAACAATGAAAACGGAAGGACACGCAGTGCATGTGAATTATCCTGGAGAAGAATACTGAAAGTACCATGGACTGCTAAAAGAACAAACAAGGCTGTCTTGGAAGAAGGCCAGTCAGAATGTTCATTAGATGCAGGGGTGGCAAGCCCTCATCTCATGTCCTTCGGACCAGTCCTGGAAAAGGACATCATACTTGGTGAAGTAGAAGTGGTAATGAAAATGAGGAAGGTCCGGCCGAGATGGACTGACACAGTGGCTGCAACAACGGGCTCACACATAAGAACAATTGGGAGGATGGAGCACACCTGGGCGGTGTTTTGTTCTGTTGTACATAAGGATGCTATGAGTTTTAACTCAGTGACACTGAACAACAACACTGATGTGACAAGATGGCCAACTTACTGCACATAACACTGTCAAGGTCAAACAAAGACTTGTGGAGTGGACCCCTATTGTCCTTATGTTGACTTTGTTACATCCATCAATTCAGATTCACAGGGACCCTGTGACAAAGTACAACCGCCCCCCTGGTGCTAGTTTCTAGCCTGTAATCTGTGTGGAAACGTGGCCAGGACTTTCTTCCATGACGTGCCTGGCCGGGTTCAACCTGCAACTGATATGGACGAAGAACAAATGCCTGGGGATCTGTTTCTGAAAAGAAGTCTGTGGGTTAAAAAAATAAATTCTATGGATCACAACAGAATAGTTTATAACATAGTGCTGGGGGATGGCTCCCCTCCCCAGTTTGAAAGGCACTTAAAATACAAAGTGGCTCTATTCATACTCGTGTTATTTCATCTCATCCATTACAAACCCCTCAGTGTACTATCGCCTCTTCAACGTTATGTCTACAGCTCCTGTTTCCATGCCTACTTCCTACCAATGGAAGTGAGCACTTCAGTGATCTTGGGGCTGGCCCAGACCTGGGCAGCGTTTTCTTCCGTGGTTCACGGGTCAACCAGTAGTCTAAGCTGACTCAAAGCCAGCCAACAGCAAGATGCTGGGCGTTGGAGCGCTCACTCCTGGTCAGTCTGGTGATGCAGAAGGGAGGTGACAGTAGGGTTGCACACCGATACAAGCTGTGACGCCACCACTGGTCAAAGGAAAGCACTCGTGAAAATCAAAGCAAACCCCAACGCTTCAGATGTAGATGTTTTGACTTTTTCGTTTATTGCTTGGTTTCAGACTTTTTTTTTTTTTTTGAGAGGCACAGCTTGACTGGGATCAGCCAAAGCCCCATCTTAATTGAAGGAGTAACAGCTATATCGGGACAACCTGGTATGATTAACGTTGATGTTTTAGAATCCGTTTTCCGTTCTTCGGTGGGGTTTCTCCGCGCTTTGATCCTTAAAGATGTGTGCACAATGAATTCCACTGGAAGGGAAATGTCCGTGTCCGCCGTCTGTATTACAGGACCCACTCTTTTCATTGAGTGTTGGCGTCCTCCCCCCTCAAAGGAAGGGAGATTGGTAAGAGGCACGCTGTACTTTGATAAGCAAAATTCTCAGTGGAAGCAGCAGCCAGTAACCTCCAAACCCAGGGTCAGAATAAACTCTCGACCATGGGCCAGACAAATGTTTGTGATGTTCAGTGTATGGAAATGGAGAAAAGCAAAAAAAAAAAGAAAAAAAAAAGAGGTGACTGAGTGAAAACAAATGGAATTCAATCTTGAAGTGACCTTATTCCTATTTGTCTGCATGCAATCTTCGTGTGCGATAGTCCTGACTTAGGGACTGTGTAGAAATGGGTTTGTAAGTTCTTCTGCCATTTCTTATTCCTGCAGATTTGAAGTTGATAAGAGAGAATCGTAATCGGTGACCAAACAATCAAGAGATAACATCATTCGGCCATTGGCTCTCGGTGGCCCTTCTCGCTTCCCGGTCCCTCTGTAAAATGGAGATGCCTGCTTTATCGCTTGTTAGAAGGTCAGCTGAGTTCCCTGCATGGGAAATCCCTCGGAGCATGGAACGTTCTTTATGAATAGATTTCTAGAATTATGTGCAGAACGAAAGGGCAGCCTTGACTAAGCAGAACAGCACCCACAGTGATTGGTCCCAGTCTAATAATGTGTCCCCTAAATATCTCGCACATTTGCTAAAAAAATATTCTATTTTGTATTAAACCAGCTGCCATTGAAGTCATCCAAACTCAGAAAGGCTCCATGTGTGTCCAAGTAGAACTGGCCTCCGTCGGCCTTTCAACGACTACTGTTCTTATTCAGAAGTGGGTTGCCCATCCTTTCCTTCCGCGTGCCCCTGGGTGGACTTGAGTGACCTACTTTTTTGGTTTGCAGCTGAGCACTTTACTGTGGGCGCCACCCATATTACCATGTCCATTCCTTTGGACCTATGGGCATTAGATGCCATGCACCCTGTTTGATGGAGTCCACGGACAAAACGGTACGGCTACTTCAGAGAAACAGTGGCCCACAAATGATGGTAGATGCCACTTTCTATTCTTTAGGTTTCTCCTGTTTTTCTCTTTTATTTTGAGTCTTTGCATTAACATTTTGTGGATCGGTCTGGATTATGAGACCAAATTTTGGATATAGGAATCGTTCCCATCTTTATGCAGAAAACACATTTGCATTTCATTCTCCGCTAGAGGAGCCAATGTTTAAGTGCTGTTGATCGTTCCTGGCACTGGAGGCTGAAGACCCTGACTGGCTGTCACTGTGCTTGTGAGGACCCTGCACCCATCATGCACCTTGAGGTCAAGTTCCCCTGCAGCCTTGTCGGCCATTTTTCACATCATTTTGATCATCTCCTCCCTGGGTGTTCCGTTTAGGAAGGTGATTTGAAGCAATTGCTTCAGTTAAACTGGCTTGATGACTTGTTCACATTCATGCCCGCCCAATTCTCAGGTAAAAATTACTAAGCCATCCCAATGGGATGCAGTCCTTGCAAGAAGGGTGTGCTACACTTCCCAATGGGATGCAGTCCTTGCAAGAAGGGTGTGCTACACTTCCCAATGGGATGCAGTCCTTGCAAGAAGGGTGTGCTACACTTCCGGTCACTATGCGTCAGCATTGGCTGCCTGGCAGTGAGCGAGTGAGGGACGTGTTAGATAAGCATGCCTGGGCTCCCTTGCTGTCTTTAGATGTCGTTTGGTTGTTTGATTCTGAGAGACATCGAATTTACACTTGTCCTTTTCTCTTCAATACAAGTTGTGGGGAGGAAAAGATGAGATTATAACATCGCGATTGGATGTGTTTCTCAATCTTCACATCCTTCACGGCTTTCTTTGATGCTTCTGGGTATGCTGTAAAATGTGAGGGGAGGCAGGAAGGCGACCAGCGATAATCAAAGGGGAAGAAAGTTCAGGGCAGGACTCCGTGACATTTGAGGCTAAGGTTTGGAGCGGTTGCAGGAGTTATTGCTGTGTGTGACTGTTTGGCTTGGCCCTGTGTCAGAGCCATTCGCTGCAGAAAAACAGAGGCTTGCTTGCTCGGTGCTTAAGTGCTCACATGATCACCTAACTGTTTGTGGTTCGAACTCACCAGCTCCTCTGGGGAGAAAGATGCAATGGGCTGCTTCAGTAAGGATGACGGCTTCGGAAACGCTATGGGGCGGTTCTACTCTGCTGAGCCCTCCGAGGTCATCATGAATCTAAATCGCCTGCACAACAGTGGGTTAAGAAAATGCGTTCTGTTAGACAGTTGCTCGAGCATTTAATTTATGGATATTAGGGAATCAAGAGCTGAAAGCATGGGGTTTCAGCAGTCTCTGTGCTTAGCTTTTTGTTTTTTAAATCGTTTTATTGATATAAAATCCACATATCACACACTTCTATAATTAAATCAGTTTTCAAAAGAGTTGTGTAGACATTATCACAATCAGTTTGATTACTCCCTCCTCCCTCCCGCATTCATTTTTTGTTCCCTGTGCTTAGGGCTTTTATTCCCCCCACCCCACCCCCGCCCACAACCTTTTTCCAAGCCAAGAATGCTGGATTATAGGAAACTTTAAAAAAATTCCAGCTCTGCCTATGGTGGTCTCTGAGTCCTGCCCTGCTGGGGATAAAATTCCTCCTCAGTGATGATTTTTGGAGCTCAACCCTTAGCATGGATCCCAGCCGGAAAAACTTTAGCCCTAATTAAGCATTGGCTTGCTTTGATTCTCTTCCAGCCTTGTGGTCGACTAACTTTTTGTATGGAGTCTTTTGCTAACAACTTTTCCCACACTCAGGAAATTGCCCATCTCTAATGCTGATCCTTACCTGGAAGTCTTTGGCTACCTTCTCTCAGTGGTTTGCTATCCGTGGATACAATACAAGATGAAACTGGGAAGGAGAGCTACCTCTTACTCATGGGAATAAAAGTAGTCCACCTCTGTGCCCCATGGAGCTTTCACCATCCCGAGGAATGGAAAGAATGAAGCTACTGTTACTCACAGACGGTTGGGAAAATACAGTGGTTTCTGAGTCCAGAGAACCACAAGAGCACACTAGCCATTTCCCCTCCTGCTGGTCTTCTGTAGTCTTGCTTTCCCTTCTTGGGATAGAATACAATGCAGATGGAGACAGCGTAATAACTACTAACTAAATCATCCAGAAATACTCGCTGAAAGTGTGGTGAAGAAACTAGATGGTGTCCGGCTAACAGAAAGAATCGTCTCTGTGGTCTGTCTTGACGTCTTGTCTTTAAAAAAGCAGTCATCTAAGTGAGCTGTCAGCTGAGTCTACATGGTAGAAGCACACCAGCCTGTGTGACCCAAGGATTGTAAATAAAATCCAAACCCAAAGAAGGGATGCTGTCAGAGCTTCAACAGTGAACACCTAATTTGCAGAAGGCGATGGATGACAGTGAAAGCCCCCAATCCATTTTCGGGGTCTCCATGTGGATTAAGCCTCTGGTGAGTCCCTTCTAACCATTGACTAGAGATGGGAATAGTTTTGCTATTCGAGTGCCTTTGGAAATGGATCGATGCAGAGGGAGTTAGGTTTAAATTTGACACCTTATTCATTTCTTTCCCCTTTGGCCCATTCTAAGTTTGTTCTAGTTTTTAATATCTTCTGCTGTTTTCTTTCCTTTGAGGCTTTTCTCAGTTTTGCATTTTTATTGTTTTCCGGTTTTCCTATATTGAAATCCAGGCTAGGTAAATCTACAGGGGGACCATAAGCAGATCAATAGTTTCTTAGGGCTGTGACAGGGAAGGCTGGAGGGGAACTGGAGAGCTAATAATGGATATAAGAAAGAAGAAAATATTCTAAAATTGATTGTGGTGTGTTAGTCTGGGTTGACTAGAGAGAAAAAATTCAGAGAAACCCATATGTGTGTAAGAGAGAGCTATATGCGAAAGAGCAATTGGATATTGAGAAAATATCCCAGGTCAGTCCATATACTAGTCCATGATTCAGTCTTCAGACTCATGTAGTCACATGCAGTGATGCAGAATGGAGGAAGATCACAGGCCTGTGGGGGCAAAGTCTGGTGGATCCAATGGCATTGGACAAATCTCAAGGGTTCTGGTTGCCATCAGTGTGGCTCTACGTGGCTTATCAACAGGAAGGTGAAGCAGAGAAGGTGTCCTGCCTCCAGGGGGAAAGAGAGGACGTTTCCAGAATCCTTATGGGAAGGCCACGCCCACAAGGAGGAATCAGACTGTGACCGGTTTGATGTGCTAGACTCCACCCCTTCCCTCTTAATAGTCTCAAATTGACACGAGATTATGTAACTACCACGGTGATGATTGCACAGCCTTTAAAAATAGGATTAAGCCATTGACATATATGATGTATGAGGTACAGTGAACCCTCGTTTATCGCGGTTAATCGGTTCTAGACCCTACCGTGATAAATGAAATTCCGCGAAGTGGGATTCCTTATTTGTAAATCAAATATTTTCGTAGTTAGAGCATAGAGGACATGACAAAACACCCTTTAGTCACCATTACACTCGTATTACCCAATTTATTAAACGAAAAAGGGAAAATACAGTAAAACATTTTGGACGTTACAATGATCATTTATTATTTATTATATTATTTATGGCATCAAGCATGTACAGTATGAGCCAATCAGTGGCAGTAATGACAGAGCATGCGCTGTTACGCAAAACCCGCGATAGAGTGACGCCGCGGAAGTCGAAGCGCGAAGTGGCGAGGGTTCACTGTATATGTCCATAAAACTGTTAAAAATACATGCAGAGCCTATATACTATTTTATACGAGCCCTGGGGCACAAATAGCTAAACATTCGCTGTTAACCCAAAGGTTGGTGACTCAAAGCTATTGTAGGATAAAGAACTCTCATAAAATTGCAGACAATGGATGAATCTGAAGTAGACTATGTTGACTACAATTATTCAAGTGAAAAAGGATAAATAGTGTATGTTAGAAAGAAAAAAAATCAGGATATATGTTTTCATACCAAATGAAATGGATTTTGATGGGAACGTGGGGGTTTTGGCCACTGGAAGGAAGCTGAAGCAATCCATTAGAGGGTGGGCAGGCATGAACTTGGGTCAAGGAGAAGATAGCATGTTCCGTGAGAGGGAGAAGAGAAATCAAAGGCAGGAGCAAGGTGCAAACCTCTATGGAGCACACTGGGAGACTGTGTGGTTAGGGAGCCCGAAGAAGAGCGTAATTGAGAAGGAGGAGAAGCCAAGAGCCTGAGAAGATCAGGAAAGCTACCTGCCTACTGGATTGAGAGGTGTGGATGTGTCATGGTCAGCAATGACGTCCTCTCTGCGTTTGGGAGATGAACCTCTACCCTCTGAGGGTGAGCCGGAATTCCCTGGTCATGCCTTTTCTGGTCACAATGATTGGAAGGCCATACTGTGTAGTGTGTTTTGAACAGGACTCTCCACCTTCTCCCCACCCCACTGCTCTTCAGTTGATGCTGACTCATAGCAACCCTACATAGGGCTCCTGAGGTGGTTAATCTTTACAGGAACAGGCACCTTATCTTTGCCCCCTAGCATGATTGTTGGTACAAACAACCTTGCAGTTCGCATTCCAACACGTACCTGCTAGTGCCACCAGTGCTCCAGTAACTAGCGGGACCCTCCTGCTCCCTGAAGAATTGCCCTGTGCTTCGTATGATCTTCAAATACCTTGCCAGACGTCTATGAGTGATACTAAAAACAAACAAACGAACCTGGTTTATAAGTATTTGAGCTAGAATTCAACTTTATTGTACATATAAGCACAACGTATGTGCCCCTGGGTTTTAACATGTGTGGACTTTTCCAGGAATAACATGACTTGATAAACTAGGGGAGATTGGTTCAAAGCCCCGGGTAAAACTGAGAACAATCAAGAGCCGAGGATCGTGTTAAAGTGCAGATTTGAATCAGTGTATCTGGAGGGAGCATGCAAATTTTCCGTAGAGGGTCAAACTGGAATGAACCAGTTCAAAGCCTTGCTATAAACCAGGAAGTTTTGGATTGCAAGGCTCTTACGAAGAAAATTACTAAGGAAGCATAGCAGAGATAGATGGAGCAGAAAGGAGTTCTTAGGCAGAAAAATGTTCCACCACAGTGATTACTAACAAAACAAGACCTGCCAACATCCAGTCGCTTCAGGGTTTCTGAGACTGTCAATCTTGACAGCCTCACTTTCCTCCCATGGAAAGACTGGTGGGTTAGAACCTCTGACCTGTTGGTCTAGCACCCCAATGCTTCCCTGGCAGTAACACCAAAGCTCTGTATAATGATTCCAATATGAGGAATAGAGAAATAAAGAAAGAGTGTGCTGGAAGGTCTGTCTGGCTGGGTCAGTGATGGAATGGGTGAGCAAGATGGGGAGTTGAGAAGGGTGGATGCCTGGGACTGTGGGTTCTGGTTTGACTCTGCTGACATGGGGGTGTTGGGGGTATCTATGAGAGGACTACAAAGTGTTTGTAAAAGAATTAAAAGCTACAGACTTTTCCCCATCAATCTGTGAAGCCTCCTCATACACGTATAATCATTTCAGAACAGCCATCTTCCTAAAGATAAAAATTTAGAGAAATATTCATGTACCATTCATTGGTTATTGAAGCTACCAGTGGTAAAGATTGTGCCCTGGGGGAGGTCACATGCATAGATGATCCTTAAAGTATATATATATATATAGGCTACTTTTGTCTTCTCCCTGTTTCTAAGTGAGCTTTATTTAGTACATCCAGACACTTAAAATTTTTTTTTAATTTAATCGTTTTATTTGGGGCTCAGACAACTCATCATAATCCATACATACATCAATTGTGTCAAGCACATTTGTACATTCATTGCCCTCATTATTCGCAAAACATTTGCTCTCCACTTAAGCCCCTGGCATCAGGTCCTCATTTTTTCCCCTCCCTCCCCGCTCCCCTGTCCCTCATAAGCCCTTGACAATTTATACATTGTTATTTTGTCATATCCTGTCCTGTTTGACGTCTCCCTTCACTCACTTTTCTGTTGTCCATCCCTCAGGGAGGAGGTCCTAAATGCTACCCCCCCCACACACACTCTATCATGATCCGAGTTCTACCTTGCAAGTCTGGCTAGACCAGAGGATGTACACTGGTATAGATAGGGACTGGAAACATAGGGAATCTAGGGCAGATGATCCCTTCAGGACCAGTGTTGTGAGTGGTGATACTGGGAGGATAGAGGGAGAGTGGGTTGGAATGAGGGAACTGATTATAAGGATCTATATGTGATCTCCTCCCTAGGGGACGGACAACAGAAAAGTGGGTGAAGGGAGACATTGGACAGGGCAAGATATGACAAAATAATAATTTATAACTTATCAAGGGCTCATGAGGGAGGGAGAGCGGGGAGGGAGGGGAAAAATGAGGGCCTAATGCGGGGGGTTTAAGTGGAGAGGAAATGTTTTGAGAATGATGAGGGCAATGAATGTGCAAATGTGCTTTACACAATTGATGTGTGTATGCATTGTGATAAGAGTTGTATGAGCCCCTAATAAAATGATTAAAAAAAAAAAAGACCCCAAATCAAGGGGGTTTTACTTGTTTGTACCCTTTCTTTCCCCTGAAGAAAATTCATAGACATACGCTAGGCTATGAAATGATCCTCATTCAGGTTAGCTTATCTTCAGTCTCTGGGTGCTGCCAAGGCTTTCTGAGCTTTGCTGCTGGTCATTCCAGTCAAACCAGCACTGTCTTGGAAAGAAGTCCTGGTAACCTCCTAATGACATATCAACTGTGGAAAACCCTAGAGACCACTGTTCTTCTCTGACACATATGGGGTGACCACGAGCCAGAATCCACTAGATGGTAATCGGCATTTCCAGTGAGAGGATTCTAGCCTTGCCATATAATGGTCATTGTTCTCACTCGTTAACGTAGGAGCATAAATAAGGCATACGAGTAAAACACCAGTCGACAGATGTCTTTGGTTAGTCATTGACCTCTGCCCACTGAGAAGCACAGAGTCTTCCCGTTGGCAGCCTCTCTCTCTCTCCCTCCCCATCGTAAGATACGTAAGCTTTTCCTTCCACGAACTCTCTGTAGTTCTCATTCTCCTGATAATTCAGCCATAAATCGGGCCCATGCTTTATAAAATACATGCTTTTTAGTCCACCATAAGGCCTTTAGTTAACCCTGAAGCCAAAGATTTACGGTCCTTGGTATGTTCTTGGTGCGTGAGGTCTTTTTTTCTTTTTTTCTTTTTCTTCTTCCCACTCTTTAGGCTTTAAAAAAAAATCCCAAAGTCCTAGTCTCTCGGGACTGACTTCATAGGAGAGAGTCAGCGCATTTGAAAAAACAAAAGAAAACAAAAAAACCCCTTCTCTTTCTGCAATGCAGCTGTGGCTAAATGTTGTGTCGGCATTTCCGTCGCCATAATTCCCAACATTCGACGGTTCATGACAAGACTGTTAGCATTCACCGCAAACTCAAGCCTGGTATGCAAGAACGGAGCCTGAAGCAAACTTTTCCACTAAAATAAATAAATAAAAAGAAAGTAGAAGGGGGGAAAAAAAAGCAATTTTTCTCTAAAACCACTAATAAAGAAGCAAAGCTAGTGATTATTGTTCTTATGGTCCCCGCACTGCTTGGTTTACTTAAGACTGCAGGGACATTAGCCTGTAATAGAAACCAATCACTCCAGAACTTTGGGGGAAAAGAATATGAATGTGAGTAATATTTAATTTTGAAGGGTGTCTGTTTGAACATTTGAAAACATTTTCCTCTCAATTTTAGGATAATTTTCCAGGCCTGTTTATCTAAATGTCTTATGGGGACGCTAAAATGCTTCAGACTCATGATATTAAACTCCACAGCAATATGCAAATGCTCATGACCTCAAGAGAGTCACATTGCTCCAACCTGTAGGACCAAGAGCCACTAAAGCCAGTTTGATGAGGGTGCAGCGCACACCACCTGGGGAGGTGCTGCTCCCGCTCTTGGCTTAAATAATGTGCTTTCATCCCTAGGTGCAGTTGATCCTGAAAGACCATTGTAAGGAGGCAGACAGTTGGTGTTTCTCTTTTCTGTTGTTTTCCCAGGATGGATTTCTGCAGATCCAACGCCCACTCTCTGGCTTCTGCCTCCCTGGTGACTGGTGAGAACCATATGCTAAATGTGAATTTGAGTTCAGCACACAGTCTCTATCTCTGGAACTGAAGCAGAGTGATTCCCATTACCTTTGACGTCTTTAGTACTCCTGCACTTAAATGAACTAAACAACTTAGCCCCTACTGCATAGAACCAAAGCTAAAGATATAACCTTGTTCAAGTCAAGTCCTACCCACCTAGTCCCGCAGGTCTTCATTCCATTGGGAGAAAGATGAGACTTTCTCCTCCTGTAAAGAGTTACAGTCTTGGAAGCCCATAGGGACAGTTCTACCCTGCCCTATAGGGTCACTGAGTCAGCATCGACTCGATGGCAGTGGGTGAATGTGAGTGGTTTATTCCATTTGTATTTCCTTCTTTTCCTCTTAGTGGCTCTCCCGTCCTTTGTCTCTGCTAGCTGCTTCTCCTCTTGTCTGGGTGCATTGTCTCTTCCCCTTTCTTTACTCCAAATAATTCAGATTTAGTAACTATTTGTACAGACAGGCTACTCAGTACTAAATGGTGAGTTCAATGCTTATATCAATAATTATTTATGAATGGCTTCAAATGTACTGGTCTGGATAGGATGTATGTATATGAGTGTGTGTGTGTGTGTGTGCATTATCCTGATCTGTATCTACATCTATAGATACATATTGTTACATATAGATAGATGTTACATATACATATAGATACACATTGTTGTTA
>NW_022109767.1:6430150-6431196 GCF_000313985.2 Echinops telfairi | reverse complement strand
TATAGATAGATGTTACACATACATATAGATACATATTGTTACGTATAGATAGATGTTACATATACATATAGATACATATTGTTACATATAGATAGATGTTACATATAGATACATATTGTTGTTACATATAGATAGATGTTACATATACATGTAGATACATATTGTTGTTACATATAGATAGATGTTACATATACATATAGATACATATTGTTGTTAGGTGTCATCCAACCCATAATGATGCCATGTATTTACAACGGAACAAAACAGTGTCCGGCCCTGCACCATCCTCACAATTGGTGTTACACTAGAGCTCATTGCTGTAGCCACTGTGTCAATCCATCTTCTTGGGGATCCTCCTCCTTTTGATGATCTACTTCACCAAGCATAATGTGACTTTCTGGGCACTTGTCTCACCTGTCAGTACGTCCAAAGTACACGAGGCAAAGTCTTGCCTGCCTGGTTCCTAAGGAGTATTCAGGTTGTAATTCTACCAAGATAGATTTGTTTTTCATTTGTAAGTCCACGGTACTTTCAAGAGTATCATAATTAAGATGCATAATTAACAATACTAAATTAAAAAAATGCATAATTAAAAATACTACTCCTTCCTTCCTTCCTTCCTTCCTTCCTTCCTTCCTTCCTTCCTTCCTTCTATCCATCATCTGTGTGTGTGTATTTCAAAAAGCTCAAGGAAAAAATTCCATGATCTTTTACGCCTATTTTTCCATGAACTTTTGGAAGTCCCTCTTTACAGATTTACAGGTTGCCAATACCTGTAATGAGCTAGAGACCGGTGCTGTTTTGGGCACTCAGTTTCTGTTCATGATGGTGGAGTAATTGGAAAAGGGGAGGGCTGATGCCTGCACAGCTAAGGAACCTAATCAGCGTCACTGGGTTGCACATAGAATATAAACGTGGTTGAATTGGCAAATGTTTTGTAATCTATCATTTTACCAAAATTAAAAACCATTTTGCTTGCCCCCTTTTGGCTCCGGGGGCTGTGCTTGGGTGGGAGCTGACTGTGGGTCTCTGCTCTTCTGCGTAGT
>NW_022109767.1:6410887-6428968 GCF_000313985.2 Echinops telfairi | reverse complement strand
GAGCCCCAAGACGCTGCTCTCTCCATGCCCCCCTTTGATCTCAGACACATCGAGGTCAGACACATGCTCTGCTGACCCGGCCTGTGAACTGGGACCTGTGGGAGAGAACACGTGAGTAGGAATCTGCTGCACCCAGGCTGGAATTCTATCATATTTACATGGAAACCGAATCACATTAATTTGAGATGCAAACTATTGTTCAGACCCTGAATGGGTGAGAACTGATCTAGGCCGTCACACGCAGAGCGGCCAACTTGCCTATCTTCCTGTGTATTGTCACCGAGTCAAAAAACCCAAACACTGAACTCCGAATGTTTGTGCCGAGTTCCTTTGAAAATGATAGGGCAGTTCCTCAGCTCTGTGACTCACTTCCTGTTTGGGGTGGGGGGGGCAGGATGCTGGATCAATGGGGAGGCCCGTAGATGTCCATGTTGCTACTTCTACCCGTGGATCAAGTTTCTTTTGTTTATCCAAGTCAAAGGGAATGACAGCTGTCTTTTGCTCAGCAAGAGGAGTGCTTTAGTGGTGGTTTAACCCACACCATCGTGCGAGCATGTGGCCTTGGGTTTGCCTGGCTGTCAGTTTCACCTTTGGCATGCCAGTTCTCCGTGGGTGAGGTTGTTAGCTGCTGTCGGCTTGGCACTCCTACTTAGGACAACCTCATGTACAATGTAGTGAAATGCCACCTGGTCCCACGCCATCCATCCCCCACGATCAGTTGCAGATCCGACCACTTGTGACTCACAGTTTTTTCACTGGCAGATTTCCCATGGTCCCCCAGCAGGCCTTTCTTCATTATCTGTCTACACACCTGCTGAAACCTGTTAGGCATTTGAGCAGCATACAAGCCACACAGGGGGTGGCTACACTTGAGGTAACAAATCCCACCACCATCGTTGATTCGGACTCACCGAGTAAAACTGCTCTGATGGGTTTCCAAGACTATAAATCTCCATAGGACTAGACAGCCTCAACTTTCTTTCTTACAGAGTGGTTTGTAGGTTCTAACGGCTGACCTTGCGGTGGGCAGCCCGACATATAACCCGGCACGCCACCAGAGGTCTTTTGTTTGAGGTTACTGGCCATGAGCAAAACTGGCCACGAGTCTCTCACATAGCAGCAAGGATTCTACCACCGACTCCCCCTGCCAAAGAGGACTGACACCTGACTGTGCATGGTCTCTAAGAAGAGAGTGGGTTCTTAGCATAGGTCCTCCTTTACGTCCTCCTCCCAAGAAGCACCGGGGCATCTACAGATCACGTCTTGAGTCTCTAGAATCCTTCGCCACCGTTCTCGGGTCTTTCCTCATTTCTGCTGTTCATGTTGGAGTGTGCAGCAAACGTGATCCCCAATGACCTGACCATGGCTGCATCCCTGGCACGAGTCTCAAGCTGCTGGTGGACACGGTGGGAGATGTACTTTGGGGGTGGGGGTGAAGAAGACAGGAAAGATAGGCTGCTTGTTTTTTTCTCCCCTTTCTGAATTTGTACTCATGGTTTGGGATCAGCCTTTCCATCTAGATCTTTCCCTCATGGGTTTCAGAAACAGGCAGGCTACTTTGGCGTCCCTTGGAGGGCCTGGATGAAAAGAAAACCTAAAACTGGTTTATGATTTGACTGAAAAGACAGAAACCGGAACACGGAGAAGAAGAGCCAGAGAAATCCCCTGCGAGGAATATTCTAGACCAGCTGCCTGGTGATGTGGCGGGCAGAGCAGTCAAAACCAAGATGGCTGACAAGGTCCATGCGGTGATGCATCCGCAGACAGTGAGGGTGTTCTGCACATTTGCTAAATACAGGATCGCGTGTCTTGCTAACTTGTGTTCATTGAACGAGATCCTTGAATCAATTGGGTGGTTGTTGTCCAAAGAGGCCTATGATGTATGATCAAGTCTTAACCTTGTAGCCTCTGGAATCAGGATGTGGGTTCAAAGTCTACAAGCCATTTTGACCTTGGGTGAGTAGGTGTGTGTTGTGAAGAGTTCCAGGTGCGTGCAAACTCAGTGGCTAACCTAAAGGCTGGAGAGTCAAGTGCACCCACGGGCACCTGAGAAGCAAGGCATGGGGATGAGATTCTGGAAATCCAGCCCTGGAAAAGCACCTGGAGCAGTTCTCCTTCAACGGACATGGGGGTGGGGGGTGCGATGGGGAGGGGGCGTCGGCTTGAGGGAAACTGGTGTACTGGTTTTGTTGTCATGGAAATGTTAGGCTGGAGTTGGAGATCCTAAGACACAGAAGCCTTAGCCTGTCTTTGAAGACGTGAGGGGTTTTGAACTTGCAACATTGAGTGAAGAACTGCAATGGTAATGAGCAAGGTGCATCTTTGGGGTTGATGATGTTCATTCGGTGGACCGCACACCTGCTCACATCTGACCACACCTTTGCTTGCACATGCATGTGATCACTGGCACACAGAGACCTCTGGAACATACGAGCCCTGGTCTTCTGAGCCATGGCTTATTTTGTCACCATGATTGGCTACCTGCAAATAGATTTTTCGGTGACAATTAAAAGAAAATCCACAACTGGCCCCACCCTGCCCCATGTTCAGCCAGCCAATGTCGTCAGTGGTTAGCCGCAATTCTCAACCTGGTGGGGGTCGCGACCCCTTTGGGGATCGAACGACCCTTTCACAGGGGTCCCTGAAGACCATATTTCCAATGGTCTTAGTAATCAAGACACCGCTCCTCTATCGGTCTCCAGGCAGGTCTGCAGACATGCAGATACGTCCACATACGGGGTCTCCACAGCATGAGGAACTGTATGAAAGGGTCGCAGCATTGGGAAGGTTGAGAACCACCAGGCTTGTGCCAAGGGAATGCCAATTTATTCTAAAGGCAACTTGATGAGGGAGGGAAGCCTGTGGGCAACCTAACCACCCCCACAGCATGCATCTAAAACCAAATGTCAGTGATTTTCGGGCGGATCCAAAGTAGTGTTCCCCTGTGCCAGTCAACACGGAACATCAAGAGCTGAGGGTCGAAACATCAAGAGCTGAGGGTCGGAACAAGGCCCTAGTAGGCAGGTTTGGAAAGGACTCCACCTGAGTTCAGAAGGAGCATTGGGAGAAAAGTCCTTCGGAAGCATTTGCTTAAATAATTATTTTTGGATTCATGATGCCAGCACACTGCACTCTCAGGTGTTCCTGCTTTTTTGTCGAGCGGCCAGATTTCCATGTCTCGCCTTTTGTTTTGTCTCTGAAGTGAATGTTTATCACTTTCAAAATGATAAAGCCCACTGGATCGCGTAGCTTACGGGATAAAAGACACCCCTGCCCTCTTAGATTTGAAAACCACTACCACCACTACATACAACAATAACCAAGACATCTAGCAAAACAAATCACACTCCCATCCCCAGCCCAGATAACGGAACTTAGACTCCTAGGTCCCCTCAGCCCTGCTGGCCTAGTGGTTACACATCAGGCTGTGACATGAAAGCTCTGAGTTCAAAGCCACCAGCCATTCCCCCGGAGAAAGATGGGACTTTCTACTCCCATAAAGAGTTAGAGTCTCGGAAACTCGCAGCAACAGTTCTGCCCTGTCCTACGAGGTCACTCACTACAAGGGGACATCGACTCGGTGGCGGTGAGTTTGGTTGGGGTGTGAGGTCCACTTCCTCGCCTCTCTACTTCACAAACAGCCATCTCTCGAGGGTGACCCTTCTGGTGAGGATGGGGAATGCCCAGGTGGAAGAGTGAAGGTGGCAGGGGCCAAGCTTTATGCTTTGGCTGGGGAGGGAGCAACATAAGAGGAATTCAATGATTCTGATTAAATCGGCTGAATAGTATGGATGGACCCTGGGGACATGGTGGGTTATGGGTTGAGCTTCTAATGGCAAAGTTGGTGGTTCAAACCCACCAGCTCCTCTGAGAGAGAACCAGGAAGCTTTCTACTCCCGCAAAGGATTTACAGCTTGAGAAACTCGCGGGCTCAGTTCTTTGTACTCTGTCCTATAGGGTTGCTATGAGTTGAAATAGATTTGACTCTCTTTAAATCGACTTAGTATTTTATGAACCAAGTTGATGATGAAGAGGGGGAGTGCTCTAGTCACCGTGTGCGTTGCTTTGGGGCACTCAGAAAAGTATGAGAGTGGCCTTTTTAGGGCCAAACCAGTGGAACTCTGTAGACATTGACTTTGAGCTGAGATTCTGAAGGATTTTCCCCCCCCTTCCTCTCCTGTGTGCCTTCTTAAATCAGGAGCTGAGGAACCTCAGCTTGAGATCTGTCACTCTGGCCCCAGGCCAAACGTGCCCAATTTCCTCAGCTTTGCTGCATGGCCAAGCATCTTTATGACATGTTAATTCTGTTTTCTGAGCTCCATCCAGCGATCTTTGTGACAGCATCAGATGGCGAGAGTGTGGCACAGGAAAAGGGCTATATTCATCTCTGTGTGAGGTTTGGAGAGACGATGGAGTGTGGGAAGCGTCGCACGTTTGTCCCGGACAGAGATTTCTCACGGATGGCACAGACGTCTTTCTTGGCGTTGCCGAGAATTGAAAAGGCATTCTGAGTTGCTCTTTACGCAGATTGTAGGCTTTAGACTCAGTGCACACCTAGGTCCGTGCACCACCGCCTTTTCCCTCAGAAACAGAACCCCTCCCTGCCTTCCAGCCAATCTTGGATCATAAAGACCTTATAGGACAGAGTATGGCCGCCCCTGTGGGTTTCAGAGACCGCTCCTCTTTACAGCAGTGAAAAGCCTCATTTTCTCCCTCTGAGCAGCTGGTGGGTTCAAACTCCTGACTTTGTAGTTCGCATCCCAAATAACCCGTACGCCATCAGGGCTCGTTTGCCTAGGAGAGTGGAAGGCTGTCCTCTCAAAGGGTTCTGTCCACACTGGGTGGGAATGAGCCAGTTTGGTCCAAACTTTTCTCAGCCCTTCAAAATGCTTATGAATCAACTCACACCCCAAACAGTACAAATCCTAGTTTTCAGGAAATGCTTTTTTAGGAGAAGGAGTGAACCAGCAGTGTGGGTAATAATAATAAAAGAAAGAAGAAAGAAATATAGAAAAGGGCCAGACAAGAAATAGCTGTGACTGCGTGCTGTAGGTTGGGAGGGGAGGAAACCATGGCATCTTCTTGGATGATTTGTGTGCCCCAAGCCTGGCTCTGCGGGGCAGCGCCGGGCTGGTTGGAAGCACTGAGTATCTTGGAGCGGCTTTGCAGGAAGCGGCGACCCAAGGGTCCAGCCATCCTCCTCCCCCACCTTCCACTTATTGTTTCAGGATGGTCAGAAAGCATGCTGGCATGAGGAGGCATGGAGGCAGAGCGACTGTGAGGGCTGCTTTTCTTTTCTTTCTTTTTTTTTTGGTTGGCAGTTTGGCTGCTGAATGAAAGCAGTCCCTTTATTTAGAAGTGAGTAGGGAGGAACATGCAGCTCTGGGTTGACACCCTTCTGGTGCTTATCCATAAATATGAAATGGTGTTAGAACACCAGACATCAGCGAGCTCTCCGATTGGCTGATGGTGATGTCATCTTGTCATTAATCCTGTGCTCAGAAAATAAACTGATCTGCCTGCTTCCTCCCGCCCTCTGCCTTTCCTTCCCTCCCGCCCTCTGTCTTTCCTTCCCTCCCTCTCTCTGTCTTTCCCTTCCGTCCTGCTCCTTTCCTCCTGTCTCTCTTTTCCTCCTAACTGAAATGTATAAAATTCATGCTGTGCTCTAAAGCAAGCAAGAATGGGCACCTGGGCATGCTGAAAGAATTCTGTGTCTCTTGGGTTGGGAGCCTCCTGAGCTTGCGTTCCTTCACTCGAGTGTTGCCATGGCCATCCACAAGTTGCTCACCTTGTCTTGGCAGGGGAGGGGAAAAGAATCAGGCAGACGCGTTTCCACACCTGGACACACCAGCAGTTGACATGTGCCCCCACAGTAAGGGCGAATGCAAGAGATAGGATCCCCCCGCCCCTGCCCCAAGTCAGCATTTACAGTGAACCCTCGCCACTTCGCGCTTCGACTTCCGCGGCTTCACTCTATCGCGGTTTTTGCGTAACAGCGCATGCTCTGTCATTTACTGCCACTGATTGGCTCATACTGTACACGCTTGATGCCATAAATAATATAATAAATAGTAAATGATCATTGTAACGTCCAAAATGTTTTACTGTATTTTCCCTTTTTCGTTTAATAAATTGGGTAATACGAGTGTAATGGTGACTAAAGGGTGTTTTTTCATGTCCTCTATGCTCTAACTACGAAAATATTTGATTTACAAATAAGGAATCCTACTTCGCGGAATTTCATTTATCACGGTAGGGTCTAAAACCGATGAACTGCGATAAACGAGGGTTCACTGTAGCGCTTTTTTGATTATTTTAAAATAATTGTAATAGTGACGTTTGTTTCCCTATCTCTGCTAACTCCACGGGTGAGTCGAATGGGCTTGCTCTTCCACTTGATACATCTTCATCTTGTCCGGATCTCGCGATTCTGTAGGGTCCTGACGGAATCCAGTGGTGGCCTGTCTACATTCTCTCTCTCTCTCTGACCTTGCTTTGCAGAAATCAAATCCTCAGGAAGACAGCACCTGCCCAACTGCTCTCTGACCCCTGCAACCATTGTCAACCCTCTATTCCTGCTGGCTTCCGCTGATCCCAGCAAAATCGCCGGGTTGTGAACCACCCTGGCAATCATTGCTATAGACAGGGCTTTCTCTCCGTTCTCATTAAATACAGGGGGGCTTCCAGTTAAATACATGGAAACAATTCTGTCCTTTTTCCACCTCATTTCCCCCAAACTTTTGGACGCCCCTTTCCTCTATAAATATCGAGTGCCCTTGTAAAGGGGAAGTCACGGTTCTTTACCTTCACGGAGCCTGCCTAGAACCATCTCAGCCTGTTTTGTCATAGCCAACTCTGCATGTGCATAACTATTAATAACGTACTCCCTGTATGTCGATGTACTTCGAGGGGAGAGTGTTCTCATCGTGTGTGCACATGTTACGTCATGGCACGGCCCCCCTCTGTAGCGGGTTCTGACCACGATGGAAGCACTGTCCAGGGAACATTCCCCACGTGGGCCAGACCATTTGGATCAGCAAACTGCCGAGAAGGCAGCTACAGAATCGACTTCTCTCATCTGATTGTACTTATGGTTACAGGGCTGCCTCCTTCCCTTTCAGCGTTTCCTCTGTTGGGGCAGGGTTAGAAATCACAGATCCGCAGGCAGTGGGGTCAAAGGGAAAAGAGAAAGACAATGAGACCCATTCATTCTTGTGAATGCCAGTGAGTCATAGGAGATAGTCTATTTTCAGGTCCCAGCCAGGCCTCTGACAGGCTTTAATTATCTGTGAGCTGAAACGACAAGTGCTATCACGATGCGAGAGCCTTTCAGAAACAGGTAGGTGAAGGAGATGAATCACCCAAGTCCGTGGCCCGCTCAGCTCCCTTTTTGAGGGGCCAGGGCTCCCTGAGCGCCTCTGCTGAGCTCTATCCCGTGACAGCCACTTACAGTCGCAAGGAAAGAAACAATAATTCACTAGCAGGAAACTTAATCCCGGGCAGGTGCAGTGTGAGCAACGGCTCTGGCCTGAAGGTCAGGATGGCTGCGAAGGCCTCAGCTTTGCAGATGGCCGGGGTGGGAGGAGTGAGATTCCTGTCTGCAGCGCCCCAGCCCAGCCCTGTGCTCCAGGCATGAGCTACTACTACTGGGTCCACATACTGCTGAACTTTTGAACCCCAGGAGAGCACAGTATTTAGGAGATGGGTTGTTTATAGGGTGCAGATCAAGCAGTAGCCGAAGTGAAGGAAGCAGTCGACCTAGCCATTTTCCTTTTCCTCCGTGATGTTAATGATCTCATTAGAGGTCCGCGTTTCAGCAGCTTCCTTTGTGTGTGCCCGGGCTTCTTGTTTCTCTTAAGGACATCTGCGATCAGGGACAAAAGCCGGATGTTGCTAGCAAGCGGCTGGACAAGTGCTCGCTCTGCCGGAGATAGGGCAGGCGTTGACAAACCTCCCTGCCCTCCGCACACACCAGCCAGGTCTGGCTGGGCCTTTGTGCGGCTTCGTTTCATTGGCCGAGCTTCACAGCTACTGTTTTCACAAGGGCTCTCTGACCCTACCCTGTTTCCCCGAAAGTAAGACATCCCCCCCAAATAAGGACAGTTTTGCCTCTCGCTGAAATAGAAGCCATCCCCCCAAAAATAAGACCTCCGTGAAAATAAGCCCCCCTGAAGCAACTGGAACTGTGTTGGCTGCAGCGCAGCCGGAGCAGACAGGAAGTGCGAGATCGCTTTTAATAAAACAATAAGCAATAAATGTGTACCATGTTCTTCTTCATGGAAAAATAAGACACCCCCTGAAAATAAGACCTAGCACATCTTTGGGAGCAAAAATTAATATGACACTGTCTTATTTTTGAGGAAACAGGGTAGTACTAATGGGCACTTCTTTCCTTCTGCTGGGGCCGGAATGAGATCCCAGGCGAACGAGCTTGTCACATTCCCTGGCTCAGGCTGTCTTGGAAACACTAACAGTAGCTCCAATGGGATGTGTTAGGCAGCCATAATTTGGGGAGAGACAAGCAAGCCAAAGTCCAACTCCAGAAACAACCAAATTGATCCATTTCAAGAAACAAGAGGAGAGACTAGCGTTTTCTCTGTGGCAATCTTGTGTATTGGCAACACTGAGATTGGGAAGGAGCGTCTAGAATCCTTGCCCAATGAAAGCCCTTCTCTGAAAAGCTTCCTCCGTGCTTTGTGGCTTGGCTGTGGACTGGGGCTTAGAATGCCACAATTATACAATATCGATGAAGCTTGTTCTATATTTAGTGTGTAATCTCTATACTCAGGGGCTGCATATGGCCACGAGCACCCACTTGAGAGCTAAAAATGTACGTTGCCACCCACTTTGTCCTGAATTGGAATCACACATAATTGCTCTATGCTTAAAAACATTTTTTTCCCCCTTTGAGGGTAGAATTTAAGATCAAGTTGTAAGTGGACAGTCCTTGCTATGAAGCCCCGCGTCACTTAGCCCATGAACAAATAGGGAAGGAGCAAAGACTTGGTCAGCAAATGAATGCAAGAAGGGCAATGTTCCAGAAACCACTCACACCTCTTCAGGCGAAGTCAAAAGTAACTCATGAGTCTGGCAGATTCTAGATTCATCCAGAAGTAAACATGAAATGGTCGCGGGCGATCCTGACTTATAAGCCGATGGGTTGGCGAGGTCCCTGAAATGCATACAAATGGAAGTTCAGACCCTGACATGTCCAGATGGTAGAAAGGCCGGGCATGGAAACGGGCCATCAGAGGATGGAGAAGGGGGTCCAGTTAGAACGTAAGTCTGGGGGATGGCAAAGAAATCACGCGGGGTTTGTTTGCAGGTGTGCAAACTAGGGTTGTGGGCTTCTGGTGAGGATTGTACAGGAGATAGTGCACTGTGACAGAAGCGGCAAAACAAAGATGCTTTCTGCTGATGGACTCGCAGAGGGGTTGGCTTTGTGCAGAGTACAATACCACGTGTCCGATATCGTTATGGACTACTCTTAAGTACTAGCTCCAGTGTCAGAAGTTCAAAACCACCAGTCGCACTGAGGGAGTAAGACGAGGCTTTCTACTCCCCAAGAGCCACAGCCTCAGAAACCTACAGGGGCAGTTCCACTCTGCCCTATAGGGTCGCTATGAGTCGGAATTGATCCCGTAACAGTGAGATGCACAAAAAGGGCAGGTGTACCTTGAAGATATTGCAGGCAGCTTCTGTTCCAGACCACTGCAATAAAGCGCCAATAGAGCATGTTACAGAGCACCCCCTCCCCTCCTGCCGACATGCAAGTAAAAGTTGATATTCCAACTATACCAAATATAGTCTATTATTGCAAGTTTGCCACTTCAAACCCACCACGATTAGGCTATCAGTTTCCTTAAAGGTTTACAGCTGCAGAAAACCTTTCACAGGGTTTCCCCTGTCGGAATCAACTCGATGGCAGTTGGTTTTCTTTTTTGGATGCGTGTGTTCATTTAAATTTGTTGTTGTTGGTTTGTGAACTGTGAGAAAAATTATACTCACTGCCATTGAGTTGATTCCGACTCATAGCGAACCTATAGGGCAGAGTAGAACTGCCCCTGTGGGTTTGTAACTCTTTATGGGAGTCGAAAGCCTCATCTTTCTCCCTCTGGGTGCCTTGTGGTTTTGAACTCTTGACATAATGGTTAGCAGTCCTATGTGTAACCACGATGTCACCAGGGCTCTTGGTTCTTACAACAAAGCTAGAGATATTGTGAGAATTACCAAGCTGACACAGATATAAGAGGTGAACTTTTGGAAAATGGAGCCAGTGGACTTGATGGATGCAAGGCTAGCACTGACTCTCAATTAGTAAAAGAACACAATATCTGAGTCGTGCGATCAAGGGAAGATCAATATAGCGAAGGATGTCTGTGTAGGATCAGAAGAGGGGTCATTGAAGACATTGCGAGACACTAGGTATGTGTTTACCTACGTTTTCCCCTGAACTTTTAAAAGCCTCCAGTTTTACCAGTTACTGTTGGGTGCATTCTGACTCATGCGGATCGCACGTGTGTTAGAGGAGAACTGGGCTCCATAGCGTCTTCAATGGCTGACTTCAGAAGCAACCTCCCAGGCTTTTCTTCCTAGACACCTCGGGGTGGACTCCCAACCAGAAACCTCTCATTTAGCAACCAAGTTCCCATTCTGTAGCCCCACACAGGGATTCCCAAACATCACACAAGGGGCATAGGTAGCTGCCAGCTCTCAATTTGGCTTCCTGAGAAGGTGGTCTTTAAACGGGCATTCTGAAAGGTGATGAGGGCTTCTTTTCAGGAGTTAGGAAGGCTAGAGGGGAGATTAGGTAATGACACAAAGCTTGTGCAAAGACAAAGACAGAGCACCGTGGGATTGGAGAAGAGAAGAGGGGGAGGGGGAGGCTAAGCCATTTGTAAATGCTTTTGTTTACACAACTAAGACATTTGGATTGTATTTGATAAACAACACTTTTCCTCCAGACAAACAAACTGAGATGCTTTGGGGCCTGTCAGGGGTCCCATGGCGCTGTTGGGTGGTGCCAACGGTGCAGGGTCTGAAAGGTTGGAGGCTGGCATGCACTCAGATGGGCCGTGGAAAATAGAGTGGTCATCGACTTCTGATGAACCAGCCTTTGAAAACCCCGTGGAGCCCAGTTCTGCTCTGGCAGACTCTATTATGAGTCAAAGGGACTCCACACCAATGAGTAAGTGGTACCCCTGTGGAGTGCGAGGCTCTACAGAGAGGGAAAAGGGCAAGGGGTTTTATCTCCAAAGGAATGAAGGGACTCATCTTCCGAAGGTGTGTCTCATGCTCTTTAGCTAGGGAGAACCTAAGAACAACCCACCACCACAGAGCTGAGTCTGACTCAAATGGACCTCCACTCAGGTTTCCAAGGCTGTAAGTCTTTACAGGAGTTGACAGCCTCGTCTTTCTCCCTCAAAGTGTCTGGAAGGTTTGAATCACAGACTTTATGGTTATCAACGGAACACCTAACCCACAGAGCCATCTTGTAGCATGCTGTCGGCACTAATAACTACTCTTTGGTTAATTAAAAGATGCTTAATGGATGCCTCATTAAGCAGAATAATCAGTTTCTGTGAGGATGCTTATGTGCCTTATTTTTCTCTTTTTAATAAAAATGAAAGCAAATTAGGAGGCCAAGCGATAATTAAGGGCAATCTGTTAGCTCTCAGTTCACCCCCTCTGCCCTTTGTTATTGGTCTTCCATTCTGGATTTTTTCCCTTCACGTATCACTGTTGGGCAGCTTTCTTCCTCCACCCCTGCCTCCTCCCATAACATCCCAATTGGTCCAGGTGACAGAACAAGGACGTTTAGAACTAGCCAGTTATTCTGCACCCAGCTCCTCAGGCGGATCCACAGGGATCTAAGGATTGATGGGCTTTTAAACCATTGTGACCCCTGCCCACCCTATCTTTAACAAGCAAGGCCAATACAGCCTTGGGTGAAGTTTTGGGTGGTTGCTTTTAATGAGTGTCCAGTTGATTCCCACTAACGTCGACCCAAGTGTGCAGGGTAGCACTGTTCATTTGGGTTTTCCTGGCTGTGATCACCAAGTTTGCTATTTGAAGTGCTTCTGGGTGGATTACAAAGGCCAACTTTCTGACTTGTAGTTGAATTCTTTCATGAACCCAACCTATAGGACCTTAAACCAGGCCCAAGCCCAAAGATGCTCAATGACCCATGTATCCATCAACTACAGGTACACTGGCTTTACATTTGCTTTTATTGCTAGTTTGTTTGCATCTCTGTAGAATATTCATGAGGTATTCCCCCCACCCCCCTTTCTTTTCTCCTCTAAGGATGCAAATCCAGGGGGAAAGGAATGATGCTGATGAATTCTAGCCATTGTCAGTTTGGAAATGTTCAGGGAAAACAAATGAAAGAGAAAGGCTGGATTTCTTTATATGCTATCATTCAGTAATTCACAGAGTTAGCCCATTTTGTGTTCACGGTTCTTTTGAAGTTGAGGATTAGAACGTCATCATGGACAACCTTTCAACATGAAGCAAGCTTGAGGGATGTCATGGAGTTTTTGATTTATTTTTTCTCCGATATTTTGTTGCTTTCTATTTTACCTTTATCTTTGATCACTTTTAGGACAAAAAATATATAGTGGTCATGTTATTATTGATCTCCTCTTTCTCCTAAACTCTTATTGTATCTCTGGACATCTCTCTGCACTCCCCACCCCTTACTGATTTTGTTGGCTGTAAATAAATGAACAAAGTCTTTATCTAGACCTAAGTAGCCTAAGTTAGACCACTAGTTGTAAATCTGCTTTAGTTTACCCTTCAAATATTTAACTCTTTTTTCTAAAACGAGTTCATAGTAAAGGATTATTATTGTTAAACTAAGACGTCATAAAATCCATGCATCCAGAGCATTGGGCTAAAGTTGACCTTTGCGTGGTAAATCTATCACAATGCTGAAACTTAATAGAAACATAAAATTGTCTAGGAGGTGGTGGGAGTGTTAAAAATCACAGAGAATAAACTGATTTCAAGTGTCCTTAAGTACTTCAGAAACCTCCATTTACATAGTCGCTCTTGATATGGTAATTATATGATTCTCCTATGTTCATTAAAATATGAACCCTGAGGGCTCCACCGACAATTTGCTAGCCACCCATAGGTTGAAAGAAATTAAATTGCTTTGCTTTAAAAAAATCCATAATGTAGTATTTTTACTAATTCAGATGGGCTTTCCTCTCGACTCTTCTCCCAACTAGATAATGAGAGGAATTAAAAAAAAGAAAAGTCTGATAAAATTAAGGTGGTCCAGTGATATCAGAGAGAAGAGTGGGGTTGTTTTTATTGCCTTGGCACTAGGAGGTCTGCAGCGCCAAGGCAAAGGGAGCCCTCTTTGTTACTTTCTGCAGCCAATCGCCATCCCATGCTTTCAGAAAGAAATTACATATATCTATATCCTAAAATCAAAAGAAAAGTTTGTATCTTCTCAATCGGGCAGCTTTCTAAAATATAAAATCAAGGAGGAAAATGAAAAAGAAAACAAGTCTGAGGTAGTTAGTTGATTGTGCCAACCTGGGTGATAAACATATGTGGGGTTAACTGAAGGGCAGAGGGATAAATGGCTCAGTGAGCCTCACCTTTCTAGTTCTCAGGTCTCTTGCTTTCTGATGGTCGGACCAGGATGAGCTACCTTAGCCAGTTCCCTGCTTCAGCTGGCAAGACTCACTTCCTGCAAGACATCCCTGAGGAGAAGCCACATGGACCTACCCTGATGCAGCCCTGGGTGCTGGAGCAGCCTTGTGGAGACTCCTGCCAGTGCTGAAATGCTTACACATTCACTGACTCAGCTTTCCTCCTGCAGTCGGCATCATAGTGTGTGTTTTGTGAGATGGAGGAGGACTTTGTGGATTGGTGTTGGACATATGGGTTAATGTTGGACTTGAGCACTTGGGCAGCACTGGGTAGGGGTGTTTTCTTGATGCACACTTAACCTTTATATGAAACTCTCTCTTGTATGTGAGTTTCTGTGGATTTGTTTCTCTAATGTACCCAGACTAACACAAAGTCCAACTCAAACTTCTGTGTGGTGTTTGTGTCTCCTGTCTACAGGTGTTCTCACGTTGGACATTTTAACATAAAATTGCTATTATTGCCCCACTTGAACTTGGAGTTCCTGGAGCAGGCGAAAGCTGACACACGTTCAACACTGTGAAAAAGAGTGACCTAAATCTGAGCTCCTGAGAATTAATGTCCAACTGGGGGTCTTAACAAGGGGCAGGTTCTGGTGGAGTGGGGTTGGGGTTGGGCCGATGTCACCTCCAACTTTCATCTCCCTTCCTGCTTTCCAGGTACTTAGAAGGTTCTGGTTTTCCCACTGCTAACTTAGAGTCCCACCTCCATCTGCATTCTGACGTCAATGGTGTTTCTATTTGTGTTAGTCCGGGGTGACTCAGAAACAAATTCATTGACACTCATATACGTGTAAGGGAGAATTTTATGTCAAGAAGGAATTATGCATCAATAAAACATCCCAACTCAGTCCAGATCAAGTCTATCAATTTGATGTTAGCTCATAAGCCCTATATTAGCCCATGAATCCCTCTTGAGACTCATACAGCACATGCAATGATGTTGAATGCAGGAAGATCGCAGGCTGGTGGGTGGAAAGTCCTGTGGATCCAATGGCAGTAATGCATCTCCAGGGCTCTGGCTGCCATCAGCGTGACTCCATGTGACTCGTCAACAGAAAGGTGACGCAGAGAGAGAGAGTGCGTGTCTGGCTTCCAGTGAGCTATTTATCTCCACTGGGCCTCCAACCAAGGTCATCAGACTGCAACCTAAACTCCACCCCTTCACTGTTAATATCCCCAAGTTGACAGATTATGTTACTACCACACTACTTTTGTTGTCTTTCCCAGGATTTGTGTTCTTAGGGAATTCTGCCCTTCCCAGCACTTTGTTGAGATGGAGTCAAATGAAAGGGAGTGAGGTCATGTTCTTTGGTAATGGGACGTTCCCATCTCTCTCATCTTCTCGAGGAGTTCTGGCAGTGTAGTGGGCTCAAGTTAGGTTGCTAAACACAAGGTTAGTGGTTTAAGACCACCAGGTGTACCTCTGAGGGAAAAAGATGAGGCTTTCTACTTCTGTAATGAGTTACAGTCTGAGACATCCACAAGGGTCAGTTTTGTCTTGTCCTATAAGGTCACTATGAGTCAGAATCAACTCGATGGCAGTGAGTTTGGTTTTGGTTTAGTTTATACTCTTGCGAAGGAGCCTTAGTAACGCTGTTGGGTAAGGGTGGCCCTCTAGCCACAGGGTGAGTGGTTCAAACCCAGCAGATGCTCCTCAGTAGAAAGATGAGGCTTTCTGTTCCCATAAAGGTTTACAGCCTCAGAAATCCTACACAGGATCCCTATGGGATCTGAATAGACCCCATAGTAGTGGATCTGATTTGGATATACACTTTTGTTAGGACAGTTGACTCAACTAGGAGAATATCAGAGCATAGTTCAGCACTTTTCTCTGAGCACTATGTCAGCACTTAGGACATCATGCTTAGTAGAAGGGTAGCAGAAAAGAGGAAGGCCCCCAACACGATTACACAGTGGCTGCAGCTTTGGGCTCAAGCATAAGAACAATTGTGAGGACGGTGTAGGGTTGAGCCGTTTTTCATCCCGTTGGGCATAAGGTCACTATGGGTTGGAATGGACCCAGTAACACTTAATGACAAGTATGCACTTGAGAGAAAGGTGAGTCTTTCTCTTTGCAAAGAGATTTACAGCCTCACCCACCCATAGGGGGGGCTCTCCTTGTCCTATAGGTCACTATGAACTGGAATCGACTTGATGGCAGTGCATTCTTTGAGAAGTAATTGCTCCACTGCCCATCTGTCATCTTGTCACACTGCAGTGGTGAACACGGGGCTGTGATGCTGGAAGGTTGGTGTCCGCAATGTAGATACAAGCAGGCTCACCCAGGATGATTGGAAAGACTGTAGCGAAGGTTCTAGACCAAGACAGATAAGGAAGAAAGGCTTGGCATGCATAGTCCCCATAGAATCCCTACCAAAGTCAAACCAGTAGACATCAAGTTGATTCCGACTCATGGCAAGCTCATTGGTGTCAGAGTAGAACTGTGTTATAGATGGCTTTGAATAGTTGATTTTTGGAATTAGATCATCACACCTTCCTTACAAGGTGCCTCAGGGCAGAACGCAAATCCATTCCAACCTTTAAGTTAGCTGCAGAGTTCATTCAACATTGGGCTATCCAGGGACTCTGCACAACCTCCAGGGCAGTCTGAGTATGTTATGCTATAAGGCACTGTTAACCATAAGCTAAGGAAACTATCCTGGCCTAGTAATAAACCCAAGCAAACTCACTGACATGAGTAATTGCTGACTCATGGGGATCCCATAGGATGAGGAGGAACAGCCCCTGTGGGTTATGGGAGTAGAAAGCCACATCTTGAACTGCTGACCTTGTGTTTAGCAGCTCAATGTGTAACTGTGTTAGACAGGGTCCTCTAGAGAAACAAAACCAGGACACTTATGATGTTATATGCATATATAGCTATATACAGCACAAAGGAATATAACAGCTAATTAGTCCACATAACAATACAGAGGGCTCAGTTCAACTCACTTCCATGAAACAATTAATATACTGGAAGTCTTTCAACTCATGAGGGCTGCTGGGTCCAAGGTCAAGGGAGCAGACAGCTGAGTCTTCCTTAGAGCAATGCAGGCAGTCCGGCCACAGGCAGCAAACAGTAGGGCAGGTCACCAACAGTCAGCCAGATGACAGGATCCAACAATCCCAAGCTCAAGTGATGTATATACCAGCAGCATGGTGAAGCAGGTCTTGAAGGAACCTCAAGCACTACAGACACGATCCTTGGGTTGGGTGTCCCACGGGTAGTGTAGCTTGCAAGTTAAGGCAGATAACTAGCTAAGGCAACTGCATGTTGGTCCAATCACCAGAGAGCAAGAGAGAGACAGGCAAGGCTTGTGGAGCCATTTATCTCCTTGCCCTCCAATCAAACTGCGACCTTATTAATCCCATATGGTCCTATTGGCCAGGTTGGCACTATAAACCTACCTATCACAGTAATCAACTGATTAGCTAATCACAGAAATTGTTTAGAAACAGGCTGAGCAAAGATAAGCCAGAGAAATGAAGCAGGAGAAGGAAGGAATGCACGATGGTTGGTCTGAAGACAGAGGGACTCACAAGGCCAAGAATATGAGCAACCTCTTGACGTGATAAGCCGGCAAGGAAACAGACGCCCCAGCCTTACAAAAATGCCCTACAACGACAAAAATGAGCTTGGAAGTGGAATTTCCCCTGGAGTCTGGATTTCAGCCTTGTGAAATGCCGAGAAGAGAATCGGCTGGAACTTGTACAACTGTCCTATGTGGTACCAAGTTTGCAATGATTTGTTAATACAGCAACAGCAAACTAGTATGTGTTTGTTGTATGTTGGCCTGCAAATGCATTCCATAAAAGTGCAAGACTCAGCAGTAACATCACAAGCTCATGATGCCCAGAGGAGCCTGGTGGCATAGTGGTTAAAGCACTCAGCCACTAATGGAATTGTTGGAGTTCCTATCCTTGAGCCACGAGATGAATCAGGCCGTGTGCTTTCTTAAAGATTCACAGCCGTGCAGATACTACTGGCTAGTTTTACTCTGGGCTGTGGGTCTCTACAGTTTCGGATTTGCTTCTTTTGAAATGCTGCTTAGCCAGCTGCACCAAGACAGTGTCTCTGCCCTACACAATGGAACTGGAAAAGGCCATTGAGTGCCAATCACAGGCCAGTCAGCGCTTTGAGGAGAAAGCCATTGAGTGTCAATCAGTGGCCAGGGCAAAGCTTTGGGGAGAGAGCCTTTGGGAAAGTCTTAGCCGTTTTAGTTCCTGACTGAGACAAGTCGCTCATTTTCACTAGTGCACATGTGCAGATGAAGGGGGTGACCAGATGGCCTCTTGGCATCTCTTCCCAATGAAAACAATAGTTTTATTTGCCAACCAATTTATTCAACTCATTGCCTGAACTTCCCTTCACCAGGCTTAGCCAAGATTCTCTACAGGGAGATTTAAAAAAAAA
>NW_022109767.1:6408841-6410382 GCF_000313985.2 Echinops telfairi | reverse complement strand
TTGTGGACTGGTGTTGGACATATGGGTTAATGGTTTAATGTTGGACTTGTGCACTTGGGCAGCACGGGGTTGAGGTGTTTTCTTGATGCGCACTTAACCTTTACATAAAACTCTCTCTTATACATGAGTTTCTGTAGATTTGTTTCTCTAAAGGACCCAGACTAATAGAATAATTTATAAATTATTATTATCTTTCATGTCTTTCACTGTCTGATGCCTCCCTTCACCCACTTTTCTGTTGTCCATTTCCCAGGGAGGGGTTATATGTAGATCACTGATCGGTTGGCATGGGTGAGGATACCCCCATAACTTAACCTCACGGACATCGAATTGATGCCAAATCATAGTGATCTTATAGGAAAAGGCAGAACTGCCCCTGTGGGTAACTGAGACTGTAACTCTTTAGCGAATAGAAAGTCCATTTCTACTATTGAGTGTCTGGTGTCTCGAACCACTGACCTCTTGAATCAAAGCCCTATGCATAACCACTATGCCATCAGGACTGCTATTAGGTGTAGGATAAAAGATGCCTATTGCATACTTGTTGGGGAGAGCTGTTATTTAAAAGCAATTGACAATTTGCAATTAATCCGATATTTGCACCAACAAGCTACAATCAAACAGCTTGTCCCTGTGGGAGAAAGTCCTGTGTGAGATCTAAGATCGTTCTTACAAGACCGATGCCCAGTGGCAGTCTTTAAGTCCTTAAAATCCAGAGATTCTTTCGTGTGCATGCGTTTAAAGCTTGCGATCACCAATGGAGCTTTAATATCTATTTTCGAAACCTAAGGTGACTCTGACTCGAAGTAGTTCTTTGCTCAGAACACCTGCTCATCAGAATTCATTCGTAGTGTGCTGTGCAGCCTTTGGGGGGCAGGGACGTAGTCCTTTCTAGTGTATCGCCGTGTGAGGAGAGCCTGGCCTGTCAACCTCGTCCTTATGTTTACCTCCCCGTGTCTGCCTCCTAGGGCTGGGATTTTTAAAGAAAGTGGTTGCTTAGAGCCCTCAGCGATGCTAGTCTTTTCCCTCTGAAATGAATCTTCCCTGAGCTTGAGGATCTTGTTCACACAGAGAAATAAAGGTTTACAGAAAACTAAGGGCACTTGAGTTATAATATTTCAGGGATATGATGATGTTTCAAAGAGAAGATACTAATTATGGAACGCTTTCATTCCCCAGCACCTGGAGCTTCCTTCCTTACCCTATTAGCTGCTGACTGTCATAAATTGGACTTTTAGGGGCTGGGGAGGAGTGGGGTGGTGGTGGAGGGGCTCGACAGCCCACTCAGCAGGAAGACAAGGAAAAGTACGCACCTGTCACGCATTAGGCAAGGAGAGAAGCATTACTCTCTCCACCCCCAAGTCAACCCCGGCCTTTATGAATGGGGACAAGCTGGGCTTCCAGCTGGGGGGTGGTTGGATGAGAACCTTTCTGGGTTGTGGGTTGCTCATTCGCTCTTATTTTAAAACATGTCACCAAAAAAGACCAGAGGTAGAAGTACCTCCATTCCTGTGATTTGAGGCTCCATGACAGACAGTGGC
>NW_022109767.1:6406472-6407484 GCF_000313985.2 Echinops telfairi | reverse complement strand
ACCTTTGATGCTGAAAGGGAGGACTTGGAGCCCTTGCCGATGCCGATCCAGGATCACAACTTTTGTAGGGATTGCAACTCAATAGAAAGAAAACAAAAACCTTCACACCTGGACTGAGAGGCAACACGGGGAAAACACAGAGAAGAGATGAGCATGGACAACCCTTTCCTTTTAGTAGGAGGCACCGTGTTTGCTCATGGAAGCAGCCGTCCAGAAATCACAGGACACACGCATCGGGCGCACCTGCTGTGCGAGGGCTGACGAGCAAGGATGCCACTTTGAGTATCAAGGTGTGCCCGACCTAAGTCCTGGTATTTCTGATTGCTTCCCATGCATGTGAGCATTGGACATTGAATAAGGAAGACCTAAGGATAATGAAAACATCATGGACTGTCAAAAGAACTACTATATGTCTTGGGAGAAGTAGAGGCAGAGTGCTCCTTAGAAGTGAGCATGGCGAGACTTCATCTCACGCCTTTGGACATGTTCATAGGAGAGAGCCATCCCTGGAGAAGGACATTATGCCTCCCGAAGTGGAAAGGCAATGAAAATGAGGGAGACTCTCAACAAAATGAATCAGCCTTTTGGTGGTAATGCTGGGCTCAGACAGGACAGAGAATGGGCAAGACTGGGAGTTGCTAACACAAACTCCGTGGTTCATACCCACCAGCTGCCCCTAGAGATTGATCGTCTTACGAACCATGTTTAGATAGGGTGAAATGGACTTCTTGGCAGTGATTTTGGTTTTTGGACAGAAGAAACCAATTTTGGAAGAAGCACCCCTGGATTCCTCTCTAGAAGAAGTGTAGGGGGCCCGGGACAGAGGTAGGAATTTGTCTCAAGTACTTCGGACGTGTTATCAGCAGGGACCGGTACTTGAAGAAGGATGTCATTCTTGGAAAAGCAGTGGGTCAAAGAGAAAGACTCTTAAGGTGATTGGCTGCAACCATGGGCTCCACAAAGGCAGTGAACAGGAGGGCAGTGCAGCTCTGTCGTACGCTGGGTTGTTTGC
>NW_022109767.1:6388252-6395812 GCF_000313985.2 Echinops telfairi | reverse complement strand
GTGTGTGTGTGTGTGTGTGTGTGTGTGTGTGTTTTCTGTGTGTGATCACTTATCTGATGGCTGAGACCTTTTCCATTATAGGTATGACTTTACCTTATGTCGTCACCCATTGATAGACACTTGAGCTTTGTCCAGTTGGTTACTGTGAGTCGTGCTGCCATGAACATCGGGGTGACAGCACCTGCTTGACTCCCTATTTCCCAGTCAGATTTGCAGGGCCAGCACAGTCATGGTCTGGCAATGAGGAGGCTCTGCAGAGCCCTGGGGAGAACTCACACAGCCTGATCAACCAGAGAAGCAATGGTGGCCATTCAAGCAGGAGCTGTTTTCTTTCCACTTCCCACCTGCTCCGGAGGTAAGGAAGATGACCTGGAGTCTCGAGGGGGCCGAGGACAGCGGTAGGTCTGAACCCGCCCTATTTAGAAGCCAGCCATGCCTCTGCGCCGTGGGGTAATTCTGACTCACAGCGACCCTGTGGGCAAAGTACAAACCCCTTCGATTTCTGAGGCTTTCTATCTTTATGGGAGCAGAAAACCTCACCTTTCTCCCCAGAAGTGGCTGGTGGGTTTGAACGGCTTCTTATTTAGGGTCCCAGTCAGTGCCTATTCCCACTGTTGGGTACGGACTTGCATAAAACCTGAACTGAATTTAAGAATGGGGTTTTAATTGGTGGCAATTGCAAGAAGAGAGTCTGAAGCAGCTACTTGGTGCTGTGTCAACGATCTGACATTCTAGAAAAGGCAAAACTACAGAGACAAGGGAAAAGACAGCCGGTTGCCAGGGTCTCTCAGGGAGTAGGAAAGGGGTGAAAGAATGGAACAAGAGCATCTTTGGGCCATCAACCTGCTCTGTACGAAACTGTAATGGAAGACATGGGACATAGTGCATTTGCCCAAACCCACGGAACCATACAACACAATGAGCAGGCCATCATGTAAATTGAGACCTTGGTTAATAAGAATGTATCAGCATTGGTTCATGACTTGTATCTCATGCTTTACTTGAATGCAAGATCTAGATATTAATCATAGGAGAAACAGGGGGAGTGAGTCTGTGAGAACACTCCGTACTTTCTGAGCATTAAAAAAAATTTTTTTTTCTTTTCAGTAAACCTTACAAGGGCTCCAGAAAAATTAGGAGGGTGATGTTACATTTAAAAATGACCTCAAGTTTCAATCACCAAAATTGACCCCACAATAATGAAATCTCGCCAAGATCTTCTGAAAAGTTTGAAAGGGAGTTAAAAGTAGTGGCTCAGAAAGGAGGGACATATCTTAATCGTGTTAATTAAACATCAAGTTGATAGCACTGATTAAACCAGTTATACCAGATTTTCTCTCCGGAGGTCATCATGATATCTGATAATCACCCTCTGTCCACATTCATCCCAGAAATGTTATTATGTGATGCGAGTTCAAGGGTTTGGTTATATGTCATTCAGCAGGTAACCCTTCTCGGCCTGGTGTATAATATGCTGCTGTCGAGAGGATTCCAGCCACTAGAACTTTGCTTCCATGAATTGTCGTCATTGGAAGGGTCCTGGTACAAGAAGAGGAGTGGTTTCGTCATAAGGCTTGGGTTTCCATTGGCAATAGTGTACAGGGCAGATCCCGGAGACACATAAGTAATAAGCTAATAGACAAAATAAGCCAGAGAGATGTACATAATTATCGAGCGGAAAGCCTGCTGCACTCAGTATTACTTAAGGCAACCCGTTAGCATTCTGTAACGATCCCACGTCAACAGAGCTTTTTACAAAGAAGCTGCTCCGTAAGGGGGAGAATGGATACAAATGGCTCTCTACGGTTTACCAGGGAGGCAGACAATGAAGGAATTGGGAAGTGGATGCAAGCACCATCACACCATCAGTTTTATCGTTTACGGGGATCGTTTCCTGCTAGGCAAACTGGTGGTACAATGGCCAACGTGCTCGGCTGCCAACAGAAAGGTCAGTGGTTCAAACCTGCCAGCGGCTCCCCGCGAGAAAGATGAGGCAGTTTGCTTTTTATAAATATTTAAGAAAGACAGGAAGGAAAGGAAAAAGGAAAGAATAAGCCAATAGCATGGCGTTATTTCTGGAAGGTCCTAGAAAAAGAGGATGGCCATCCAGGAGCTGGATGGACACAATGGCTGCCACATAGGCCTAAACAGAACAGCCACTGTGAGGATGATGCAGGACGGCGCATGGCTGCCTTCTCTGTGAGTTGGGACTGCCCCAAAGGCCGATGTGCCAACAGGGACAGAATAGAAACGCTGCACAGGGTTTCCACGGATGCAACTCTTAATGGCAGCAGACTGCCTCACTGCCTTCTCTCAGCGAATCTGCTGGGCTTGAACTGCTGGCCTGGCGGCTGCAGCCACCACCCTGTGGCTCCTCCTGCTAGAGAGACAGCCAACTCCACCGGAGGTTTACAGCGTGGCTCTCCTCTCCTCCTGGGCCACTAGGAGCCAGAATGCACTGAACGTGGGTTTTTTTTTCCCCATCTTAAAACAAACAAACAAACCCTGTGACTGCCCAGATTTTAAAGGAGGATTGTAGTTTGAGGTACAGAGAGTATGTAATTCAAGCATCCCACTCCAAGTTGTTAAATCTCAGAGAAATGAGTTGTCTCCGGCCCCTTTTAAGTTTGGGGAGCTGAGCACTCCCAGGGAGTGAGATGCTATTAGGCATTAGCTTCGTGGAGGAAATGGGGCTGATGGGCAGTTCGCCTTTGAAGCTGACGGTGGAAAGGAGGTTGGTGAGGGAGCAGGGGGAAGTGGCATCCAGTTGAGAGAATCCAGGGAGAGAGGAGGTGATTGATTCTCCTGCGCACACGCCCAGTAGTGGTTCCTTCTCAGGACCAAGTGTGCTCCAGCTCAAGCCCAGTTTCTGTGGAGTGCGCTTGCTGAGTCTTGACAGGGCCGGTGGCTCCTCTTGGACACGGAATCGCCCTCTCTGTGGCTGCGTGCTACGTTGGGGCTGCCATCTTGGCCTGCTGCCCATTTGCGTTGCATCTGCCTGGAGCAGTTCAGTTTACGTCAGATTCTACGGACTTAAGACTTGGAGGTGGGGGAGTACCTGCAGTGGTTCTTCTACTGTTTCTGACTTATGCTGGTCAGGGCCCTGGGCTAGGGCCCAGTGGACAAAGGATCCTTCGGTGGCTCAGAGGGTCAAGCACTTGGCTGCTAACTATAAGTTGAGCAGTTTGAAGACACCCCCCTTGTGCCTCAGAAGAAAGGCCAGGCTTTCTGATCTCTCTGTGACTTGATGACAGACCTCCAAAACCCCTGCTGGGTATAGGTCTCCTCTGAGACACATGGGGTTGTTATGAGTCAGAATCTACTTGATGGTGGATTGTCTAGAGAGCCCTGGTGGCCTAATGGGTTACCCGTCAGGCTGTTAACTGCAAGGTCAGCAGTTTGAAACCAGCAGCTGGTCCTTGGGAGAAAGAGGAGGCTTTCTACTCCCATAAAGAGTTACCTTCTCAGAAACCCACCGGGACAGTTCCATCCTGGCCTCTAGGCTCACCGTGTGTCAGAACCGACTCTGGGGCAGGGAAGGGTTTGGTTTATTTAGGATGAGGGTAGGCCAACTTTTGAGATGGATGAACCAAGCCTGTCCCTCACAACAATTCAAAACTTATCCCAAAGCCATAAGTCCATGTTTATAAAACAAATGAAATCCCCCTTATCTGAACAATATCCTTAAATTTTTTTTTTAATTTGGCCTCAAGCAGTGTGTCTACCCCAGAGCTAGGGGATGGATCGGGATACAACGTACAAGTAGAAGCTTGAGTGGGGAGGGAGGGAGGGAGGAATCGCCACTCCATCTGTGTTTTCCTGAGTGAGATGTTTGAATGAATCTAGGTAGAGTGGTAGTGGGACTGGGAGAGGTACTGTACTGGGGAAGTCGTTCTCTCCCACTCAGGAGATGCAAGGGCTCCACATGGAAGAACCAGAACACCTCAGTAGGCCGCACCTCAGGCTCCTGGAGATGGATGTTTTTATTGCTTAACAGGTATTGAGTCACCTTGTTAAATGCCATTCCTAATAGAGAGATGGACTTATTCCTTGCCCCGAAGCTACTGAGAACCTAGTTAGGAAGCTGACTTACATGCAGACACACACAGGCACCAACACCACGCAAGACGGGCTGCTGTCATTCTCCTAAGTGGCTTGCCAGGTGGAATGAAGTTATCTTACTGGGTGTTCTCTGCCAGAAGGTTCAAGCTGATGGAGAGAAATGTGAAATCTGATGCAACCGCTCCGAGCGCACTGCCACACGGGTGGGAAAGGCTTGCTGCTTGGCACAGAAGAGGAGGGCGCCGGTGGCTGTGACCCCCCCCCCCCCATGTGCTTTCAAGTGAGTTTCTACCGTTTCTACCTGCCCTCTCATGATGCGTTGATGGGCTTAGGAGCAGATGCCCTTCTGGGTAGCCGCTTTGCTAATAACTGGGTATTACAGCTTCTGAAAGCGAACACATTCTGGGCGGGGCTCCCCATGCTAGCGAGCCATCTGGGGACGCGCCAGTGCATTTAAGTTTCAGTTTCCATGTCAGTTAGGATTCTGGGCTCGTACCGAGCATCTGTGAGTTATTTTACAGATGAGGGAATCCAGTCCCGGAGAGAGAGCTCTTTGCCCCTTCCCCTGAGATCAGCCTGCAGACTCTATGCTGGAATCTAGGCCTTCGGATGCAGCCCACTGCCTTTCCCTGCATGCCACGTGGCTCCCCTCATTCTCCTGAGATTTGCCGGAGCCCCAGGACTATGGAATACATGTGCCTATGGGCCTTCCTGGGCCGCTGCCGAATGAACTCATCACGGCAGTCTGAAGTCCTGAGCCCTGCCGCCAATGGGCAGGAAATCTTCCCTCCTGATGCATGGCCTTGGAACCGGCAGCCTGGAAGATTCGACACCACTCAGGAGAGAGTCTTCTGTTGCCGCCTCTCTGCGCACTTGCACATCTTTGTCTCTACTTGTCTGAAGGCTTCCTCTTAAAGGCGGGACTGGAGGGGAGGAGCCCAGCAGGGCGCTTGTAAAGACCTGCTCCTCTGAGTTGGGTCTCAGTGAATGGCCTTCGTTTTGATGAAATAGACTTGTGACCAAGGAGCCTTGGTGGAGCCCTTGGGGAAGCGTTGGACTGCTAACCCCAAGGCCGGTGGTTCCAGCCCACCAACTGCCCTGAAGGAGAAAGATGAGGCTGTCTAGTCCCATCTCGATTGATCGACTAGGACTCGCTCTATGAGTGCGCCACGAGTCAGAAGCCACTCAATGGCAGTGGTTTCAGTTTACGCTTGTGAACATTTGGGGCGTAGGTTTAAAGTGGCTTGAGTTGTGTTTTTAAAACATTGTTTAGGTGAACTCCCAGGTGGAGGATGAAGGCCATTACCCTGTGGCTCCAGCTCTAAGCAATGTCGAATCTCCTGGCTAGGACTTCTCTACTGAATTGACTTTGTGCTTCAAAGGTACTGTCTCTTATTTGGCACTAAGAAGGAACTGAATTTGCATCAGGCAATCACATGGTGTGGGGAGTTGAGGGGTTGCCATCATTTTAGGCCAGGGCTCACCCGTGGCCCTCCTGGTCATTCCAGCTCCCAGGCAAGGACAACTGTGTGCTCCGTGGGGCTTTTCAATGGTGTCGTTTCTGGAAGTAGATCACCAGGCCGTTCTTCCCAGGTACCTCTGGGTGGATTTGAACTTCAGGTTAGCGGCTGAGGGACATGATGGTCTGTAAGGTTCAGTGACTCCAGGCCAGACGTATAATACAATGAATCCCAGATGCGTCCCAATGTCTGCCAACTTCGGTGACTCTTTCCCAGGTGGCGATGGGCCGCTCTGTCAAATCGCGGGGACTTCCCACAATTCATGGAGAAATTGAACACAAAGGTAACGGGATTGTCCCATGAACTTTCCGAAGCCTGCTTGTGTTCTCACTCGAAGAACTGTATCAAGAAAATCCATGAGACTGAGGGGTCCGCAGTGCAACGATGAGGACGCGTGACCTTTTTTTCCACCCACTGAATTTGTCACCTAAATTATGCTAGCTTCATGCACCAGAACAGAAATCGAAAGAAAAACCCAAACCCGTTGCCAATCCGTGGTGGCTTCATGTGTTGAGAAGTCCCTGAAGGGGGGTCGTTGTAGTAATGGCTCTTCAAGCGCAAGTCAGTGTATCTTTCCACAATGTTAGCTTTGTTGGGGGGCATCCGCTAAGTCCATTATAATTTGCAATGGTCTCAAGACGCCAAGGGTTTTGCCCAGAACACTGAGTGCAAGGCACAAACACTATTACAGAAAGATGGGTCAAACTCACCTGACGGGTGAAAGGAGGTGGGATGAGCAGCGTCCGCAGGTGGTTGGCAGGTGGTACGAAGGTGTGCGAGGGTCGATGCGTCAGTCTCAGGCTAGAGGGTACAGCATGGCAGGCAGTGCCAGTGTTTCTGGAGAAGGCAACTCAGAAGTCAGCCCCAGATGACTGGCTGCTGCCCACTGCTCTCCTCGGGGCTCTCTGGTTTGAGGGAGTGTCGTGGTTCAGAGGTACGCCTGAGGTACGCCCGGATAACCTGTCACTGCCATTCATTCTGTACCACTCTCGTGGCTTCAGCACTGGTTCATGGGTCATCCTGGTTTATGTACTTGAGTTCCGCTTTCATCGGTTCACCCACTGCTGCTTTTCTCTGGCCCTGCAAGATGCTGGGTCCCTCTGGAGAGATCAGGAGAAGATACCTCTAGGGCGTGTGCATCACAGGTTCAGATGTCTGCCCTGGGCCAAAGCCTGCCCCCTGTGCTACCGAGTGGAACTGCAGAAAGGAGAAAAGACAGGTGAAGCGCTCCCACGAAGCACTTCTCAGCTGCTATCTCTAGATACGTGGGTGGGATTGAACCACCGACCTTCCAATGCTAATAAGTTTGTGGCACCCGAGGACCTTTGCCTTGTGCACAGCCCAGAATGGTGTGTCCTGGGCTATTGTTTGAGAAGAAATGTCTCCTTGCTTAGCAGCCATTTCCTAACATTTCAAGGGGCCAAACAGAGTTTCCCTGAGCTTAATTGCTTTGCAATCTGGATGCCTGATTCCCCAAGCCCTTTCTGCAACAATAGTTCACTCTTCGGCTGCCAGAAGCATTTAGCTTGAGGCTGTGATGCAGTTGCTTTTCCTGGACTTCTCCTCTCAGGGGTCTTGGCCTCCGCGTCCCCTCACATCCTTCTCTGCTCCCCAGGTCCCAGGTACTGGCTGCTCATTTGGCTTTCTTGCCTATGAGTGGCGGGGTAGAAGGGCACTCTGGCATCTTTGCCTTGTTTCTCTCCTCTTCCATTGACGGCTGGTATTAAAAGGAGGGGTGAGGGCTTGGGAAGGGAGAGGAGACAGGGGCGATAAAGGCTGAGGTTGTCCATCAGCTTAGCTCAGGGTGAAGGAAGCCAAGCATGGGTAAACTGAAGCGGGCTTTCTTAGTCCCTGCCCTTCTTTCAACTGCCCCAGTCTGCCTACTCTTGTTCCTTGGTTAAAACCAAACCGATGACTGGTCACTAAGTACTCTGACTCACAGTGGCTCTACAGCATAGAGTAGAACCACCCTACAGGG
>NW_022109767.1:6362632-6387975 GCF_000313985.2 Echinops telfairi | reverse complement strand
GCATCTTCAGTCTGCAAAAACAGCTGATGGATTCCAACCCTCCACCTTTCGGTTAGCGGCTGAGCACTTACCCACTTTGGCACCTGGGCTATCTCTTTCTCGGTTCCATATTGCCATGGCATCATTTCTGACTCACGGTGACCCTAAGTAGGGCTTCCGAGGCTTGGTGAATCTTGCCGGGAGCAGATGGCCTCAAATACCTCCTGTGGGTTGGAACTGCTGACCTTGCAGTTTGCAGACCAAACACTCTCTGGATACCCCCACATGTTCTTAGCATTTCCGCCCCCGCTTCAGGTACAGGTGGAAGGAAATGGGGGTCATTCCTTCACTTCATCCTCAGGATATTCTGGAAGGCTAAACACTCTTCCCTGTGCTGTTTCTATCAGAAGCAGTGTTGCGTTACGGTTCCACAGAAATCAGGCAGGTTGCTCCGGGTGCAGGAGCCTTCTGTAGGCTTAGCCCACCCGGGCCTCCTGCGTCCTGCATCTTGCTGCTGGTGTGTGCCCATCACTTGCGCATGGACAGTTGGGAGGTGTGGGAGGGGGTCTCAGAAAGTTGGTGGAAACATTTGGTGCTCATTTAATTCCACCTTCCTTACACATGTGTCAAAGTCCTTTTAGTACTTTTGAAGGCATTCGAAGGGCATATTCGTTCCTGGTAGTAAATCTCACTTTCCACCACCCCTCTCAACCCCCTCCCCTGCTCCTAGGCCTTAGGACCTAAGGGTTCTTCATGTACCTCTGAGGGAGTGCCAGAGGCTTTGGGCTTTCTTTTATCCTTCTGTTTCCTGAATGCAGCATGTAGTTGCAGGCTACATTTAAAGCATTAGACGGAGTGCTCTCATTTTAAAATACTTCTTTATATATATTTGTTGGAGACTGCAAAATGCTGTCAACCCAGGAAGAGCCTCATGTTTTCAGGTCTGGTATTGATTATCATTAATTCTTCTTGTTATGGCTTTGCCACTTAAATACACATTTAGAAACAAACCAAATAAACATGAAATGGCATAACTAGATTTTTTTTTTTTTTGACTTGGGTGGTCCAGTGTGTTTCAACATGTGCTTAGCTTGGAAAGGTAGTTCTAAAAACACGAACTGCATTTAACCACCCCATGAAATGATTTCAATACATTTCAAACCATTTTTTTTAAATGCATGAATTCAGTTGTTTGAAAAAGAAACCTGGGGTTATTTATAATGGTATTACCATAAAAAAAAAAAAAAACAGCTGAAGAAGGTAAAGTTAATTTCTGCGCTGATGGGGGCCTGGTCTTTGAATTTCAGTTTGACCGGTAAAACTTGAGGAGCCAGTTTCTCATGTTGTTGTTGTTTGTGGGGCCCCTCCACTTGATTTCACTTAGTGGTGACCCTAAGTGTCAGAGCCTAATGGCTCCAGAGGATTTCCTAGGCTGAGATCTTGAAAGAGGCAGGTCTTAGGATTTTCTTTCTCCCAAGGAGGAGTTGCTGGTTGGGTTAGAATGCCAGCCTTTTGCACCCAGGTCACCAGAGTGCTTGTTGGGACTGTTGGCAAGACACTTAATTCTCCGGGTTTCCTCTTCTCCCCTGTGAAAGGGACGGCGTCCTAGGTGGCTCCCAGGATCTCCCTCACATCTCGGAAACACTGCCATTCTGCAAATTGAAAAGTAGGTGCTTGAGAGAATCAGACGAAGGATCCGGGGACAGGCCGTTTCTCAGTCATGGAAGTGGGGCAAAAGCACATTCCAGGAGGATCCATTATGCCCTGAAAGGAGCAGATGGGCCGGCCGCAGCCTCTTTTAGAAAGGCAGGCTTTATGGAGTGCCCTGCACTTACTGGGTGGCACACGTTGTTGGGGAAATAGATGAGACATCTGGAAAAAATAATTTTTCCCTCTGTCAAAATAGTTATGGGTAGACACTATGTCTCAGCACCGTAAAGAAGTTGTCAGACAATGTGCAGCCGAACTACTAAGTGCATTAGCCAGCTCCATGACTCAGCTCTATTAGAAGGGTTTGGAATTTGGCCGAGTGAAGTTTGGGTGGCTTACCGGATTATGTGTTAGGAATTAAGAGCACACAGAGCGTGTGTGTGTCTCCTCCGGGTTGATGTTTTGCATGTGACTCCCGAGTAAAGACAAATTTCCTTCTTTTGATGTTGTTATTTTTGTTCCCTCTTCTCCTGTTGTGTGATCTTCTTTGTTCTCCCTCTGCAGGGCCTCATTGCCCACATGACCTGAAGATTCTCTTTGGCGTGATGAGTCGCTCTAAGGTACTTCCATTAAGGATTACTTCTTCCCTGGTTTTCTTGAGTAAGAACGAGCTAGGGCTTAGATGGGGATCCCTTAACCCCATCTGAGAAAGGGCAGTTATATGGAGAACAAATGTAAGGCATGTTGAAGAAAATTGGCACTTTAACTTACCTGTTTTCAAAATTAGTCATGGGTTGTTATTGAAGTATGGCTCTTGCAAGCAGGGGTGCCTGGGGCAAGCCATTCTGATTTGTCACAGAAGTAGCCCTCAGGCAGAGGCTAATAGCACATGTCCACAGAATCCCTTTGATCACTCTTAACTGGTTTTTAATATTACACCAACATTTTTATCAGCCACCAAAACATTTCTCAGTGCTCCAGCTCTGGGAATTGTTTTTTTCCTCCTCCACTTTTCGAACGGAGAATAAAAGTTTGCTTGTTTTGTCAGGTATCTCACAGGAGAAATGCCTTCTTAAGAGAAGGGAACATTAGAGCCCTTCTTCCAGAATCAGGATATCTTAGTCACCCCAGCCCCCTGAGCACCTGGCGGTCAGCGCTGGCTTCTGCAGTTGGGCTGCCTGTGGGCGCTGTTTCTTTGTGATCTTTAGGGGTGGGTAAAATTTAATTTGCCAAGGTCGACTCAGATAAAGCTTTTCCCTTCTGTCCTTCATTACTGCATTTTGACCCCTCAGGCTTTAGAAATGAGCCCCTCCCCCCCTTATTTTCAATCCTCATTTTAAAAAAGTTTTAAAAACAGAATAAGCAGTAACATATATGCTTTATAGTCACAGTTATTAATATAGCTTTGATGGGAGAACTGTAAACAAATAAAACCCGCAATCCTCTCTTTCAGAAATAACACACACATACAACCTCCCCTGCCCCCCCCCACCCCCCCAAAAAAACCCTGTCATTATTCAGACTCCTAGCAATCCTGATGCAGAAATGAGAACTAACTCCATCGAGTTTCCAGCCCTGTAAGTCTGCACCTAAACAGGTAGACTCATTTGTCTTCTGAAGAGCATTTGGTGGGATTGAACCACGGACCTTGTGGTTAGCAGCCCAACCCCTTAACTCACTCCATCATCAGGGCCCCTCCCTTCATGAATAAACTCGTGACGTATGATTCCACCCTTAGGAACCAGAAAAGAAGAATGTGCCCCTATTTCTTGGGCTTTCCTTTTCTGGGGTGATGGATATGTCAGATACATGGGTCTCTCATCATCGCCACTTAAGAACACTTGCTCGTTTAAATGTTTTCCTATGAGTCTTAGCGACATGGTATGTTGGCCACCTTTTTGCCACTTTCTTACTTGATGAGCTATGTTTAAGCTTCCAAGGATTTATCACTCAACCATCTAGGCATCTTGCCGCCTTCTCATTATAGCAGCTCTACTGGAGCTGATGTTCCAGGCTGAGTACAGTGCCCGGGTATCTGTGGGAGAGCCTCCGTTCATCAGCTGGCTGGTTAGATGGGCAGAGCTCAGGCAAACCACCCTCTGGTGCAGTGGGTCTCCACCCTCATGACCCTTTAATACAGTTCCTCATGTTGTTTGAGTTCCCCAACCATAACATTATTTTCACTGTTACTCCCTAACTGTAATTTTGCTACTGTTATGTATTGGGTGACCCCCGTGAAAGGGTCGTTTGACCCCTAAAGGTGTCACAACTCAGTAGACCCCTGCTCTAGATCTTATCTCCTCCCACAGGAAGAGATGGAGGCAAAGGAAGTCCAGTGCTGGGCAGCCTTTGTTTCAAAGAGGAGATACTGGTTCCTTGAACAATGGAGACACAGAAACAGAAGGGCAGTCTCAGGTGGGGAAAGGGAATTCCAAAGCTTTAAATGAGGAGCCTGCTGTGTGAAGTGAATCTTAGTAAAATCTCACCACTTCCAATGGTCCCAAACAAGCCATCATTGATGGAGGGAAGGTGAGGTGGTTATTTAATAGATGAAGTCGAGTGAAGCTTGCTTCACTAGCCCAGCAGGCTTAATACTAATCGCCCAGCGAGCTTAATCAAGGCATGGTCTCTTTCCTAAGTCCTTTTCTAAATGTCCTCATTCGTTTCATGCGTTCAGTTTGTTTGATCCTCCCCGGCTAAAGCTTGACAAAGTAACAAAGTATCTTCTGTAGAGAAGGGCGTGGTTGTTGTTGTTGTTGTTCGTTGGTTTGCTTTTGGAGTATGGGGTCGTTTCAGGCGAGTCTTCCAATCCCAATAAGGATCTAAGGGATTGTGTAACTTATTTTTAGAGATCCCCGAAGCACCTTTGCAAGGGGAGGAGCTGGGAAGGGGCGCTGTGCCAGGTGCCAAGCTAGCCTGGGGTTACCCGGAGTTGCCTGCAGCTTGGAAAAGCTGAGAGCAGAAATGACTCAATGTGAACTCCTGCAAACCTGCTCCTCCCAGGATGCCAACATGGCCTTGTCAGATCTGTGGCCCTTCCAGCTAATTTCTCAGCGAGCCCATCATTTTAAACGGAAGATGACCTGTGCTAGAGGAATTATTAGTTAGAGTTTAGCCCCCAGATTACTCTTTGCCACCCTGCTCCAGTCCCATTTTAAACTCAGGGGTTGTTGTTCTTCTTCTCATGTTTCTTTCTTTCCTCCGAGAAGATGAAGTCACTTATCTGGAGATTTCCTTAAACCTTTAATTATTGTAAATAGAAGATCTAGTTTCTTTTGAGCTTTAGTGATGTCTTGGGCTTTTGACTCTATCAGATGGAGTCACAGTTCGACTTGCAGATCTAGAATAACGTGTAATCTACAAAGAATTGATTACAGGAGTCGGTCTTGACAGGCACCCCAAATTGTATTTATGAAATTATGTGCAAAGGTTTTTTGACTTAGTTATGGCAGGAAGCCCGAAATAAATCTGTGCTTAGAAGGTGGTTCGATGAAGACAGGACGGACTTGATTCTGTCCTCACTAAGCTTTTAGATTTGTGTAGCCTACACTGACCAGCTGAGTAGCAGACCCAGCCCCAACCAAACCCACTGCCAGCAAGTCAATTCCTACACAGTCACCTTCTCTAGGGATTCTGAGGCTGTAAATCTTCACAGGGATAGACAATCTCATCTTTCATCCTTGGAGTGGCTGGGGCATTTGAACTGGTGACCTTGTAGATAGCAGCCCAATACCTAACCCACAGTGCCACCTGCACTTGAAGCACACTTCAAGAGGACTAGAGTAGCTTTCACCCCGATTCTTCCCTGAAAGCAGTGGTCGATGTAAATTTGGCAAAGGAATTGGAAGCTCTTGGTGCATGGCACTAGGTGTCTCATGTGTCGGCACAGAGCTGGGCTCCGTTGGCTATTTCACGGCTGACTTTGCAGAAGTGGCTCTTTAGGCTGTTCTTCCAGTGGAAGTGCTGCTGGGCGGATTCAAACCTCCAACCTTGCAGACAGCAGCTGAAGGTTCAACATTTGTGCTACCCGGGAACTCTTGGCACACCGTGTGGTTGTTATTACATACCTTGGAGCCATTTCTGACTCATAGCAGCCCTACTTTACAACAGAACAGGGCCCGTCCCCACTCCATCCTCATGATTGCTGTTAGGGTTCAGCCCACGGTTGCAACCACTGTGTCTGTCCAGCTCCTTGACAGTCCCTGCCCCCACCCCACCCCCAATCCTCCACATCACCAAGCTTGATGTCCATTTTTCAAGGATTGGTTTCTCCTGGTAACATAGCCAAGGTGCATGAGACTGAGTCTCATTAGCCATCCTTGCTTCTAAGGAGCATTCTGACCAGATGTGTGTGTTCTGGCCATTCCCCGGTATGGGTATCATCCTTCACCAGTGGGCCTCTGGGAGTCCTTGGTAGTCACCTGATAGTGGGTGGCAGCATTCCTAGATAAATTCTGAAGTAGGTGGTGAGCGATGTGGAGTTTTTGCTTACGAGTCCAAGTTACACCGCCCTCACTTTCACAGCACGGTACCCTGGCTAGACAGCTGTTGGCATTTGCAACTCATCTGCAGGCTCCGATCAGAGGGCTTTGCAGTTGTGCTTGAATCTTGATCCGTGACGCCCCTCCTCGGTTGCCACTGCTTTTGAAGGAGTTCCTTGTCTGAGCAAAGCTACCTTCCTGGCCCGGTTGGTTACTAGATTTTGGCAAAGGATGAATATGTCTATAAGTCTCATGCTTCAAGGAGCTCGGGTAATTTATCTGGTATCAGGACACACCACGTACACGCGAGCGATTCTCACACTAAGTGCTTTAAAAATGAGATTTTACTTTGAAATTAAAAATAAAAGGGGGAGGGGGCAGGTGGTCAAAAAGAAGTGCTTGCTTTTCAACATAGATTGATTAGCTGGCAGGGATGGAAAGCTGGCCTTTGAAATCCATAGGCATCATGTTGCAGGCTGACCCGCGCGACCCTGCTAGATTAGTCATGGTCTACGCAGTCTGCTCTGTCAGCAGACCTGGCAAGGAGCGCACAGATGGTGCCAGTTGGAGAAAATCCCCGGCCAGCGCTGCTCCCCAGCCCTCTGCCTTGGCCAGGCAACCCCTGGAGGAGGAGCCGAGACCGGGCTGTTTCAGATCCATCTCTGCAGACCTTTGGAAGGGACTTGCGAAGATGCTCAGGAGGTGCAGGACTGCCTGCTGAGTCTCTCTGCAGTCTTGCATCCCTGCGTAGGCTTCCTGAGGCACTGGGCTGGAGATTTCTGCAAGGGTCTGTGGCCCTGGGGTTGTTCCCAGAGGGCATTGGAGAGTCAAGCTGATCTCATTCCGAGGAGCAGAGCAGAATGCAATCCTTGTTTGCCTAAAGCCGGTCAGCCTAAGGAGAATTCGAGCAGGCTGGACTTGGGGAGCAAGTCTTGAGAGTCTGACGAATCACCCTCTCCCAGGGCAGAAAGAGTGGGATTAGGGGGAGCAGCAGGCATGACTCTTGCCCTTCCAGCTGCCACCAGCTTCTCAGGGATGGCGTGGTAGTCCTTGTGCGGGCTTGGCTCCAGATGTGGTGACACGGGTTCCCCAGAAACAGGAAAGAAGGGAGTCTCATTAGCCGGCCGCCATTGCCTGACTGAACTATCCTCTCAACAGAGTAGAACTTCCCTTCTTAATTCAACATGTTATTATTTGGCGAGGAGTCCCTGGGCAGCATCAAAGCAGGCGATGCTCAAGTGCTTGGTGAAACCTTGAGGGGGTGAAACGGCCCAGAGGGACCCAGAAGGCAGCTCTGGTGACCTGCTGCAGAAGCCCCTTGGCTTTGAACCGTTCTCCTCTGGGATGCAGGGACATGGGAGCACCTGGTGCGGGCTTGACAACCAGCCGCAATCACATGATTTGGCAGAATCATTTCTCGACATGTCATTGAATGCCCAGCTTTAAGGAAAATACTCTCCTGAGGTACTTCCATCAGAACTGTATTTCAGCAAGTTGAAGGCAAGCTGAGGAAAACACACACACACACACACACACACACACACACACACACACACCACAAACAAAAACCCAATGCGGAGTAAGCATGTACCAAACCCACTGCCATCGTGTCCGCTCCTATTCAGAGTGGCCTCTACGTAGTGTCTCTGAGATGGTACATCTGTACGGGAGCAGGTAGCCGCAACTATCACCCTTGGAGCGAGTGGTGGGTTTGAACCATCAACCTTGCAGTTAGCAGCTCAACACCCAACTCCCCAGGGTTCCTTTATAATGTACTCAGAAACCAAACTCCCTGCCAGGGAGTCGACTCGACACATAGTGACCCCATAGGACAGAGTAGAACTGCTCCTGAGAGTTTCTGAGAGGGTCATGCTTTAAGGGGGTAGAAAGCCCCTTCCCTCTCCCTGGGAGCAGCTGGTGGTTTCAAACCGCTGACCTTGCAGTCGGCAGCCCAATGCATGACCATTGTGCCGCCAGGACTCCTTCAAATGTGCAGGTGTCTGTACACTTGCAGAGAGGCACTCGGGCCACCGAGGACTGTCACAGCTTCCAACGTTTGGGCGACGTTTTGTGTTCTTCGTGTTACTGCTTTGCCCTCGGAGTCTCCCTCCAGGTCAGTTTGGGCTTTGCAGCTCGTTACTGTTTAACTGACTTGTTGGATTGCGTCTGGGTCGTTTTGGGAAATGTGTTGTTGTTTCATCCGTGAGGTATTTTCCCGGGAGATGCTGCTGGTGTTGAAATGTAAGCTGGTTTTAAAAAAAACTTTTTTTTTTTTTTTTTTAGCTTCACCTCAGGAAGGTTTACAGTGGCTTTACAAAGTGTATTATTTCTCTTTGAAAGACAGAAGGAGACAGCTGCTGTTCGGGACAGGCTGGTGCTTTCTGAAATAGGAGGCAGGGCCATGGCCCCGAGGGAGGGCTGAAAGAATGGAAAGGGTGTGGATGCCACGGACACAGTGGGCGCACACTTAGCTGTCGCGTCACTGGCCGGAGTCGGGGAGAGTGAGACCCTTGGCGGCAAGCACACTTCAAGCAGACAGAAACGCCACTAGAGCCTTGCTCGGGCAGGGCCTCTCCATTGTCTCGGTGGTGACACACTGCCCAGAAGAAGAGTTGTTCAAGCTGAGTTTGTCTTTAAAATGTTCATGAAATGCTCGGATCTCTGGGTCTGGATTTGAACAGAGATTTGGGGAGTTATTGACATAGGTTGTGGCTAACTCTCATCTCCTGGGGCCCTGACTCATGGAGACCCAAGGGCAACGGAATGAGGCACTGCCAGGTGTAGACCATCCCCATGTGGACTGGACCCATGTGTGACTGTCCACTGGCTGATTCTTGGCAGGCCTTCCTGTCCCCTGCGGCTTAACCGTGAAGCTCCCGTGAAACCTGTTCAGTGTCAGAGGAGCATGTAATGTAAGCCTCCATTGACAGAGTGTGGTGGTGCATGTGGCATATTGGCTCAAATGCAAGCTGGGGTCTCCCTTAGGGCAGACGAGAATCTACTGCTGAGCCAGCGTTGCCTCCATTGTTGCTCCTCAGATAGTGAGGAAGCCACTAGAGTGAACCGGAAGAGAGAAGACAATTTAGCAGAGAACTGGAAGCAGAGCTAGACAAGTCCCTCCTGGCTTCGGCAATCCAGGCCCGAAGTTCTGTCACATGAGTAACAGAAGCCAGTTAGCCGTGGATGGTGTCAGGATCGTGACTTGTCAAGGACTTGCTAGGAAGCCTTCCCAGGGTAGAAATCAATTCTTGGAAAGAACACTCAGCTAGACTTTCGGAGGACTTGCTCAGAGCTGCCCCAACGTTTGAAGTACATGTCAAAAACCAACAAGGAGCTAGGTATCAGGGAGTTTGCAGCACACACAGCAAGCATCTGCTCGTTTAGCAGCCGGAGCAGGAAGAACAGAGGGAGAAGAGGGAGGCGGGGGCCAAGAGTAAAACCTGGTCAAGAGGCCACATCAACTCAGCTTGGCAGACGGGGCCTGGTGGCTTTGGTAATTATACTGGTGCCTGGTGGATGTGCGCCTTTTCCATTGAGTTTAAAAAAGGCTTTCCTCTAACTACCAGGTTGCCCAGAAGTTGGGCTACTTTTGCCTTTGGTGGCTTTGTCCTGTGGAGTCTTTGCTGTGTCTGTACTGCATACTGACTGTGTTTGCTGACTACACTGTAATGCTCTTGACCCTGCTGTGTTACCCAGGCCTGCCCCGTCTCCTCCCGACTGAGCTCACCAAAGGTCTGTGAGGACATGCCCTTCTGGAAGCATCCCAACAGAAACCACATGACTACACCGCTCGACTGGCACACGTGGCCTTGACCGGAGCCCTTTCTTTTTCTGCCTGTTTTCTCTCCTCCCCTCGGCTCCTCCTTCCCCCTTGCTCTCGTTAATCTGTTAGTACTTTTGACCCAGGGATATTTACAGGACTCCAGTGGATAGAATTGCTACGGTAGGGCTGACAGCAGGTGGTGAGGGCCTACTGAACACTTGAACTTCCTTTGACTTTATCCTTTCATTATAAATAGAACTCCACTTTACACCTCAATTTTGCCACCAGTTCTATTTGAAGTATTCTAAATCTGGAAATGACAATGAATATGGATGACCAGAGACTGATGTATGGGAATTGTGGTGTTGGTGAAGAAACGGGAACTTAACCGTGGTCTGCCAGCAGGACAAGTGGATCTATCTGGAAGGAAGGACAGCTAGAATGCTCCCTGGAAGAGAGGGGGTTGGGACTTGGTATCACTAATCACTGATTTTGGTCATGTGACCCGGAGAGACCAGTCTCTGGAAAAGGACATCATGTGTGGTCAAGTAGAACCATGAAAAAAGCCAATAAGATGGCTTGGCACAGCGGCTGCCACAGTGGGTTCAAAGATAACAACAATTTTGAAGATGGTGCAGGATCAAACAGTGTTTCTTTTTTTTTCTATGTACGGGGTCACTGTGAGTCAGAACCAAGCCCCAAACATCTAACAACAACGAGTCTGGAAATGAGCTCCAAAGGACAATGTAGGGCAATGGATCCTGGGGAGGATTTTGTATTTTTTCCTACATATACCTCTGCCATAGACAATCTCAAGAGAAATATTGAAAACACTTGACTTTAATCCATCGCTGGGGCTTTGCTTGTGTTCCTTTCTGAGAAATGATATCCCCCCACACTAGTGAATCATGCATTTGGCCTTCCGTTCATTGTGTAGCTTGTAGAAGAGGGCCGGAAGAGCAGTAAGTGGAGGCCAGCATCACCTAAAACAGTCGCAGTGGGAAATAGGTTGGCCTTGTTAAAGTTTTTGTTGTGGCGGCTCTACAGCTTTGTTCAGTGAGCAATATGTTGGTTTTCTCTTTTGACACAAGTCGGTGTTGTGTTTATTTGTTTATTTTAGTCTTCTGCAGTCTCTTTTATATAATCAATAACCAACCACTCTCAAGTCCCCTGGAACACACAGAAATGGGCTCTGCCCTCAGGCGGCTTAGAGATTGTTGATGGGAGTCGATGGTGCACACACTGATTGATGCTTTTCCTACCCCGTCCAGGGTGAGGGTTGAACTCAGGGGTCGTGTTGGGAAAGTGCTCTCACTGGATCTCCAAGGATGAGGCGAACTTGAACTCCTCTGGGGAGAGGGGTGAGCATTTTTTCTAATCTGAAATGTGGTCTGAGGTTTTAACATCATGGGGTAGGCAAATGACAGAGATAGTTTGGTGCTGGTTGTTTATAAAAGGTGAAGGGTAGAGTGCTGGGAGATAAGGGGACCGAGAAAAACAGAGGTCAGGTCTGGAACTAGGGGTCATGTATATTGATGGGAAGGGATGTCATTCAGTAGATTACCTTCCCAGCTGTGTAGAAAATAGATTGAAATAAAGGATGAGACAAGATTTGAAGTAGGGAAAACCTATTGAGTGGTTACTGAAAAACACCAGAAAATTTGAATTAAGCCAGGGACATTGGAGATAGCTAGGAGTTGATAGATTTGATAGCTATTAAAAGATAAAAATGTGTGGGATTGTTTGTACGAGTTCTGTTGTGACTTGAATGAGGTGGTGTGTGTATTTAGGGTTATGGGAGCAGGTGAGGGTTGGCATGCTCATATTTCTGGCTGAAATGATTGGGCAAAAGGGAGGAGAATCAACCAAGGGATTGAGATATTAATTGGGAGTTTGCATCATGGCCATAAAACAAACAAACAAAAACGTTTGACTCTGTGCATTGAAGGGAATTGTGCTCCAGAGAATTTTCAAGGTGACCTTTCAGAAGAAGGTCACCAGCCTTCCTTTTGAGGTACCGCTGGTTCAAAGGTTCAAATTTACAATCAGTCCTGCAGGATTTAGCTCTCTGTGCTGCATGGTTGTATTTCTTGAATATCCTTCAGAATAGTCTTCAACGTTCCCTTAATTTTGAAATGACAGGTCTATGGTTGTGATTTGAGTTCTTCCTGACAAAAGTTGAAGTATGTCTTCAGGCCTGGCTGCAGGAACTTGGAAGCGTGGGAATGTACGGCATTACTGTGCACATGGGGAGGAGCTTTATGTCTAGAAGCAGGAATTGGGAATTGTACTTGCCCCATCCCTGTGATTTGGAGAACATGCCATCTGTTGTGGTTATTGTTAGGTGCCGTGGAGTTGATTCTGACTCATCGCGACCCTCTGTTGAACAAACCAAAAACCCTGCCCGTCTCAGGCGGCATCTCCTGTCCTCTCTTCGACCCCAGCAGTGCTGAAGCCACTGTGCCCCTCCAACCCATTGAGGATCTTCTCATGTTTTCCTCAATGACACTTTGCCAAGCCTGATGTCCTGCTTCGGGGACTGGTTCTTCCTGGTAAAATGCCCGAAGTCCTGGAGACGAAGACTCGTAACCTTCCCTTCTAAGAAGCCTTCTCCCTGTTCTTCCTTCCAGACAAACTTGTGTTTTCCTCTGACAGTCCTCGGCATGCTTCCCAACATTGCGATTCAGGTACATCAGTTCTTCTCTAGCCTTCTGTAATCATTGCCCGGTGGGTGCGTCTGAGACGACTGAAAATATTATAGCTTGGATTAGGCACAACTACCCCTTACCCTAGTCCTCAAAGTGGTCCCTTTCACATGTTCAAGAGTCTTTTGCAATACATTTGTCACATGCAATACATTGTTTTTTCCCTTGATTTGCTGCTTCCATGAACATTGATTATGGATCCAAATCCCAGACAGCTTTGATCTTCCTTCATTAATCATGATGTTATTTATGAGTCCCGTTGAGAGAATTTTTGTTTTCTTGATATGAAGTTGGAGCACATACTGAAGGCTGCAGTTTTTGATCTTCATCAGTAAATGTACTCTTTTCTCTCAGCTAGCAAGCCTCATGCCGTGTGCTTCTTCATATAGTCTAATTTCTTGGATGATCTCACCAGCAGACAGGCTGAATAGCTAGGGTAGAAGGGTACAACTCTTACATACATCTTTACTAATTTTAAACCCTTGTTTTATTTGAATAACGCCCTTTGATCTATGTACACTTTCTAGAGGAGCACAATTAAGTGTTCTTACATTCCCCTTTTTTTCTCAATGGTATCCATGGTTTGTTGAATGCTTGAATGCTTCAGCATGGTCCATAAAGACACAAGTAAATATCTTTTAGGCATTCTTTATTTTCTGTCAAGGTTCATCAGACTTCAGCAATGATAATCCCTCAACCCATGTGCTCTTCTGAATCCTGCACGAGCTTCTGGTAGTTCCACATCTGATACTCTGTAAATCCTGTTAGCTCTACTTTGAGATGTATGCAATATCTGATTTCTTCTTCCTGTCTCTATGGTTGCCCTTCCTGGACAGGCTGGTCTCAGCCGCTTTCCAGTTGTACAGAGCAGCTGGAGTGTCCCTTATGGAACACAAATGAAATGATGTCACCCTCTGCTCGTTCCCACTCCCTGGATGGCAGGAAGGAAGGACTAAGCTCTCGACTAATAACTACATACACTTAGATGTTTGCAGTTTAGAAGCACTCGGAGGCACCCAAGCAGAGAGCACTGGCGATCTGTTTCAGAAAGGCCAGAGCCTTGAACCTACACCTTGTGGAGCAGGTCTGCTCTGCCCACCACGAGTCAGAACAGCCTCTATGGTGACTAACAACAACAACCACAACTTCATCTTTCAAAGACATCACATTGCAACCAAAGTCATGCACAGCACAACACAAAACACACATACACACACACACACACACAGAAAAAAGCGCACCTCCAAGCCCACAGTTGTCAATTGGGTTCCCCAGGAAATGGACACTGAGATTAACTCAGAAAGTTGGTTGAGGAATGTTCTAGAGCGGTGGTTCTCAACCTTCCTAATACCTCGACCCTTTAAAAAGTTCCCCGTGTTGTGGTGACCCCCAACCATAAAATTATTTTTGTTGCTTCTTCATAACTGTAATTTTGCTACTGTTATGAATAGTCATGTAAATATCTGATATACAGGATATATTTTCATTGTTATAAATTGAACATAAAGCATAATGATTCATCACAAAAACAATATATAATTATTGTGAAATATTCATTTCTAATGACAAATCAATGAAATTCTGTCTGGAAGCATGGTGTAGCGTGGGTCACAGTCTTCACACTGTGTACTCATATGTGGGCGTATCTGCATGTCAGCGGACCCTCCTGGAGACGGATAGAGGAGCGGTGTCTCGGTTCCTAAGACCATCAGAAATATGTGTTTTCTGACGGTCTTTGGCGACCCCTATGAAAGGGTTGTTCGACCTCCAAAGGGTCGCGACCCACAGGTTGAGAACCGCTGGTCTAGAGACTGACATTGATGAGAATAGAGTGAGAACTGGGACTGGGAAGACTGGGAAGCAGATGTAATAGAAGCCTGATCTGGTCCCATGGGGATCCCTGAAGCTGGGGTGACTCCTCAGAGATATTCCTGTTGCCCTTCCTTGGCAATTATTGGATGACCTTGTGGGGGTATATAAATCTGAGCAGGGTAGTCTTCCCTGGTAGGCTGTGCCCAGAGAGGACTCAGCTCTGAGCCATCCGCAGGCAACATGTCTAATACCTGGAGGAAGACGTGTCCTGCCGGGGACTCTGGATGGTGGACCACAGTGCCCCTTACTCAAGGTCTGCAAGACACTGCATGATCTGACCCACCACCTATGTATGACCTTAGTGCCACACAGGTTCACGTCACTGTTTCCCCATTCCTTCCCTCATGCAGTGCCTGAACGTGGAGATGCAGACGTGGTTGTTTTCGGATGGTTACACTGGCTACCCAAATGATGGACCCCTTTCTTCCTTCTAATCATTTCCAACATTATCTTATTATGGAGGGAGGCCTGCCTGTGCATCAAACAGCACACCTCTGCTTAATATGCATGCACGCACATGCGTGGATGTAGGTGGGGACTCCAAAAAGTTCCTGGACAAATTCCATGGTCTTTTATTTCTATTTTCCCATGAACTTTTTGAAGCTCCACATACATATGTTCTTGAGATACTTTTAAAAGTTTGTGGAAAAAATGGAATGGAAAGTGAGGTAGTTAGTTTATTGTGCCAACCTGGCCGATAAACACATGTGGGGTTAATTGAAGGGCAGAGGGATAAATGGATAGGTGAGCCTCGCCTTTCTAGTTCTCTGGTCTCTTGCTTTCTGATGGTTGGACCAGGGTGCAGCTGCCTTAGTCAGTTCCCTGCGTGAGCTGGCAAGGCTCACTTCCTGCGAGATATCCCTGACAAGAAGCCACATGGATCTACCCTGATGCAGCCCTAGGTGCTGGAGCAGCCATGTAGAGACCCCTTCCAGTGCTGAGATGTTTACACATTCGCTGACTCGGCTTTCCTCCTACAGTCAGCATCATTGTATCTGTTTTGTGAGATGGAGGAGGGCTTTGTGGATTGGTGTTGGACATATGGGTTAATGGATTAATGTTGGACTTGTGGGCTTGGGCAGCACTGGGTTGGGATGTTTTCTTGATGCACACTTAACCTTTATATGAAACTCTCTCTTATACATGAGCTTCTGTGTGCATTTGTTTCTCTAAAATACCCAGACTAACACAGAAAGATAATGAAGGTGTTGATACTGTTAGTTGGGGCTACGTGGATTCCTACTCATGGCAGCAGTGTGTGTATCAGTAGACTTTTCCAGGGGGCTTTCAAGGCTGGGAACTTTCCGATGCAGGTTTCCAGCCCTGCCTTCAGAGGTACTCGGACTGGGTTTTGTCGGCCAGCCTTTGAGCAAGCAATTGATGACTGAGGCATCTGTTCCACTCAGACAGGGACTCCTATATAGCACCCACACCGACACACACACACACACACACACACACATGCACACATACATGTACACATGTACACAGACACATGCTTGTTGTTTATTTTTAGGTGTCTTGCACTGAAATCTCTGGGAGAGGAGGGACTGCTTGCTATTAGTGTACTTTTCCAGAGTACATCTTAAATGGTCTTGAATTTGTTCTAAGAGAAGGAGACAGCCTAAACACTGTCTCGTTTTCATAGGTGAGGAGTCCTGGGAAACAGTAAGGAGTCCTGTACAGTCACTATAAGTGGGAATTGACTTAGGCTGGTAGGTTTCATTTTAGATTTCCTTAAGACAAAATAGAACTTAATAAACCTCATCAAGTCAGTGTTCAATCCTATAAGATGACCCTATAAGACAGGCTAGAATTGCCACTGTGGGTTTATGAAATTAGAAAACCTTGGAGTTTTCTTTTCTTTTATTAAAAGATTATTTTATAGGGGGCTCGTACAACTTTTATCACATTCCATACATACATCCATTGTATGTCAAGTACAATTTGTATATTTGTTGCCCTCCTCATTCTCAAAACATTTGCTGTCTACTTGAGCCCTTGGTATCAGCTCCTCATTTTTTCCCTCCCTCCCTGCTCCCCCCTCCCCTATGAACCCTTGATAATTTATAAATGATTATTATTTTATCATATCTTACACTGTCCGATGACTCCCTTCACCCACTTTTCTGTTGTCTGTCCCCCAGGGAGGAGGTTATATGTAGATCCTTATAATTGGTTCCCCCTTTCTACCCCACTTTCCCTCCACCTTCCAGTATCGCTACTCTCAGCACTGGTCCTGAAGGGATCTTCTCTCCTGGAATCCCTGTGTTTCCAGTTCCTATCTGTACCAGTGTACATCCTCTGGTCTAGCCAGATTTTTAAGGTAGAATTGGGATCATGATAGTCGTTGGGTTGGGGGGAGCATTTAAGAACTAGAGGAAAGTTGTATGTTTCATCGTTGCTACACTGCACCCTGACTGGTTCATCTTCTCTCTGAGACCTTCTATAAGTGGATGTCCAGTTGCCTACAGATGGGCTTTTGGTCCTCAATCTGCACTCCCCCTCATTCACAATGATATGATTTTTTGTTCTTTAATGCTTGATACCTGGTCCCTTCGATACCTCGTGGTCACACAGGCTGGTCTGCTTCTTCCCTGTGGACCTTGTTGGTTCTGAGCTCATTGTGTGCCCACATTCCTAACACGATCGCCGAAGAAATGTTCATAAGAAATGTGGTGAAGAAAGCTGATGGTGCCTTGCTATCAAAAGATATAGCATCTGGGGTCTTAAAGGCTTAAAGGTAAACCTTGGAGTTTTCTAATGGAGTAGAAAACCTTCTCTTTCTCCCATGGGTGGCTGGTGGTTTTGAACTATCAACCTTGCAGTTAACAGCCAAACAGGAAACCACTATTCCACCAGGGCTCCGTAGATGTCAATAGGTGAATGCATCTAGAACATTTAAGATTGTATGTTAGGGTTCTCCAGAGAAACAAAACACTGACATTTATGATTTTATGTATATTTATATAGATAGATAACATAAGAAATAAACAGCTAATTAGTCTTCAGAGCAGTACAAAAGGCTTAGTGTAAGTAACTCACTTCCATGAGACAGCTAATACAGTGGCAATCCTTCGAGTCTTGAGGGCCACCGGGTACAAGTCAAGGAAGCAGACAGCTGAGTCCTCTGTAGAGCAATTCAGGCTATCCGGCCACAGGCAGAAAATAGCAAGGCAGGTCACCAACAGTCAGCCAGACAGCGTTTGACAGTCCCCAGCTCAAGCGTTGTATACTCCAGTAGTGCGGCGAAACAGGTCTTGAAAGAACCTCAAACTACAGCAATGCAGTCCGTGGGTTGGGTGTCCCACAGATAGTGTAGCTTGCAAGTTGAGTCAGAGAACCAGCTAAGGCAGCCGCACACTGTTCCGATCCTCAAAGAGCAAGAGACAAGAAAGGCGAGGCTCGCCGAGCCATATATCACTCCGCCCTTCAATTAATCTCACATGTGTTCATTGGCCCAGGTCCAGGTTGGCACAATCAACCTACCTATCACAGATGGGGTTCAATTTACAAATATACTTTGCATACACCCGAGTTTTCAAGACCGGCAAAAATGTAAAATATGTAAACCTACTGTATTTTTCATGGGGCGTTGGTGGGTCAGCATCAAGTTCTCTCCATCCATAAGGACCCAGGTGAGGTTCCTGGGCTCTGTACTTCAATCCCAGCCTGCTGATGGAGGCTGGGATGCTGCACAGGTGTTTGCAGAGTGTCCAGATGGGGAAGGAGTAGGAAGAAAGACTTGATTTATTTCTAAAAATCAACCAGTGAACGCCCTGCACATCACAATGATCCAATCCGCAATTGATCATGGGAGTGCATAGCCTTTCATTTTCTCCCGCATGGGGTCGGCACGTGTTGGAAGCAGACTTGACCTTAAACAGCTGCAACACTGAACATTTCACGGGGGAACTACTAAGGCATTGATATATGAGGAGGCTTCAAAGCCTATGGGGAGATTCCGTATCTTTTATTTCCATTTTCCCTGCAAACTTTTTGAAGCCCCTTGTATATTCTTGCATTGGATAAGCTTCAATTAAAAGAAATATGTATTTATCTGAAGGCAGAAATTACTCTATCATCATGACTAATTCAGAAGAGTTTCCCATTAAGTATTACCCAACATCACTGCCTTGGGCTGTGATCTGAGGACCTGCGCTAGGAGTCACATTGAAAGCAGAGTTGTTTTTCTCAGCCAAGACACAATGAAAACCAAGATAAGCAGAACTCAACAATCTCAACACTTTTATTGGCATGGCTTCAGCTTGGTCCTCTCCTCAAGGAGAGATATATAATAGAGACACAGAGCAAGGAGTCTAATTTTTGTGTGCCATTTTTTCTAGGGCTCTCCTTGGAACCAGGTACCTTCTGCTTAGTATCATATGACTGCATCACCCATAGGTTTGGACTTTCAGTGCAACACTGAAAGCATTGCTGTCTAGACAATTCTGACTCCTAGTAACCCTACAAGATAGAATAGAACTGCTCTATAGGGTTTCCGAGGAGCCCTGCTGGCATAGTGTTTATGCATTGGGCTTTGATCTGCAAAGTTAGTAGTTCAAAACCACCAGCTACTCCGAGGGAGAAAAAGTTCTGCTCCTACTCCCATAAAGAGTTCACATCCTAGGAAACTCGCGGGGGCAGGTCTACCCTGTCCTATCGGGTTACTATGTTTTGGAACAGACTTGATGGCAGTGAGTTTGTGTGTTTTCCATAAGGTTCCCAAGGCTGTATTTTTAATTAAGAGAAGCGGACTGCCACATCTTTCCCTTGTGGAGCTTCTGGTGGTGTCTTTGAACCAGCAACCTCCAGGTTAACAGCCAAGTGCCGAGGCATTGCTGCCATAGGGCTCCCCGATGCATGAAACATTCCTGTTCAAACGCATGGCCTTGCCTGACTTGAGTATTCTTTATCACCAAAGAAAGATGAAGTTATATGCATTGCATTGGAAAATGGACTAATTCATGCATTTCCTAAAGATCCTAGTGATAACACACAAAGGTTTTCTGGTCTGTTATTCTGCAGGAGATTTAATTGGATGATCTGTATTGTCCCTTCTGACGATTAAGATTCTTTGATTCTATTTTTTTCAACCGAACGCTTGAAACAGGGCTGATTTTCTGGCTAACCATGAGTGAATCCAGAAATGACGCTGATCAAAATATCTCATGCAAGGAGTTTTTAACTTTCTAGAACAGTAGTTGTTGCCTCTGTACTCACAGACTCACAGTGGGGTGGAAGCTGTTGTTACTTGGTGTTACGTGTGTGTGTCTGTATTACTCGTGTGTGCACACTCGCATGTACAAACCACTAATGACATTGTTGCTCTCAAGAGCTTTATCCACATGCATCTTTTTATTTCATTCTTTGTATTTCCATGTGGCATACTTTGAAGTAGACCAGTATCTTTTCCAATACTTTATATCTACCCAGGTTTCTTTCTTTTCTTAAAAAAAACCAACACATGTTCCCACCTCAGACAGTAATTATTAAAGTCGCATGATCTGCCAGACAAACACAACTCAGTAGTGGTATTTGAGCAACAAATCAATGAGCAAATATTGATGCAATACACATGCCGCAGGAGCCTGACACCATCTGGGGTTCTGTCCATGATTTATATGGGAAGACAGAGAATGCTTCAGCCTTTAAATGACGCAAAACTCTAATTAACGGGAAGCTACGAAGAACATGCCGACAATTCCAACCCAGACTCTTAAGAGCCATTTCCACAGTGGCTGAAGCATTTGTACCATCATTTCTTTGTGCACCGAGCATTAGCATTTGCTGAATGCTGTTCCCATGCTGCAAAGGGTGTGGAGGACTGGGGCATGTGGGGAATGGGATTAAGATCCATCATTTAGGAGCTTACAGAGCCGAGTTTAGTGCATTTGACCATATAGTAACTAAGAGGAAATGATCATCTTCCATCCTCCAGAAGCGAGGAGTGAGATAATTTTGTAGACTAAGACAAGGCAACTTGCCCAATATCTGACTGCTCTATCAACAGTTACTGGGAGCGAGTGGAATTGTCTGTGGGTCATAAGAAAATGTGGTGCGAGCAATTTGCCATTGACTGCTAATCTAAAGGGTAGCAATTAAAACCTACCCAGTGGCTGCATGGGAGCCAGGCATGATAAACTACTCACATAAATATTACAGCCAAGGAAAAAGAGCAGCTGTATTCTGTAATAGAAGGGGTTGTTACAAGTTGAATTGACTCTGTTGTTGTGGATTTGGTTTTGTTTTGGTTGGTGTTTAGAGTTGGATGGGGGGGCACTGTGTATGTATTTCTGTGTGTAGATGTTGAGCAGTGTAGGGAAGGGAGAATCATACTGGAACTGGGGATTCTTTATTGTCTCGGTTCTATTTTCATCCCGTGTCCTTTCTTAGCGATCATGGAACCTAGTGAGAATGAACATGGGTATTGGCAGTGGTGTTCAGAGTCCTGGTTTTAAGTGTGACATTGCAACTTACCATCTGTGTGAAAACAGGCAAATGATACAAACTCCTTGAACCTCCACTTAGACAACTCTAGAGGACAAGTAAGATGATATCCCAACCTCTGTATGTCACCCACCTCTGAATGTCACCAACCTCCGTACGTCACCAACCTTTGTATGTCACCAACCTCTGTACGTCACAGATTACTTGACAAATCAAATGCGACAAAGTGTGTATAGAATGAAAAGGCTTTGGAAATTCTAAATAACAAACAGATAGTATTCATGATCATTGAAATGATTCATAAATATTTATGAAACGTGGTGAAAATTTGTTTTCATGAACCACCCCTTTACCCACAAACCACACCTGGCGTTCAGATTTGGAAGATAATTGAGGCTACCTGCTAAGGAGCAGATTCTAGGTTGTAGGCTTCAGGGTGTCGGATGCCATTGAGGTGGAGATTCAGTGACCCATGTGATGGAGCACAACTCTTTCACAGCAAATGACAATTGGATAATCAGTGCTCCAACAGAAGAGTCATTGGGATATGAGTCATGCGTGGGGGGTGTAGAGGAGGGTAGCTAGGAAGAATTCACAGAGACGGGGATAATGTTTCAGAAGAAATGTATAACGTTCTCTTCTTCAAGGGAGGTGTGTTAGTGAGTGGTTAGCCCCCGTCCAGTGTTCATTTTCGCTAGAGAATTTAAAAATGACAATGACTGTGACTCCGAGTCTGATGTAGTATCACTAAGCAGAGGACAAGTCTACCTTGAAGAGTGTGGCGAGCTGCCCTGTCCGCAGCTGCTGCCACGCCTCTCCTTTGCTCCGTGTGCCTCTCACGGGGTGCGGATTAGCCCTTGGAAATTCTGGAGCCGCGCAGACCCTTGTCCCCTTGCAAGGGCAGACTCCTGCTTTGGTAATGCTAATTCTACCCACGTGTTCTTTAACAAGTTCCAGGGAGAGTCTGAACTCTGAAGACACACATACCTCATGTGAACAAAGAAAACGTGTGTCCTATAACTCTCACCAGTTTAGAGAGGCTTTCTTTTTCTGCTTTTCAAATAACACAATTTCTTAAAACATGGTCTTAACAATTGAGACTTTGTTGGGTCACCCTCTTGGACCATCATAGTGTCATTTGGGGCTTTTTGTTTTTTTATCAATGACTGATTCTTTCATTCGTTCAAAACATAATTTTTACCCAACATTTATATTTAGTTCTACCATATTCCTTTTGAATATTCCCTATTTTGACTTACCGGCCAACTGCTCCTCAAAATTCACAATTCAGTATTCATAATCTTCTACTGTATTTCTAGCTTTTCAATTTTTTGACTTAAAAAAATATTGCCCAGTGTACCAGCTATTAATGAATGAGGGGAGAAACTAGTCTCCACAAACTATCTGAAATAAACCAACAGAAAATCAGCTCGGAGAAGCTCTGAAGCACCTAGGACACATTGTTGTTCCTTCAGGCACTTACTTGTCAAATGGTGTCTAGTGCTGGGTGGCTATCCACACCCACCAGAGTAGCGTATTTGTCCAGCAGTATCTACCACCCCACTGATTTTTTGAAAAAGAATAAATCATAATAGCCTATTACCATTCCATTATGTCGAGAATAGAACTCAAAGGAGAACATCTGTGAGGTTAAAAAGTTGAGGATGTATTATTTAGAAAGCAAACGAAATGAAAAATGCTAAGAGAGGCTGGTGGGCAACACACAGGCTTTAAGGGAAGGTAACAAAGAGCAAAACTGTGCTGTTATGCACCCTTCTCGTCTGTGGGGCATTCCGGTGAATTCAATAAGAATCATTGCTGTGGTTAGGTAGAGTTGAGTCATAGTGACCCCTAGGTAGAAGGACACAATTGGGCAAAGCTTGAGCCCATTATGGCAGCCATTGTTTCCAATCATGTCCTCGAGTGTCTGCCTCTTTCTCTTTGCCCCTTTACCAAATCAAGTTCTTTTGCAAGGACAAGTCCCTCCTGACACATGTCCAAAGTAGGCGAGACAAAGTCTCACCGTCCTTCGCACAAAGGTGCACTCTGGCTGTTTGCTTTTGTCATTCCATGATAGAGCCAATCGTGTTCACCAGTCCCGTCATCCCGTCCGACGCATCAAGTCTTCTTAGGCCTGCCTTAGTTGTTGCTCAGCTTTCACATGCATAGGAGCCGATTGCAAAGATGACCAGGGCCTGGCCCAGACACACTGTGCTCCTCAAAGGGACATCTTTCCCTTTGAACACTTTAAAGAGGTTCTGGGCAGCAGCTGCGTCCAATATAGCCGTTAATGCTTGACTGCTGCTTGCATGGGCGTTGATTGTGGATCCGAGGAACATGAAATCCTTGACAAAGCGGATCTATCCTTCATGCTCCATGATGTTCATGGTTGGTCCAAATTTAGTTTTTCCCACCAAATTTGATTTTTTTACTGGAGTTAGATTGAATTAAATTCATTAATTACAGCGAACTGACACTTATGGCACCGGCAAACTTTCTTCTTGATATTTTCATCTTCTCTTTCTTTTCCTTTGCTAAATTTGCTAGCAATTTGTCAATTTTTAAAAATCTTTCAAAGAACCAGATCATTGTGCTAGGCTAGGTTGTCTAGAGAAACAAAATTATCGGCACTCATAGATGTATAAGAAAGAACTTTATACCATTATGTCGTTTTATATCAAGAAAATATCCCAGCCCAGTCCAGCTCAGGTCCATGGGTCCAATGATGCTAGCTGGGGCCCTCTTTAGGCTTACATAGCTGAAGGAGGGGGACACAGAAAGTTGGAGTGACATGCAGGGAGGTCACAGGCCAGTGAGTGCAGAGTTACATGGATCCAAGGTCAGTGGGATCATGGCAGAAAACTGACAGCGTTCCAGGTTGGTGGCCTACATGGGGCTGCCCCTGGAGGCAGTCACTGAGTCCCAGCAAGCAGGAAGGTCAAGGATCAGAGTGGAGGAGGATTTCTCACTGTCTTTCTTGTAGAAAGGTCACACTCCCCCAAGGAAGCATCATCAGGTTTTGAGCTGACTGACAGTTCGGACTCCATCCCTACACATTCACATAGAGCCAAGTTGTCATAAAATCGAACTGCCACCATAAGAAAACAAAACGAAACCGAAAATCAGTTGCAGTAGAGCATCAACATGGAACTACCAGAAACTCAAGCCAGATTCAGAAGAGGACATACAATAAGGGATATCATTGCTGATGTCAGATAGATCTTGAATGAAACTGGAAGATTCCAGAAAGATGCTTATTTGTGTGTGTGTGTGTGTGTGTGTGTGTGTGTTATTAACTCTGAGATAAAACTCGGCTGCATGGATCATAACAAATTATGAGTTACTTTGAGAAGGATGGGACTTCTAGAACACTCCATCGTGCTTCTGTTGAATCTGAATGTGAATCAAGCAGTAGTCATTAGAAGAAAATAAGGGACTACTGCATGGTTTACTATCAGGCTTTCCTGTGTGCTTCAGAGTTGTATCGTTTCACCAGACTTACTCAATTGATATGTTTGCCATATGGTCTGAGAAGCTGGATTAGATGAAAGAGAGTGAGGCATGACTATTAGGTGGTTACTTATTAACCACCTTCAATATGCAGGTGATACGAGCTTGATGGCCGAAAGTGAGGAGAACTTGGAGCCTATGGTGATGAAGAGCAAGTCCTGGATTGCGCCACAACATTCAGAAACTAAAAGTCCTCATAGCTGGGATAACAGACAAGATTGTGATTAAACGGGGAAAGACTGAAGTTGTTAGGATTTCATTTGACTTGAATCCACAATCAGTGCTCATGGAAGTCAAGAAATCAAATTACATACTCCCTTGGGCAAATCTGCAGCATACGCCTTCTTTAAAGTGTTGACCAGCAACGATATTGTTCTGAGGATGAAGGTGCTGCTGACCCAAGTCAGGCAGTTTTCAACAACCTCCTAGGTGTATGAGAGTAGGACAGTGGATATGGAAGATCGAAGGAAGATTAATGCATGTGAATTATGGCATTGGCCAAGACTATTGAAAGTAACCTTCCTACCAGGAGAACAAACAAATTAGACTTGGAAGAAGTACAGCCAGAATGCTCCTTAAAAGCAAGGATGGCGAGACTTCATCTCACATACTTTGGACATGACATCAGGAAGGACCAGTCCCTGTAATGGAGGACACACGACATGATTGTGCATTGGTCAGATCCATAGGCTGTGCAATACAGAGTGAAATCTCATGAAGACTGTGGGCTTTAGTTAATAAAAAAGTATCAGATTTGGGTCATAACTTGAGCAAATGCACCGTGTAAATGCAAGATGTTGATAATGGAAGTCAGGAGTGAGGACATGTATTTCTTAGAAGTCAGGAGTGAGGACATGTATTTCTTAGACAATAGGAATTCTCTTAAGTTGTCTCCCCAAAATATGTACCAAACTTAGCTGCTTAAGAGTGACT
>NW_022109767.1:6359866-6361167 GCF_000313985.2 Echinops telfairi | reverse complement strand
AGTGGCGAGGGTTCACTGTATCTATATCTATATCTGCATAGATTTATACAGCAAGAAGGAATATAACAACTAATTAATCTACACAGCAGTACAGATGGTTCAGTTCAACTTACTTCCATGGAACAGTTAATAAACTGAAAGTCCTTCAACTCACTAGGGCTACTAGTCCAAGGTCAAGGAAGTGTACAGCAGAGTCCACCTTCAGACAATGCAAGCAGTTTGACCACAGGCAGCAAGAAGCAGGGTGGGTCAACAACAGTCAATAGCTCCAGAGCTTAGTGAAGCAGGCCCGGATGGGATATTGAATGCAAACAATGCAAGGCAACAGAATCCACCAGCCCCAAGTTCAAGCAATATACACACCTGCAGTGTGGTGAAGCAGGTCTCAAAAGAGCCTTAAGCTCTAGTAACATGATACCTGGGCTGGCCTGGCCCACAGGTAGTGTGGTTCACAGGTTGAGGCAGAGAACTAGCTAAAGCAGTGGCACACTCCAGCACTTTCCAAACACCAGAGAGCAAGAAAGAGGGGAGCAGCCTTGCAGAGCCATTTACCACTTTGCCCTCCAATCAAACTGGGACCTGATTCACACCACATGGTCCTGTTGGCCAGGTTGGCATAGTAGACCTGACTATCACAGATAGTATGAGTAAACAGACATTTCTAGATAGATGAAGAGGGGTTGTAGAAGTTCTACTATGGCTTAACCGGAAGACCTAGGTTCACCTGCCAACCGATTCACGATTCACTTCCTGGTTCCCTCCAGCTTTGGGGCTTTCATTCAAATGCCCTTTCTGCCCCAGGAGAGACTCAGTGAAAGGAGTGGAAGTCCTTGCTGTGTCCTGCACTTGGTCGTCTTTACTGGTCTTTAAGAAACATGATTCTTTTGAAACCTGTTGCTATTAGTTGGCTTCAGCTCATAGGACCCATACACAAAGGCTTTTCCTGGTTTGCTTTTTAAAAATTATTCTGATACAGTCTATAGAGCAAAGGTATAATGTTGCCCATTTTATGATATCAATGTCATTCTCCATGTTGTCATATCATCATCACCATCTATTACCCAAAGGTTTTTCATCCCCCTAAACAGAAACTCCTTACCCCCTAAGTAACAGCTCCCTATTGTTCTCACTCCCCATGGGCCCCCAGGTGAGGCATCAATCAATCTAGTTGGCGTTTATATGCATTTGCTGGTTGTCGATATTTTATATCAGCAGAAACACACAGTATTTGTCCTTGTGTGACTGACTTATTTCGTTCAACAGAATGTTTTCAGAGTCCAGGCGTGTGGTAGTAAGTATAA
>NW_022109767.1:6354772-6359430 GCF_000313985.2 Echinops telfairi | reverse complement strand
CACGTCCATGCTCCTGGCTGACGGGCTGCTGCTACAGCTTCAGATGCATTTTTTTTCTCATGCTACTTTCCAACTCTTTGGATGAGGATTTTACTGCATTTCTTCCACCAAACAGTGAAATGCACAGAAAGTGACCCAAAACCCAAACAAACAAGCATATTACTACTGAGTTGGCTTTCACTCATGGCAACTTCATGTGTTACGAGTATTAATTGTTTAGGAGGGTTGCTTGGATATGGTTTCTATGCAAACAGTTTGCCAGGCTATCATTGCCTGGGACTTCGGGATGGATGGGAACCACCAAATACTGGATTAAGAAAACCAGAAAGATAAAACCTAAGCCAACCCAATACTATCAAGTCGTTCCTGATTCAAAAAGTGACCTTCTATACGATAGGTTTTCTGAGATTGTAGCTCTTTCTGCCCTGGATTGGCTGGTGGATTTGAACCATCAACCTTGTGGCTAGCAGTCTCACTATCAGAGCGTCTATGGGGGAGAAGCCAAGCACACTGTGTCCTCCAGCAACGTATCATGCGTCACCATTGGACAAAAATTCAGGATACTAGCACTGCGCTTCTTGACTCTAAAGTGCAGCCTCCTCAGAGTCTCTGTCCCATTCTCTGGGCAAAAGTGAGGCTCCCTGGGCTGAAGGGGAAACATTTCACGTGGGAACTGGACCTGTGTTTAGTACAGCTGAATGGCATCATTAGAACATGACTTAAGTATTTGTTTTCTGGAATTGGGCAGGTTTCTACTGCTAGGTAGCACACTCTCATGATGTTCATATTAAAAGCTTAAATGTTATTTGGGTGGTCATGAAGAACCAGGTCTGGTGTGAACTGTTGCTCACCCATGTTTTCTATCACCTCACACAGAAGGCCAATATTCCCATGTTTGGGTAGACATTGAAACGTTGGTCTGAAATCTAAGTCCAAGTGATATTTTTCTTCTTCAAAATCATCACTTGTGAGAAACAACTGGCCCTGGTGCATGAAGCCTAGCATCCGAGCCATTGGGGTATTTGCCTTTGCCCAAACAACTGTGTGCTTGTTTGAGGTCAAGTGGTCAATCCTTGCCCTCAATGCAGACCATTTTCAGGGGGAAGAGTTCAAAAGATTGTATTTTATGTGCTTTTATTGAAGGGAGAACATTTTCCTTCTTATTTGTGACGTTGTATGGAGGAGTGGAGGAGGGCATACAATGAAGTGGGTGGAGGGTGGGGGTACACGTTGGAAGAAGATTCCAGTGGCTGTAGACCAAGCCAAGCATCAGACAGAGGACAGTTGGCAAGTGCCCAGGGCCCAGGGAGAACGAGGTCAGAACTCCACGCAAGACAAGGAACATAGCTTTGACTCATTCCTATCCAGTGTGGACCTCTGCTGGTTCTACCTGCCCGACAGAGCATAGGATGAGAAAATGAATCATGAGAAACCATCCATTGCTGGACGCCATCTCCACATTTTCAGTGTGAAAATGGACTCAAGTTCTGGCTTCTCTGGTAGCTGTTTCTTGGATGTAGGATTCTTTTGGGTGGCCCGAGGTTCACACTTGATTGCTGACTTTTCTGCCTAAGTGGTGATTTTCTTCTTTTTTTAAATTTTAATTTTTTCAGTGTCTTTATTTATAAGAATGTTTTCCTTCTGTTTGTCACTCTCATCACGGTTTACCTCTTCAACCAATTGTCTACCTTGGGACTTGCTGACTGGATTCCCCTATGAAACAAAGCCAGTGTATGTTAAGAAGTTAAGAAGTAGATGATGTAGTGGTTATGGGCTGGGCTGAGGTCTGACTGGTCAGCAGTTGACAACTAGCAGCTCCTCCAGAGAAAGACTGGACTTTCGACTCCTGTAAACATTTACAGTCTCAGAAACCCACAGGGGTTCGCTATGAGTCAGCATGGATAGCATTGAGTTTGCTAGTTGGTATTTTATCATTAGGAGTTCATGGATAGGATTTGAAAAGGTGTTAATAGGTGGGGATTTGATAGATACTGAACAATGCTGGGGATTCTTCTGTTCTCACAAGCAGCTTAGGAAAGGATTGTTTGGGGACAATAATGCCTCTTGGTGCTCCTGAAAACTTGTTGATATGAGCCAGGGTGTGGTCTGCAGAGACAGTGCATTATTTAATGTGGCTCTTTGGGCCAAGTCTCTAACTCCTACTTAAAGACCTTTCCCTGAAGGGGTCTCGTAAGAAAGAAGGGGGAAGATCTTGATAGGTTTTAGTCTGTGAGTATTTGTGGACAGGAGTCCCTGAGTGCTATTCTGCTGTGTGAAAAAAAAAAAAAAAAGATCCCTCTGATAATAAAGAAGAGCTAGGAGTGGCACTCATCGTCTGGACCCAAGATCCTTGCACCATGAACTTCCTGGATCCAGAATGCAGCTGTGACATCAGAGGAGCAGCAGCAGAACCAGGAGCCAGCGTAAGCAACAGTGATAGGTAGACTTACCAGTCCATAGAGCCAGTGAAGCCCCTGCTTTTGTGCAGCAGGTGGCTTGTGGAGTAGGATGCTTCTGGACACTCAATTCAGGGAGCTGGCTTTGCTGACCCTCGGAACTTGAGCTGAATACCTTCAGTTTGAGGCTTCCAGTGGAGTGGTCTGCCCCCCTCAGTATTTACTTAACAGGCTTGAAAGAACTTTGTAACATGCCCTAATACATCTCCTGAGCATTTCTCCCTGACATGATCACTTGTAAACTTCCTTAATAAATCTTTTAACCATGGATTTTGTATGTGGGTTCTGTGTAGCCATCACAATGGATATGAGAACCCAGAAAAGTAAAATCAACCAAAATCCAAACCATCATTGCTCTCAAGCCCATTCTGACTCATGGTGACCCTATAGGATAGGATGGAACTGCTCCGTGGTTTTCTAAGACTGTCACTCTTTGACTGGAGTGGGTGGGGTGGGGGCAGGGTCGAGGGTGGTTGAACTGCTAACCTTGAGTTTAGCAATCCACCGTACAACTCATTATGCCATCAGCCCTCCGACTAGAGAAGTAAAAGTAGAGAACATGACACAGTCTATACCTGTGGTCATTTTATAGTCTGTGTCAATTTGAAGATTAAGAGTGAAGGGGTAGAGTCTAGTCTATCAATCGGGTCATAGCTAATGTATGGGCACGGCCTTCCCCTGAGAATTCTGAGAACTCTGGATTTTCCTCCCTGGAGGCAGGACTCTTTCTCTTGACTCACTCCCTGAGAGACGCTCTACTGACAAGACACATGGCACTATACTGATGGACCCCTTGCCCTGGGAACTGGAGAAGCCACATGGAGACCCCTGCCAGGGCTGAGATGCTTACAATGCCACTGGATCCAAAGACTTTCTACCCACTGGCCTATGATCGGTCCTGCATTCAGCGTCATTGCATGTGTATTGTGAGCCTGAAGAGGACTTCGTAGATTGGTATCAGACATGTGCTAATATCAGACTTATGGGCTTGGACTAGACTGGGTTGGAATGCTTTCTTAATGTACAATTACCCTTTATATAAAACTCTCTCTTACACACATATGAGTTTCTATGGATTTGTTACTCTAGTCTACCCAGATGAAGTAGTTAGTTTATTGTGCCAACTGGCCTATAAACACATGTGGGGTTCATTGAAGAGTGGAAGGATAAATGGCTTGGTGAGTCTTGCCTTTCTAGTTCTCAGGTCTCTTGCTTTGTGATGGTCGGACCAGGATGCAGCTCCCTTAGCCAGTTCCCTGCATTAGCTGGCAAGGCCCACTTCCTGTAAGACATCCCCAAGGAGAAGCCACATGGATCTACCCTAATGCAGCCCTGGGTGCTGGAGCAGCCGTGTGGAGACCCCTGCCAGCGCTGGGATGCTTACACATTCACTAACTCGGCTTTCCTCCTGCGGTCGGCGTCATAGTGTGTGTTTTGTGAGATGGAGGAGGACTTTGTGGATTGGTGTTGGACATATGGGTTTATGGGTTAATGTTGGACTTGTGGGCTTGGGGAGCACTGGGTTGGGATGTTTTTTGATGTGCACTTAGCCTTTATATAAAACTCTCTCTTATACGTGAATTTCTGTGGATTTGTTTCTGTAAGGTACCGAGACTAAAACACAGTGCCTATACTCGCTGCCTTAGAGTTGAAGCCAATTCACAAGGACCCGATAAGACAGAGTAGAGCTGCCGCTGTGAGTTTCGGAAATTGTAACTATTTATGGGACTAGAAAGTCCCATCTTTCTACCAAGGAATGAATGACAGGTGGTTTCAAGCCGCTGACTGTGTTATCACAGCCTTAACCACTCCACCATCAGGGCTCACCCATGGGTGCACACCAAGTGAACCCCTTGTTGTAGAGCTGTTGTTGAGTGCCTCCGAATCGGCACCATGCAGTGAAATCAGACCATTGTGTTTTCATTGACTGATTTTCAACCAGTGGATTTCCGGTCCCTCTGTCCTAGTTTACCTCATCCTGTACGCTTGGCAGAAAACAGGGTCAGCATCACAGTAACCTGCAGACCTCCAGTGACTCAGGGGTGGTGCCTGCACATGACGTGCACTGGCCAGGGATGGAGCCTAGGTCTCCTACGTAGAAGGTGAGACTTCGGAACCAGCTCTGCCCTCTTTGGTGCCACAACTGAAATACATTTGATATCGCTGTTGTTGGGTTAAGTGCAGGTGAGTCTGTTCCTACTC
>NW_022109767.1:6346875-6353442 GCF_000313985.2 Echinops telfairi | reverse complement strand
CCCTTTGCCTCCCAGCTCTTTCCTCTATTTCCCTTGACTTTCTTCCTGTCCCACTATCATGCTCGGTCCCCACCAGGGTTTCAGAAGAGTCTTCTTATTCAATGTCCCTCAACTTTGCTTACCATGTTTTTCTCCAGGGACTTGTTTCTCCAGACAACATGTCCGTACTACATGAGGCAAAATCCTTACATGAGGCAAAATCTTACCATCCTTGCCTTTAAGGAGCACTCTGGTTATACTTCTTCCAGGACAGATTTATTAGTTCTTTTGGCAGCCCATTGTCCTTTCCATACTCTTCATCAGCACCTTAATTTAAATGCATTGATTCTTCTTTGGTCTTCCTTATTCAATGTTCAACTTTTACATGCATTTGAGGTGACTGGAAATACCATGGCTTGGGTCAGGCACAGCTTAGACCTCAAAGGAACATCCTAGCTTGTCAACACATTAAAGAAGTCTCGTGCAGCCAATTTAGCAAATGAAATGCATCCTTTGAACTCCTGACTTCTGCTTCCATGAGCATCGGTGGTGAATCCAAGCATGACAAGCTTCTGGGCAATATCCATCTTTTCTCCACTGATCAAGATGTTATGTGTTGGTCCAGTTTGGGGGATCTTGATTTTCTTTACATTGAGTTGAAACCTATACTGAAGACTGCAGGTCTTGCTTTTCATCAGTGAGTTGTTCTACAAGCCCTCCTCATGGTCAGCAAGCTTGGTTTGCAATCTGCATATTGCAGGTTCTTAATAAGCCTTCCTACCATCCTGATGCCACATACTTCTTCATCTAATCCAGCTTCTCTGATCATTTGATCAGAATACTTACTAAGTATGATGAGAGCATGCAACCCTGACACATACCTTTTCTGAATGTAAACCCTGTGGTATTCGCTTGTTTTGTTTACGCAACTGCCTCCTGACAGTTCCACAGGAGCACAATGCAGTGTTCAGGGCTGTAACGTTCTTCTCAAGGCTGTCCATAGTTTTGTTATGGTCCACATAATCAAATGCCTTGGCATAGTCAATAAAGCACAAGTCAACATCTTTCTGTATTTTCTGCCTTCAGCCAAGCCAAGATCCATCTGACATTAGCAATAATATCCCTTGCTCTAAGTACGCTTCTGAATCCAGCCTGAACCTCTACCAACTCCCTGTCAATGTATAGTTGAAATCATTTTTGGATGATCTTAAGTAGAATTTTACTTGCATATGATATTGTTAACAACCTTTGACATGCAGATGACACAAACTTTCTTGCTGAAATTGAAGAGATCTTGAAGCAATTGCTGATGAAGATCAAGGATTTCAGTATTTGATATGAAATACAACTCAATGCACAGGCGACCAAATTCCTCACAACCCGAGCAATAGGTCCATGGTTAATGGAGAAAAGATTGAAGTTGTGGAGAATTTTGTCTCTTTAGGTTCTATATCCAATGCTCATGCAAATAGCAGTCAAACAATGAAACGATGCATTACATTGGGTAAATCTGCTGCATAAGACCTCCACAGAGTATTGAAAAGCAAGGATTTTACTTTGAGGACTAATGTGTTCTTGACCGAAGCCAAGATACTTTCAGTCACCTCATATGCATGTGAAAGTTGGACACTGAATAAGGAAGACTGACAAAGAATCAATGCATTGCAATTGTGGTGCCTGTGAAGAATATTGTAAAGTACCATGGGCTGCCAAAAACCCAAACGAGTCCATCTTGGAAGAAGGATGGCCTGAGTTCTCCTTAGAGGCCAAGATGGCAAAATTTGTGTTTTGTATCTTGACCATGCTGTCCCTGGAAAAGGTTAGCACACTTAGCAAAGTACAGGGACATGGAAAAGGAGGGAGGCCCTCAACAAGATGCACAGACCGACGGACACCAACAATGGGCTCAGGCTTGGGAATAGTTGTGACGATCATAGAGCACTGGCCAGGATGTGCTTATTTGGAGCACAGGGCCTATCTGAGTTGGGACTGACCTGATGGCATCTCTCATGACACTTAAGAACGACGATGACCCCAATAGCATGATATTAATGATATTGTTCTATAATGTGGGCATTCGTTTGGATCACCTTTCTTTGGAATGTGTCAAGCTATGGACCGCTTCCAGTCAGTTGGCCAAGTAGCTGTCTTCCAAATATCCTGACATAGATGTGTGAGTGCTTCCAGTGTTTCATCAGCTGGCTGAAACATATCAATTGGTATTGCATCAATTCCTGAAGCCTCGTGCGTGGCTGATCCTTTCAGCATGGCCTGAACTTTTTCCTTCAGTACCATCGCTTCTTGCTCAGATGCTACCTCTTGAAATGGTTGCGTGGCAACCAGTTCTTTTTGAGACAGGAGCCCCTTTGTATTCTTTCGATGTTTCCTGCATCATTCAATATTTCGCCGATAGAATCTTTCAGTCGTGCAATTCAGCGCTGTATTTTTGCTTTAATTCTTTCTGTTTCTTTCCAGAAAGATGAACCAACCCAAATCCTGAACTCACTGTCATTGAGTCAATTCTGATGCACATTGACCCTATTAGACAAGGTCAAACTTCTCCTGTCAGCTTCAGAGACTGTAACTCTTTACAAGCGTGAAAAGCCTCATTATTCGCCTGAGGAGCTACTGGTGGTTTCAAACTACTGACCTTCCCTTTAGCAATCCAACTCCCAACCCTATGGGGCAATTGTACACTGTTCTATAGGATCATTATGAGTTGGAATCCATTCAACTGCATACAACATAAAATATCCAATCTGGAGACAACTCACATAGATATATCCCTAGTGGATAGATGAGGGACTTCAAAAGCTTAGGGGAAAATGGAATACAATATATGGGAAATGTTTCACTACCTTTTTTTCATACCTGCCTTATATATGCCTTGGTGATATATCCTGAGGTTGGTGGAGATAAGAAAGCACTTGAAGATGTGGACTGAGCATCGTGATTCACAATAGCAAGAAAAGTTTGGCCCAGTGACTTACTACTGTGGAGAGAGAGCTTTTCAATTGGTCATTGGGTGAGAACCACCACCAATGGCATTGATTGGTGAGCAATGTAATTGATTGGGGAGCTATTTGTATTCCCAGGAGGTTGCTTATTTAGCTGATCCTCATTCAGAGCTGCTAGTCTCGGTGTTATTTCTCGGGGAATCTATCTATCTATATCTCTGTCTATCTAGCTATATACATGACATTGTAAATATGGAATTTTATATAATTATTTACTGGCATTGTGTGTGTGTGTGTGTATGACATATGTTTAGTAGAAACAGTGTAAGGAGACTTCAGAAACTTTGTGGAAAAGTGGAATCAAAAGAAAATGGAATTTTCCCCTGAACTTTTCAAAGCTCCTTTGTATGTCTGAAAATCCAGCATTCTAACTAACTATATTAATAGAAATAGGATACGTAGTATACAGCCACCTGTAAGCCATTATGTTCTATGGTGCATAAGAAAAGTTCAAGCTGTCTTTTTGAAGGAAAATTTAAATGACCAATCTTACATGTATAACACTTGTGTGTCTCTGAGCATAGAAAGAGGTAAGATGTCATGAAGACTTTTTGCATCACAACTGTGGAAATTAGGTGGAAAATGTCTAATTTTGATTTGGCAGTTGACAATAAAATGGAAGAGATTTGAGATGTTTTAATGAATTATTTTATGCTTCCTGTCCCCATGTGAAGGGAAGCAGGAAGAGATGCAAGGTTATTATTTTATGGATTATTACACGCGAAGAGGATACACAAATCATTTCTGGTAGTGTTTCTATCCTTCCGAAACTTGTTTACGGTCTTGAAGCATTTAAACTCATGATGAAGATGGGTTCATTCAGGAAATAGCTTACTTGAAATTGAAGTTCAATGTTATCCTTTTATCCCACTGAAGTTCAAGCTGATTCAGACTGAAAGCAACCCATGGAAGAGACTGGAACTCACACCGGTGCTTTGTGGCCGTGGTTCTCACGGAACCCCATTGCGTCACCTCTCTCCCTCTGAGTTCCTGGGTGGTTTTTGACCTTTCGTTAGCGATTGATTGTCTCATCACGAATCTGCTGAACATTTGTTTAACCCACTTTTTACCGAAAAAGCCAGATATTTATATTTTGAATATGGCCATCTGTTGAAATATCCCAGGAATAATTCTAAGTTCTCTAAGAAGACAAATAAGGTGGTTATTAGAAGGATAAGAAGGCATGATTCCTTCTTGACTTTTTCAAGATAAAAATCAAGACAGAACTTTGTCTATTCTCCTTCCAAAGTACTTTGTGTCTCCTCTCAGCTGGCCAGGTTCTTTCCCGTGGAATGTGGGTCTTTATTTAGTGTGAGCCAACAAATGGGCAGCAACAAATGCTCAGCCATCTTACTGGTGTCAATCAAGCCTAGCAAACTGGCAAGTTGCAAGAATACACCCAATGCATAAACAAATTCGCAGGAGCCAAGTGCCTCATTCCAAACCCAGAGAGCAGCAGCTGGTTTTGCCCTGAAGGACAGAGATGCCCTTCCTGACATGTGTGTGTGTGTGTGTGTGTGTCTCCAATCTGTTATTGCCCCAGGTTGGGAAATTACAGCTGTAAGATTGAAAGGCTCCAGGCTTCTGGGATAGCAAGTTCCCTCTGTGCCCTCTGTAACTCCAAGAACATCTTGTTACCTAACCAACCAGAGAAATAGAGACAGAGTTATGCCATCGGGTGGGAGAGGGTTTGAGGACAAACTGAATGAAATAGAATGGAATTTTCCCTTTAACTTTTCTGAAGCTCCATCATACCATTCTTAAGTCATGAATTGTACTGGAAAACTTAAGAAATTTCCAGAAAAATGTTCAGAAGAGCTCCCCTTCAATTTGTAAAATTTGCTCAGATTGGCCACTGCCGTACAATATTCCTAGACCGGTACTTGCCTTGCAGTCGGGGTTTAATTGAACCCCACGATACCTCCAGGGTAATGAAAAGCATTTGTTGTTTCCTCTCCTCCTCCTTAACACCAAATCCTTTAAAAATCGGAACAGTTTTCAGTTTTCCCCTGAACCCCCACCCCCGACTTCCCACAACTCTGAGCTAGAAATTTGAAACCAGAAACAGGGTCTCTGCCTTGGAAGTTGGTTAATTTCATATAGAAATTAAATATTTTCCCCTTAGTAGCGAAGGCTACACTTCCCATGGGAAACATTTCCTGGTAATTCCATAAAAGGAGCCTTCTACCTAGCTGGGATGGCAAGTGGCAGGAGGGAGGAGGACTTCAGCTCTGATTTGATCTAAGGAGATGGGGAGCCCAGTTGACACACGTGTGTGTGTGTGTGTGTGTGTGTGTTGTGTGATTTTACAGTGTCAGTGAACGCTTCCATGGATATTTTACTTATACAGAGAAACGGAGCTTAACTCTCCGTCCACCATTTCTGAAACCCACAAACTCCTGGGCTGTCATTTGGTCTCAGATTCGGAGCCCTTTTTTTGGGTTGGATTGTCTGTGGTGGCTGAATGTGTATCCAGTGGGGATGCCTTTTACAGGCAAGACAAATGTAAGCTTATAATTTAGTGCCATTCTGCTGACTGCAATTTTTGCTCAGCATGACCCCTTCTTATATTTGGCGATGCTAACAGGGCTCAGCTGATCTCCATGAGACTCAGCCCTCTTGAAGACCACCGTCACAATGCATGACTCTTTCACAGTTAGACGATCAGACATGCATCAGTGGATATTTAACAAGAAAGCTGACTGCTATTAAATGAGTCTTATTTTGGCTTAGGCCGTGTCTCAAGTTTAAGCGGGTACACAAAAATCTAGCATTTAACCACTGCTTTTAACTCTCTTTCTTTGGATACCAAATATGGGAGAACACTTCAGGTGGCCAAACGGACCTTGCCTGACCCAGAATGTGGTTCACTGATCGTCTAATAAAAATACACAATACAGTAAAAACTTTAGTAGTTGCTGTTCTAAGATAGTAGGAGCTCCTGAGGTTCCCTAAAGATCATTGTTAAAGGCTGATGTGCTTCTGCCTGACATACGATGTTTTCAGCTGCAACACATCTTCCTTGAATTGGGATTTCAGGGACCCTGGAACACAGTGCAGGGATAGGTGGCCATGGGTTCATCTCTGGCACTTCATATGTGGCAGGCATGGGCATGGCATGACATTGTTCTTTGGGTCTACAGATACCATCCTTCCAAGCCTGGTGATAGGGGGGTGTTTACTAAGGTTGGGGTTCTTCCATTTGCACAGTTGTAAAACTGGAGATAACACAAAACACATGTGTGATTCGGGGAGCGAGCAGGGGATGAAACTTGTCATTTGAAAAGTAATTCATGGCCCTGGTGAGGTTGGCGTAGCCCGGGAGCTCATGTTTTCCAGTGGGATGTACATAAGGGGTATTCCTCTTGTGAAATCACTTTTCACGTTCGTGGGCCTCCATCTAGGCGTCGGATTTTAGGACACACAGACTTGCGAGTGGTGGGGGGGGCAGGGAGAGTGGCTTTTTATATCCCTACTGTGCAGGTGATGACATTGGTAGTGTGCTTCCATAGCCCACGAGAAAGTCATAGAAGATGCTTTTGATTTAATATCATGCTAATGGAGTCTGGAG
>NW_022109767.1:6326470-6346775 GCF_000313985.2 Echinops telfairi | reverse complement strand
CTGATTAGAGAGCCCTATAAAATCAATTAAAAAATTAAACACCCTTAAAAGTGTGGTAGCATGGAGTCCATTATTTTTTTTAAAATCTATTTTCAATTACATTACTCAATTGAAATATACCACAGTGAGCTTTATTATTTTTTAAATACCTTTATCAGATGCATATAGTCACAGCTATCAAAAATGTGTGCTATTCTTTGTCCTACCAATAATTATTCTCAGTCATTTGAGAACCTGAATCCTTGATGTGTGCATTATGCTGAAAAGCCTTTACAGAAAGCAGCCTGCCAGTCTGCGGCTTGAAAGAGTGTCATCATGTATTACTTCACCCAACTCAAGCTTTCTATCCAAATTTCAGAATGAAATAAAATTAAGGTCAAGGAGTCAAATAAAAAAAAAATTCTGGAAGATCAAACCCTCGTTCGCCGTCCATTCATCAGTCTCACACACCTGAGACATGGGAGACTGGTGTCCTATCCTGCAGGCATTGAGCTGATATCCAATTTAATGAAACTGGCTGGCAGTGGGGAAGGGCAGCTGGTGGGAATGGTGCAAGCTCAACAGAAAAGTTTAGTCAAGTCCACAAGAGGTGGTTTTCCATCATCTGGCCTTGTGCTGTTGACTGTTGGCATGTGCTTGGCCAGTGGTCGGCATTGCTTATCTCCCTGAGTGAGAGAAACATTTTAATGTGGATGAAAGTACTGAGCATGCACTCCTGTTACTGCCCCACTCCCCATCCTACCAAGACAAATGGAAACAAGGAGCTTGGGTGTTGAGCAGGAAAATCCATGCAAAGGAATACAACACTTACACATCTGAAAACAAGTGTGTGTGTGTGTAGGGGGGTGTTTTGGTAATCAACTAAAAGAAGGCTCTTTGATGACTGAAAACTCATTCTTTCCCTTCGTAATGGGATCAGTGGGTACATCATATTGGAAGACAGAGTAACCCCAACCTTTTCCCTCACGGATCGGTGGTATACAAGTGTGCTTATACATGTATATGTAGGCATATGCACACACATATGTGGGTATGTTTTTAGGTGCCATCAAATCAGTTCCAATTCATAGCATGCTACCCGGGGAACAACAGAATGGAACCCTCCTGACCCAGTGCTGCCTCACCATGGTTCTTACCTTTAAGCCCGTGATGCGATTCAGCTGGTTTATACCTGTTTTGCACGACTCATACCTGATACCTAATTTTTTTGGTGAGTTCAGCAAACTGACTATTTAAATGGTACTTGAAATAAGAGTCCTCTCTAAGCTGGGGTTTTGGGCAGCCACCCAATAGGGACACCACAAATTTATTTATTTTGACTCTTTCTTAATGTTCATCTGTGTAGCAGCATATTCTAAGCACCCATGGTAATATTCATCCTATCCATAGGTATACAAAATCAGATGGAACTGTGCTTTTGATATTTATTCACTTCATATATGTTTGACGGAATACCACATTTTTATTCCCTTGTCCTTGTTACTTCAGTAAACACACATATAACGTAAAGGGAAAAATCAGAGGGTGACATGCTGTCATTCGCTTCAGGTTTTGTGTTACACTCTACATTCCCATGAGAGGGTTTGAGTGAATTAAGCAGTTCCTGAAAGCCTGCACAAAGCTGAAAATATTGTCAGAACAATTGCTATCAATTCCGCAGAAGTGGAAAGGGTTTTTTCAAAGATGAACATAATATGTTCAGAAGAGAGAAGTTCCCCCCTTCTGACACAAAGACTTGTGTGATTGTCCTACCTCTAAAGGAATGGGATCCTAGTCCAACAGTGAAAAGATGGTGAAGGATAAATCACACGGTCGATGAAGCTCAGACAAACAGTGAAGAATATTTTAAGTGGAGATGGAAATATCTTAACTGGCAGTGTTTGTTGTTTTTGTCAGATATGATTTAATATTTTTCATTGATATTTTAAAACTTTCTTACAACAATCTAGTTTAGTGTGCCTCTTCAATTGTTCTTATTTTGGGATTAACTGTATGAAATAATGAACTGCCCTTTGACATATCGTATTGTACAATTAAAGGCGTCATTAGGACAGCGACCTGGTTGTCAAATAATTTGAGTCCCAACACTGTTGCACCCACTGTGTCAATCCAGCTTGGTGAGGGCCTTCCTCAACTTACCAAACATGATGTCCTCGACTTACCAGGGACTTTTCCCTCCTGACAGCATGTCCACAGCATAGGAGACAAATCTTACCACCCTTGCCTTTAAGGAGCAGGCTAGCTGTACTTCTTCCAAGGGAGATTTGTTGGTTCTTTTGACAGTCCATGGTCCTTTCCACATTCTTTCCCAGCACCAAATTCCAACGCATCATATATATATGTATCAAATATATATATATATATATATACACACACACAGAGAGTGTGTATGTCTGGGCGTGTGCGCGCTCATGCTCACATGCATAAATCGGATACAAAGTCATTGATAATTTATTTAGTAGGCCAACCTTAAGGTTTTTGGAGTTTTGTTGTAAAAAAAAATTGAGCAAAACATTTGCCAATTCAACATTCTTTTACTTAGTGATGATGATATATTTAGATTCTTAACTACTACTATGTAAACTTAGATGAGCTCTTTTATATAATTATATATTTTCAAGCATATGATTGTTCAGGGTTTGGCCCCATAGAGTTTATGAGAGAAAAGCCAGCCTTACAGTGCGGTCAATTCCACTCACTAAAGTCATGCCCGAGTGACTTCACATGATACTGGCATTTGGTTTTAATAGAGCTTAAAAAGAGTACCGAGTCCTGAAATGCTCTGTTTGAACAGCTTTGCTCTAAACAGTTTGCCTCTAACATGGCTGGTGACCCTGAATGAGAATGATCTACTGGGCCTGTGATGCTTATTTGAGAAGCTACAGCATTGGTGGGGTGCTGTGCTTGTTGTTGCTGTGTTGTTAGGTGTTGTGCCTAACGATGAATGGCTTTGATGTATGAAGATAGAAATCCCTCTCTTTGGGAATGGCATTCCTGAGAACCTGTCTTCTAATCTCTGTTCCAGGTGTGGATCACGGCGGTGTAGTGAAAGACGGCGATTTATCACTTTGGAGGACATGCATGTGTATGATGAAAAGGCTCTAAGTGCAGGACTCCAAGATTTACTTCCTTCCTGCTCCAGCATGAATACCTGAAGGGAGTGAGTCATGGGATAATTGATAACATCACAGGCCCTTCGTCGAGTCCAAACAGGAAGATAAAATTCAGAAGCATACATTGCTTCATACACTCTGGACATTCCTACTCCCCCCCCTCTCCAAGGAGATCCCTGTGAAAAAGGTTAGTGTGTCAATATCGGTTAAATCATCTCACTGTCCTGTGAATGTTACCCTGTTTCCCCGAAAGTAAGACATCCCCCCAAAGAAGACCTACTTACAGTTTTGCCTCTCACTGAAATAGAAGGCATCCCCCCGAATATAAGACCTCCCTGAAAATAAGGCCCCCCCAAGTTACTGTAACTCTGGACTCTGGACCATAGCGGCGGGCGCTGCAGCGCAGCTCACTGTTGGCCGCAGCGCAGCTGGAGCAGACAGGAAGTGTGAGGTCTCTTTTAATAAAACAATAAATGTGTACCATATTCTTCTTCATGGAAAAATAAGACATCCCCTGAAAATAAGACCTAGCGCATCTTTGGGAGCAAAAATTAATATAAGACACTGTCTTATTTTCTGGGAACCAGGGTATGCATCTTTCCTCTGTATGCTGTAAGCGGTTCGATATTCCTATGTCGTTGGGACTTCACAGGAGGCCGGCAGCCTGATTGTAGGGGTCAGGTTCTTGTTTGCAATCCATAGGAATTATCAAATGTTAGTAAGGGAGTGACGAATGCATCACCTTGTCCACGTGTTGGGAGGTGGGCAGAGCTTATCAACTGTGGGTGTGATTGTGGTGTGCTGGAGGATGGATGCTTCCCACTTTGGAATAACTTATGGTAATTGGTTGTTAGTGATGCTGCTGCCTAATGTGATGGGCTCTTCTGATTTGACACCAGGTTCATGAGAACTGAATAGCACACATTGATATTTTGATTTCAAAACTATTCATTTCATCTGCACGATGGAATGCTTTTGTGGTTGTCAGTAGACTTGTTATATTAAAAGATCATTAAGCTAAAATGGGAATGGCTCCAAGCTCTTTCTTCTTTCCCATAATTCCTAGTTCCCTCAAACAGTCTCATAAGTAACTGATGGTCTTTGGAACTTACCTTTAGGTTCTTGTGAAGCAAATATTGCTGGCCTTGGCATTTTTTGGTACGGGCACAATTCAAGGGGCACAGCAGCTGCACGTAACTAAAAGCAGTGGGCCAGTGGGCAGTCAGATGCAGCCTCTCTCTGAGAGCCATCAGTCAGAAGTGCCTGAACTTGAGGCTTGTTTGAGGCCTCGTGCAGGGAGAAGGCCTTGTAATCTGGGCGCCTACAAGCTCACTCCCTCTGGGTCAATGTTTCTGAAGCCAAATATCCCTGGCTCAAGACACTGCGCGCTTTCGAGAGCCTAGTCAAGCCATCTACTCCTCATTCTATATTTACAAAGGCGACTATTCACTGAAAAACACTCCAGGTGTTTCCTGGGCCCTCCCAGACATGCGCATGCTCAGAGAGACAGAAAAAGCCCTAGAAGTCAAACCAGGATAGGTCTGGCTTTGCTAGTGTAGTGTTCCTCTGAGCTCCATAGCGACTGAGAATAGTTAAGGTTTTTATTTGTCCCTCCATTCCCCCCAGGAAATGAATGACTCTATGTCTATACAAGTGATAAGGTGTCATAGTTAAAAACCTGATTTCTGGAGCAGACCCAATCAGATAGATGTTGGTTCACCCACTTACAACTACTTTGACTTAACGAAAGTGACCAGATTTTAACATTGGTAAAGCGGGACACCATTGGTAAAACTCATATTCTGGCAAAATAGCCACATGGCAGCCGAAAACCGTATACCCTAGCTTGTCGTGCATTCTTTCCAAAAATCAGGACTTTTTAAAAACGCTGCGGGACGGGGGCCAAATTGTTGAAAATCGGGACTGTCCTGCCAAAAGCAGACATCTGGTTACCTTAGAACCTTTCAACCTTATTTCCTTCCTTTATAAAGCAGGGCTTGTATTCATCAAGGTAACCAGTAGGTTAGTGGTTACAGTACACCCAGAGGTGCCTGGGAAGACAGTTCTGGTGATCTATTTTAGTAAAACCAACCATTCAAAACCCTGTGGAGCACAGTCTACCAGCACACACAGGGGACTCGCCGTGAGTGGAGTGGATTCCACGGTCATAAACAACAACAACATAGTCTCACTGCCCCCTGCCATTGGGACTCAGAGGGACTCTCAAGGGCAGGGTAGACCTATCCTGTGAGTTTCCGAGACTAACTTTGTACAGGAGGGGAGTCGATAGCTAGTCTTTCTCCAGCCCAGCGACAGTGGTTTCAAACTGCTGACCTTGTGGATCACAGCCCAACACGTAACCACTAGTTCAGGTAAATTAAATACCCTTTAATTTATCTTTCTCTTCATTAAAGATGGGCTAATTGAGGGAATCCTGATGGCACAGAGGCAAAGTGTTGAGCTTCTAACTAACTGCTTTGGGAGGGAAAGATGAAGTCGTCGGCCCTTAGAGATTTACGGTGATGGAAACTGGCCAGTTGATTTACTATGGGTTGGAATTTGTTGGCAGTGGGCTTAGGGTTATTTGCCAATTTGTTGGCAGTGGGCTTAGGGTTATTTGGTATCCCGTTGAGAACCATACTTTAGGGAAGATTTCTTTAATGGTTAGCTCTTACCTCCAATTTTGAGGTATCCTACAACCATAATGATGGAACTATGAAGTTGATAAGACTTTAGCCCTGGTGTTGTCTGTTAACCACCAAGTCAACAGCTCCAAACGACTTACATGCTGTGAAAGAGTTACAGTCTTCGAAACATTCCAGCGCAGTTCGACCCTGTCTTATAGGGTCCTGATGAGTCAGTATTGACTCAATGGCAGAGGATTTGCTTTGATTTGATTGAGAGCTTTAAATAAGATACATGTATTTGAGGATTCACGCTTATAGAGCATGTATATTCAGTTATGAGGAAAACATATATTGAAGGAAAAATGAGATGATCACGCTGACATTGCAAAATTGTTTAACAAGTTGTATGTGACTACTTGTTTCAAAGTCATATTTCTGATTTTCTATTGTATATGTATCAGAAATGGGAATATTAGAACACTTACTTCATTGATTTGTCAGACATTATTCGTAGTGCTAATTCATCTGTCCATTGTGCTGTGGTTTTAGTGGAAGAACTGCCTTCTATGGGAACCGTTAAAGCCAGTTTGGGTTTGGAATGATTGCTTTCTGCTTGGGTTTTCACTAAGAAGCATGGACACCACGAGAATGCGACTCACTTGTCTGCCTGTGGCAGCATTTGTATGTATATTACCTGAACACGGAAGGGAGCCATGGAGAGGAAGGATTGCAAATGGAGAAGGAGAAAAATTGGAAATGAAATAAGCTGATGGAAATAACAGACACCTCTTTGCAAAGAGCACCTAGCTATTCTTAAAAGCAGATTTAATGGCCAGTAGCAAACCCATTCACTATTGTGTCTAAGAAACAAAGCCCACGCCACACAGTTGGAATAAAAGTGCAAATCTGGACATTTGCCAGGGAAGCCAAGCCGTGCAGGCGTCTAAAGATCAAAATCAAGGGGGAGGGAGGGGAAAAATCCATTTGACAAAGTAACTTTTTACATCGATTGTGGGCTGTCAATGTTTGATGGGTTGATCTTAAAGCATTAACTGATTAAATTCCTCCGTGCGAGCGGGTCCTAATTGTAGCCTTCGCTGTTCTGAGCTTCTAAATGTGTGTCTTTGGCACATGGGGACACTCACTAAATGAGCAGGCGCAAGCAGAGGGTAACGTTTTGACATTTGCTTGATCTGACAGAGAACCAACAGGAAGATATTGCATTCGATTGAAATGTGATCGATTGATTGTGGATGCTTTTACCACCTAGTAAATAGTCCTGCCTCTTAGAAACACACCACCTGCGTCATTCTTTCTTTCTTTGTTCAAACCCAAACCAAACTCCCTGCTATTGAGTCCGTGCTGACTCATAGCAACCCCCTTGTGGGTTTCTGAGACTTGTAAGTACGTGAGTAGAAAGCCCAGTCCTTCTCCCTCGGACCTGTTGGTGGTTGCGAACTGCCAACGATGCAGATTGCACCCCATCTCATAACCACCACACCACCAGGGTCCCTAATCTTAAGTGGGGTAAAAATATTTTATTATGGTACATCAGAGAGGGGCATGCCAGTCTTCATGCCTTTTGGCTTCTCATCAGATACATGCTGTTTGCTTCTGAGCTTTTACCATTTTACTCGGGAAGAAGTGTTTTCCACCCTTGCTCAGCTGTCTTAAATGTAGATTTCTTCCCCAGCCACGCCCTTCTGTTTCCTTAGGGTTCTTACATGCCTGCACTCCAAGTGAGCTCTCGTCTCCCATGATTCCTTGTTTCTCTGCATAGCCTGTGAGCTGCTGACATTACAGGGCCAGTCTCTGGTGAGCACAAACACTAAGTGAGCCCAACTGCTAACTACAAGGTTGAGGGTTGGAATGTTACCTACGGGTGCCTCCGAAGAAAGGCCTGGCAATGTGCTTTGAAAAATCAGCCATTGAAAACCTGGTGGAGGACAGTTGTACTCCAGCATCCCTGGGGTCCCCGTGTTGCTGTCATTGTTGTGAGGTGCCCTCCAGTCAGTTCTGACTTATAGCTACCCTTTGTTCAACCCCCTGGCCCTCTTCTATCCTCACAATGGTTCTTATGTTTGAGCCCAGCATTGCAGCCATTGGATCCATTGTTGATACTTTGTGGAAGACCTTCCTCTTCTACCTGTTCCTCTACTTTACCAAGTATGATGTCCTTCTCCAGGGACTGGTCTCTCTGGACAACATGGCCAAAGCTCATGAAACAAAGATTCACCGTCCTTGCCTCTCAGGGACATGGTGGCTAGACTTCTTCCGAGAGAAATTTGTTTGTTCTTTGGGTAGTTCATGGGACTTTTCTACATTCTTCACCAGCGCCCTCATGCAAATGCGTTGATTTGTCTTTGGCCTTCCTTATGTCAAAGTCCAACGTTCACATGCATGTGAGGCCATTGAAAACGCCCCCTGGCTCAGGCACCTTAGTCCTCCAAGGAATAGCCGGGCTTTTTCCAGACTCGAAAGAGGTTTCTTTGCAGCAGGTTTTCCCAGTGCAACGCGTCCTTCGATTTCCTGACTGCTGCTTCCATGAGCACTGATGGTGGATCCAAGACAGATGAACTCCTTGACCTTCAAACGCTTCTACTTTTATCATGATGTTCCCTATTGGCCCAGGTGTGCGGATTGGGGGTTTGCCATCCTGGCTCTTCCTCAGCAAGCGTTTCAAGTCCTCCTCACCTTCAGCGAGCACGGTTGTGTCATCTGCGTACCGCAGGCAGTTAATAAGCTGTTCTCCAATCCTGGTGGCCCATGAGTCAGGCCACTGCATGTCAACTTGTTGGTTTTGTGTATGTGTGTGTGTGTTTTAATAACATTGTGTTGAGTCTTTGATGCGAGTTCATACAGCAACATTGGTTCTTCTTGGGCAATTGCCACACCAGCTGAACCATGATATCAGTACTACTTTCCGTGTTTGTGGCAACGGACTCTTTCAGTGTACTTCACTGCTGGTTTCCCAGCCTGCTAGTTGCACTTTTCTTCTTTGCTCGGATTCATCGTTGACTTTTGGCCTCACGCGGATGGTGTTTCAGTAGGGCACGAATCTAACATGAAATGTCCTGTGCTACGTGTGTCACTCTGCTTTTCTGATTAAAAATGAGCTCCGAGGATTTGGTTTTGACTTAAGGTGGCAACTGCCTTTAATGTCCTCATGAGAATTTCAGTGATAAGGGACGGCACAGAGGACAACTCCCTTCTACAAAGGCAGAAACTAAAACCCAGAGAGATGAAGAAACTTCCCAGAAATCTTGTAGCCTACAAGTGTCAAGGCTACACTGAAAGTCAAGAAAATGTTTGCTTCTGTCCTAATTTACACCTGGGAGGTACCCAATGGAGGGGGTGGCTTTGTGTGGTGAAGGCTTGAAGTAGAATGCCTAAGGGCCGGAAGGAGAGCAGCTGAAGGTGGAACAAAGAAATGGGTTTGGGAACAACATTTTAGGGGGGTATCCACGAGAGTGCATGCATATTCTTTCTCCGACATAGAAGGAAGGGGGCAACGTGTTGTGAGAATAAGCTATCTTTAAGGATTTGGTCAAATGCTTTGAAGTCAGGAAATGTTATTTAATCATCAACACACAATTTAGGAGCCCCGATGGCCTCGTGGTTATGTGTTGCGCTTTTAACCCCAAAGGTGAGCCGTTTCAAACTACCAGCTGCTCCTCAGGAGAAAGACTGGACTTCTTATTCCAATAAGAGATACAGTCTTGGAAATCCATGGAGGCTAGCTTCTCTACCCTGCCTTAGGAATCCACTCGATGGGATGAGCTTGGTTTCCGTGGTGCAGTGGATTACACGTTGGGCTGCAGAGGACGTGTCCAGCGGTTCTACACGGAGAAGGATGGGGCTTCCAGCTCGCCTACGTAGTTACAGTCTCAGACACCCGTGGGAAGTTCTGCCCTGTCCTGCATGGTTGCTATGGATCGGAATTGTCGTCCGGATGGCCTCGTGAGCTGTTTGTTTTGTTTTGTTGATTGGTTTTCAGGTTGTTGAGGGTAATGGCAGACAGTTGAATTCTGTTTCTACATTCTTTTGATTGGTGTCGCTTTTGGTTTTGCTTGAATGAAAAGGTGCTGGGGCTTGGGAGGGTGTGGGGGGAAGGCGGGGGGGGGGGGGGGGGGGGGGGGGGGGGGGGGGGGGGGGGGGGGGGTGGGGTGGGGGGGCGGAAGTGCGTGAAAGGCTTTCCAGATCTGGTAATGGCAAGGATCTCCAGCGAAACTCTTGGCTCCCATCCCAGGATGAGGTCAGAGCGTCTGATATTAGTCAGATTTATATTGGTGTGCCGACCGAAAGGGAAGGCATTGTGCCAGCATGCCATCGCAGCCATTTATCACGTGGGTAGGTGAGGCTCTCTGGCCCATTCTTCATTTTGTATTATCCCTCTGAAGCATTTGCCTGTCTCCAACCAGAAGTGTGTCTCCTCACGTTCACCGGATAGTGTTACATTATTGTGGCAAATGCTGCTTTTCCTTGTAACTGGTGTTGCGGCTTGCAGGCTAATCTGCACTCCTTCTTCAACCTGGACTTGACTGACCATGACTGAAGCTCTGCTGTTTCAGTTTCCAGGACTTTTTTCCCCTTGGGTGCCTGCGGACCCCCTGGGGAAGACCCACTAGGGAAGACCCCATCTGATGGGCAGCGCGATTCAATTGGATAAGAACTATCCAAAGACTTAAGTAGCAGTTGTTGATACTTTCTGCAATTGACAATGAGTATATGTTGTGTCCGTGTATCTGAACATAATGCTCATGCCAGCACTGTTTATTGAGTGGCTGTTGTGTGCCTGACACCATTCAAAGTGCTTTAGAAATCTTCACGCCTACCTGGTGGCGTTGGTGCTGCTGTTAACCCTTCCTTCCTACGGATGAGCAAGTGAGGCACAGAGAACTGAATAGCTTTTACACTCTCAAAGAGCTCACAAGGAAGTTAGACAATTAATCAGTCATTCATTCACTCATCCATTCATTCAGCGAGTTGAGTGCCTACAAGTCTACAACATAAAACCGGGGTTGTAAAAATTTATGAGCCTTCAATGCTCGCCCTCAGGAGGTCAGAATAGAATGGCAGGATGTGTATATAAACTAAAGTTTTAATGGGGAAGAAGCGTCCAAGGGCAGAATGCTGAAAGGCCCTTGGGTAACTTTTCAATGGAGCTGGCCTCGGCGAGTAGGGGGGTGAGGGTGTTGGACTGGACCAGACAGGTAAGCAGAATCTTCAGAAAACCTGTTTGCCAAAATCTGCCTGGGAAGTGGCACCAGAAGCTGTCCACGGGATGGGGTTGGTGATGGTAAGAGAATGGGGCTTGGACAGCTGCAGGGAGTGAGGCCGTGGGTGTCCAGGCAGCAATCGGTAGCTGGGCCCTGGGGCTCACGGGCCCAGCGCACTGTGCAGACCATTGTACTTGAAGAGGAATGTGACAGATACCACATGAATATAATGCCCATGGGCTGGCCAGTCAACCCCTAGAGATTCCAAGACCATGTTTCATGGTGGTCCAGGTGCTTGGGAGGCGGGGGATGGTGTTAGCATCTTGGACAGATCTTGGACAGATCCATCCCTAGTAACCTAATTTTGCACTTCTCTTTGAGGGTTATGGTTTAGAGACATGAATTGCACCAAGTGCCCCTCAGCTGGGAATAGTCTCTGGCACATCACTCTCTAAGTTAGTCAGTACGACAGGGAGAGTAATAGAGTCTACTCATTGGGTTCTGTTACTCTTGAGTAACTTAATATACTTGAACCCTGGAAGTATAGTGGGTTAAAGGTTGGGCTACAAACCACAGGGGCCGCAGTGCGAAACAACCAGCCATTGTGAGGGGAAAAGATGAGGCTTTCTATTCCTGTAAAGACTCATAGCCTGAAAAATCACCAGGGGCAGGTCTGCTCTGCCCTCTACGCTTGCCGAGTTGGAATCGACTCAGTGGCAGTGAGATTGAAGACTTTTGTCCTTTGAGCTCTGATGATGGTGATGAAGAAAAATATCATTTAGGTTAAATAAGATGAGGCCCAACCCATTCATCTAGAACCCAAGAAATGTTTTCTCTGTCTTTTTTTTTTTCCCCTAAAGAAGACTGATCTCTTGTTAGGGGAGTTAAGATGTACACACTCGAAAAAGCAATTAATCCAACAGATTCAGTTTCTATCCATAGAATCCTGTCCAGCCCCGGATAACATTTTACTCGCTCTTTTCTGACTCATCATTCTTGTGAGCCTTGCCAAACCACCTGAGACCCAGTTCTTTTCTGTCTCGTGTATTTGTCTGAGGCATTTCCATCCGTCTAGAATTCTGTTGTCCTCTAGTCTGCCTACGGGAATATCTCTGTCTCAGCCCTCGCACGCATCCTCCCCTGCACTGCCCTACTGTCTTGTGCTCGCCTCTGGCAACACTTTCTGAATGCTGTCTGACTTGTGTGTGCCACCATTCCATTGTAAGCTCCATGAAAGACATTCGTATGCATCTCCACATGTCAGATATTCCATCTCGTTTTGCTTAATGAATGCATGGATGACAGTTTTGCTGGTTCCCCTGTAAGTTCTTTGAGAATGCACTTCTCTGACTGTCTCCGAGGCTCAGTTTTCTTCCTTGTAAATGGATCCCTTACAAGCACTAGGAGCAAAGATTCACACACACTAAGCACATACTAAGTGCTTCGTACCGATCAAACACCACACTAAACTCATTGCCATCGAGGCAGTGCTGAATTATGGTGACCCTATAGGACAGGGTAGAACTACCTCTGGGTTTCCCAGATGGTAACTCTTTAGGGCAGTAGAACCCCAGGGGGGTTCACAAAGTTCATGGGAAAATCCCATTATCTCTTCATTCCAGGGTTCCACCAACTCATGGAAGCCTCCTCAGCTGTGTCCACTCAAAGGGGTTGTTTCAGTGTTAGGAGGAGGACAACAATGGCTATTTTATAGGTTTCCCTCTCCTCTGAACTCCCACTATCTTTTATTTATGAAAGGATTCTTCCCCCGCTGCTCTCAGACATACTATCCTGGGGCTAGCTACCTCCCACTAAAAAGCCAATGAAGAGACTCCGTAAACATCATCTCACTGCTTGAAATCGATTCCATCTAGATCAGAGAAAATATGCTAATCACCCTTGCTAAGTGCTTTTTGGCCAAAGGTGTAAAAGCTTGATTCCTTCAGTGGGGGTAAGGGTTGGGTGAGAGAAATTTCCATCTTAAAATTTGTGACTATGAAATTTGCATGTGGAAAGGCAGTCGTATCTCGACTTTAATGATGAGCCATTTCCGGTGGACTGAACATAAATTTTTGATGGCTCTTTTGGTAGAAAGAGCTGTACAGCATGGAGCAGCCTTCTGTGATGTGCTGTATGATTTCACTCCGCTCAATGTACTTTCTATTAAAATTCTGATGGGGGGCTGGCAGGGAAGCACATCCTTGCCCGCCACCCCCCATGGATGATATGCTTTTGTGCGGGTTTCAGACCATTCAGTGAAGACCAAAGAATGTTTGAAAGAAGGGCATTTAGGGCTGTCACTGGCCTCAGTTTCTTCTCAATGAATACAAACCCTGGCCACCTGCATACCACCCTGGAGCGTTTGGATGAATGGTGCGGAGCTTGTAAAGCACTTTGAATTTGGGGGATGAAAGGATCTTTGTAAGTACAGGTCTTAGGGAGGTATTATATGTGGGCTTTCTAAACCGCCCGCCAGCCTGTTTTGCAAGAGCCCTAATGCGCTTCTGGGTTTAGAGCTGTAAAAAGATGTACATTCAGCAGCCTCCGGCTGCCTCTTGTGAGGTTCCCAAGGCATGTGTCCCTGCTTGCTCTCCCCTAGCAGAGGGTTTTCCCTGCAGGACAGGTAGCTGCAGGCGGGCACATGCAGGGACACCATTTAGATTGACTCCTGGTGTATTCAGGTGCTGGGACACGAGGAGAGAGTGCGGGATGCAGGAGAAGCGGACAGGGGCTGTGTGTGCCTCCACCCCTGCCTCTACTCCGGAGAGCATCCAGAAATGCTGTCCTCATTCCTGGAGAAAGCACACACAAACAAGCCTGGGCATCCTACAGTTGAGGGAGGAGAGGGGGTTGACGCTTCGCTTGTGAAGAACCGGATTTGCATACTGGTTCTTCCAGTTACTTTTACTGGCTCTGTGACCTTTGGCCCGTGGGTGAACAGCCCAATCCTCAGTTTCCCTGCTAGCAGGCCCCTCTCCTAGAACATCGGTGGGGCCCAGAGCTACAACCTTCCCTCTAGGTCTGAATATTTACGTGCCATAAACCACACTATTAGCAAATTCTCCTACTTTGAACCACCTGGAAGGCTTCTTTTGAATGTTGACTTTCGAGACTTTTTGGCAAGAGAATTCTCCCCTCCCAGGCGGGAGACCCAGGTCTGGTTCCTGGCCAATGCACCGCATGTGCGGCTGCCACCCATCTCTCGCTGATGGCTTGTGCGTTGCTGTGATGCTGAGCATCCAGCTTGATTCCCGATTAAGGTCTATTAAGACCTGGTCGATCTATTTCCAAAACATCCACCAAGGAGCCCCCAAGCCAATGAAAATGACAAGAGTCCAATCTGTAATGAGCCCTAAAGATGGCGCCAGATGCGGGAGCATTGTGGTCCATTTTGAATGGGGTCATCCCGAGTTGAAGGTGACTCTGGGTCAGTGAACCACCACCGTGACACCAGCATGCTGCGGGCTGTGCTAGGTACCCTGGTCCATAGCCTGCCTTCCCTTCTACCCGCTGTCACGCGCTTCTGCAGGAAGGACCTGATACTCGTCTTGCTTGTCTGAGGGCTACTCAGTCAGCACATCCTTGCTCTAGCCACACCCCACCCGTGGGACCACCTGAGTGGTCTTGAAACTGGAAGCAGGCGTGGTGGTTTGGACCAGGAACTTCATGGTCCTGATGCTTAGATCCTGATCTCCAAGGAGATTTGGGGCTCCTGGTGGGCAGGTGTCTGGTCCAGAGATCCCTTACCTGGGAGGAGGTTCATGTCCAGAGATGTGGTCCTTTAAAGAAAGGAGCCTGGGACAGGAAGACATTTGCCTGTTTACAGAGTTGGAATGAGCATACCATGTAAAATACTTATAATAGTGCTTTTGTAAGATATTGATATTACATCATGAAAAGGAATGATTTCTACCAAAACTTTCCTCTGCAGACCTACCTGAACCCTAGCCATGATGGGAATGAGAGCTGGCTGTTACCACCTAGGATGAGACTTTACCTTCCCTGTGGATCTCAGATGTCGCTGAGCACTAAGGCTTTCATTTAACCACCGAAATTCAACACATATTTATGGCCAACCTCTCTTTTCAAGCTTGGTTCTGGACATGTTGCTAATAGCAGTCCTCAAACAGACACAGCTGGCGCTCATGCTTTAAGGAAATAAAATTAAAAAAGGAGAAGTGAGTAAAATATGGAGTTTACCCAAAAATGGCTTCCACGCACTGTGTTTCTGTTGAGACTTCCAGTTTGCCTGTGCCACAAATACAGCTCAAGTGTCGAGGCCCAAGGACCAGACCCTGCCTCCTCCAGACCTGGCGTGTGGACAGACGGGGCCGTTGGGAGAGAAGTACGGTTATCTTTGCGTTCCATTAGCGTCGAATTCCACTTTTCCAGCAGCTTCTGGATCAAATGTTTGTGAAGTACTAAATCTCTTAAAGCTATGTCCGAAGCTGTGTGAAAGGGCAAACACAGGAGATGTGACTTTCCTTCTCCATTATTTTTAATCTATGGGAAGTTTCATACGTACAAAAAGTTTTTTAGTGCAGTTCTTGGCATAGATGAAGCATGTCAGTGTTGGCTATTTTTAACACTTATCTGCCTGGGCCTGTCAACAAAGTGAACCCTGAGCTGCCTTTTTGCTTTTTACTACTCTCCTTCAGTGCAACCGGGGTGTGGGGTGTGTGTGTGTGTGTGTGTGTGTGTGTGTGGTGTGGGTGTGTGCGTGTCTTGACTGGACCGAGTCACACACTGGGTGTGTCCTGAAAGAATTCCCTTAAATGCCTGGAATGTTGTCCTCGGGGTTCATCCACTCTTCTGGGGAGGAGGCACACATCAGGGGAGCAGCAGTGTAATTGTCTCTGCTACTGTGCAGCCACTGCAAGCGCTTTGGGGACTCCGGATATACATTCATTGCGAAACTTGACAATAAAAAGCCATCCCCTTCTCGCCTTCAACTCAAATGCATTTTGAAGATCCTTGTGTTAGGATAAATATATGAAATCGGAACTATACTATTACGTTATTTCATGGTTCCTCTGTTATATAATAGCTAATACATTGTTTTATTACATTGATATATATCAGTATTACATGTTATGAGGAGCGGTGGTGGTGTAGTGGATGGCATGTTTGACTGCTAACTGGAAGGTCACAGATGATGTTTTCTACCCTCATGAGAGTTGCAATGAAAGAACACACTGGGAAAGTTCTTCCCTACCCTGTTGGATCACTTACAGTTGGACTTGACTCAATGGCAGCGAGATGATCTATTTCCTGAGAAAAACATAATAAATAATAATAAAATAAATGATAAAGAAACACAACTCTCTTGAAAGAAGTGCAGTCAGAATGTGCGTCAGACGCAAAGATGGCAAGGTTTCATCTCACGTCCTTTGGACATGTGATCCGAAGACACCAGTCCCTGTGGAATTCCATCATGCTTGGTACCGTGGAGGGGCAGCAAAAAGGAGGAAGGTCCAATGGCATGAGGGATTGACGCAGGGGCTGCAACCATGGCCTCACACAATAAAGCCAATGGTGAGGCTGGCACAGGGCTCAGCATGTTTCATTCTGTTGTGCTGTGAGCAGCAACTGCCCAGATGCACCTGCGACAGGGTGAGAGAGATGAGGAGGCTGCCTGCTCCTGAAAAGATTGACATTCTCAGAAACCTTTCATGGGGTCACTGTAAAAGGAAACAATTCGATAGCAGTGGTCTCAGTTATATTATGATACATATTAGAGATAGATGTGATTTAGCCTATAGTCCTATTATTTCTGGTTTGGGTCGTGCCCATATCTTTCTGAAGCAAGTGAGATGCCTTTTCATGCCATTCAGTGAAACGAGATGTCCTCTGTCCGTGTGATCCTGATCCAGCTCTTCGTTTCGCGATTTAAAATAAAATCGTTAGAAAGAAAAGTACCGGAAGCCCCCGGGTGAAGGATGTTTGGCTCCTGGACAATTTGCATTTAAGAATGGACTGTCATAAAACCTATTCCTTTCAATATTTAAAATAGCTTACACAAAGCTACATGCACGGCTTTTGGATGGCGCTCCAGGATACACTGCCAGACTTCAGCACTGAATGAAACTTGGCCTTGGCCGGTGTCCTCCCCCCAGCCGTTGTTGATTTTCAGTCCATTGTTGCGGCCATCTCCTGGAGGACCTGTTTCCCTTACAACTGCCCTTCGACTGTACCAAGCATGTTGTCCTCCAGGGACTGGTCTCTCCTGAGAACATGTTCCGAGTGCAGGAGACTCAGTTTCTCACAATCCTCAATTCCGAGGAACATTCGAGCTGTGCTTCTTCCAAGGCAGCTCTGTTTGCTCTTTGGCAGTGCTCAAGCCTTTCAATGGCTCAGGACTGGGCAGCATTTCGTTCTCTTGGGCAGCATTCCGTTCTCTTGCTATGGATCAGAACGGAATTGATGGCACCTAACAACAAATACATTCAATATTTTTCACCAGCACATCTTTTTTTAATCATTTTTTTGGGGGCTCGTACTATTCTTATCACAATCCATCCATCCATCCATTGTGTGAAGCACATATGACTCTAATGACTCCTTCAGTCTTCCTAATGTGGTACCCAACGCTCCTGTGCATATGAGATGACTGGAATTACTCCAGCGTGGGCCAGCAGTCTCCGCCATTCCAGTCTTGCCCTTCAACCCTTTTGAGAGGCCGTTTACAGCAGAGTGTCCCCAGGGAGACATCTTTTGACTTTCTGACTACCACTTCCATCGGTGTTGATTATGCACCCAAGAAAAATGAAAACCTGGACCGCATCAATATTTCCACATGAATCAGAATTTTCTATTGGTGCCGTTGCGAGGGCTTTGGTCTTCCTTAAGTTGAGTGGAACCCATTCTGACCGCTGTAGTCTATGTGCGCTTCGCAGTCAGCTCTCCTCTGTCTTCTGGAGGCGATATTTGCAGGGAGCAGCTTGTGAATGAGTCCTTCTCTAACACTGGTGCCACATGCTTCTTCATACAGCCCAGGTTTGGGATTATTTGCTCATCATAAAGCCTGAATAATATCCAAATTTTCGTTGGTCAGTTTTTTTAAGTAGATCACCAGGTCCTCCCTGGTTTGCCTTCGTCTATTTAAACCTGAGATCAATGGGTAACCCTGTCTGTATTTGAAATTCCTGTGGTATCGCGTCCAGCAGCCCAGCAACATACAATGTGCCACAGTATGAGAAACGGATAGATGAGTAGTGGCTTATTCTTAACTGTATTATAATGTTTAAAGTGTGGGGCACACTTAGAAGTGTTTTAAATGCATGGACAGGTCAAATACATATTATGTACTAAGACCACCACTTGACTAATGGACTCTGAGTAAATAACATAGGTTCCTGGACCAACCTGCTTACAAATCCGACTTCCAGACAAGATTTAGAAGCACATGCATTTTGTAACTATGTGACTCTCTGCATGACACACTGTGGTGAGGTGTCTATTGGGAACTATTGAGTGAACTCATTGATGCCAGGATTGTCAGGACTTCATTGATCCAAGGATTGGGCAGCCTTCAACTGTGTGCTTTTTCTCTATGCAGTATGTTTATAGAACTCTTTTGGATACGTATACTTTAATTTTCATGCAGGTAGATGATTGGTTAATTTTTGCAGTTGAGGTACAAAAGTTGGTGAACTTTTTCTGTTAAAGACATCCAGGAGGTGGTTCTAGGGGACTGAATAGAAAAGAACTCTGGACATCCAATTTTATCATGTTTTCCTTATAAAAATGAGGATGTGAATTTTAAATTTAAAACCATGTATGTTTTGGAGTTCCTGTTTTATCCTCTTGGAAAGACTCCGTTCACCCCTGAATTTTGTTTTTGAAACACTCCTCGCCATTCCGCTTAGAACTCGTCGCAGGATTGGGGGCCTTACTCAGCACCTGTAGAGGTGAAAGGAATGTGCTAGGACCGATAACTAAGATATCTCCTGGGTTCAGTTTTCAGTGATTAAATAAAATGAAGAGGATTATCAATTGCTCTGCATCATGTTTTGCAACTATGACAATCTTATAAGCACTTTATATGTTTTTCCTTTAATTCAGATGATGAGCCTGTCTCTCTTTCTCCTGATTTCGTCAGCCTCGCATGAGGCCTGGAGGTGTCCGTTTTGAAAACAAAATGAAATACCCCAGAAGTTGTTTTTAATGCGCAACAAGAATTGAGATAAATAAGTTTGTCATCAGAGTCTAAAATGGGAAAATATGTATGAGTCTTTGGGCCTTTAGGAATACTGTGATTTTTTTTTAATGAGAAATTTGTATACTTTCAATTTTTAAAAATCGTGTATTTCCAATTTTTTTTAAATGAGTAAACTCAAAATTGTAATTTAGTGATGTGATTTAGTAATTGTAATTTACTTCATGCATAGCCCTCACTCCCCTGTAGTTTACAAATACTGGGTTAAACCCGGAGGCCCTCTCTTTTGGTCTCTGTTTGTATGAAAAGTGTGTGGCAGGGCATTCGACTTTCTCTAACTCCTTAGAGAGCGGGGGAATTCCAAGCAACATTAGCCCAAGTCTGATTTCTGATTCCAAACATACCTGTTCACTGCTCTAATCTTTTCATCAGTTCTGACACATCAAATATCCCTCACACGGCACTTCATGACTCAATGTGATGGCCGTACAGAACTCATAGGCAATGCTGATTATGGGGTTCGTTATGCAAGTAGCACGTGATAGTTCATGATCAGGACCTACTCTGGATACAGTTCTTTGGTCAAGACAGCTTTCAGCTATGTCCACAAGGCATGCTTCTCCTTGGTCCCTGGACCTTTCAGCCTGGCCTCTGCCCCCCTTGATTGAGTGGTACAAAGCTTGTTAGCACCCCAAAACACACCACATGCCTGAAAGAGCCCAGGTTCATGGGTTGGTGAGGCCTAGATCTCTGGAGTACCAGGAGGTGCCATGTTCCACCAAGAGGCTTCCTGCCTGTAGACTCAGCTTCTTTGCTCCATGGACCCGCATACCCTTTACTCTGATTGTCACGAAACCCATGCACTATGAGGGCCTGTCTCCTGGTGATTGTGGGATTGTTCCTCTGCTGCTGCTGCTGCTGCTGCTTGAAACCATCTCCAGTGTCATAGCTCTCTGTCTTCTGGGCCTACGAGGTTCTCAGTGCAGGGGCTGTAGGGCAATTCCAGCCCTTCCTGGTGGTAGTGAGATCTCCCTTAGCTGTCTCTGGTATTTTCACTTTAAGCCCAGTGCAGTGGTTCTCAACCTGTGGGTCACGACCCCGTCACACGGGTCACCCGATTCATAACAGTAGCAAAATTACAGTTATAAAGTAGCAACGAAAATAATTTTATGGTTCGGGGTCACCACA
>NW_022109767.1:6289509-6325417 GCF_000313985.2 Echinops telfairi | reverse complement strand
GAAGCAGATGGTAATTGAACTGCTGAAGAAAACTAATCTTTCAACAACCCCCCCCCCCCCCAACACACACTTTTCTGTGTTATCTAATCCAACTTCTGGCTTCCCTGTGTCCCATACTCACCTTGATGACTGTCAGGGGTCTGGCTGGGGGTGGTTAGCCCCCTCTGGCCTCAGCTTTTAGTATCTTGTAAGACAGGGAGGTAGGGGTGATGGAAGTGGAGCAGTTTGGAATTTAACTTCTTTCACTTTAAACTTGTATTTTCCATGCTAGTGTACCACGCCCTCTGAATTCTAGAATGTATCCTAGGCTGGATCTTTCCTTGGACATGCAGGACTTCACTTTTGAAAAGGTGGACCGGAGTACAGAAATTAACATCTTCCTCCCACGTAGCACACTCACGTAAATCACGCACACGCCTCTTGGTGGGGATGAGGAAATGATGTTTAAAAAGTTTCTGTGGGAATTTTAAAATTTCACTTGAATTTTTGTGTGCTGATCAATTGAATGGCCATGAATAAAAGACAAAAATCCAAACCTAGCCCTTGCCTATCTTGGCTAATGTGGTAGTGACATAATCTGGTGTCAATTTGAGGATTAAGAGTGTAGGGGTGGAGTCTAGCCTGTCAATCAGGAGATAGCCAATGAGGTTTCTGTGTGAGCATGGCCTTCTCCTGAGGATTCTGGGAACTCCTGTATTTCCTCCTCTCTTTGCTCACTTCCTATAAGACATCCCTGCAGAGAAGACACATGAAGAGAGGCTGATGGAGCCAGATGTCTGGAGCTGGAGAAGCCACATGGAGACCCCTGCCAGCACTCTGATGCTTACAGCACCACTAGATCCACAAGACTTCCCACTCACTGGCCTAGGCTCTTCCTGCAATCGGTGTTATTGTATGTGTTTTGTGAGTTTGAAGAGGACTTTTTAGATTAGTATTGGACATAAGGGCTAATATGAGTCTTATGGTCTTTATCTGGACTGGGCTGGGATGTCTTCTTAATGTACAGTTGCTCTTGTATATAAAGCTCTTTCTTGTACCCAAAAATTTTAAAAAAGTTTCTGGTCCAGTGTGTGCCCATGCGTACCCTACATTGTCTTAGGGCATTTTCAGAAACGGATTTCAGCCTCCCTCCTGGTCATTCAATCAAGAGTCAATGTATGCTCCTTTTAATCCCATTTGTATAATGAAGATAAATGCCCTGGCCAAGAAGCAACGGCTGGAATTTGATGGTATCCAAGTAATTGGGAAATAGGCAGGTGGCTCTGTGTGCTTGCTCTGCTGCAGTACCAGACCAGGCTTGAGGGCTGCCGTGGGGTTCCTTGTCGCTCACCTGCACTCAGGCATGCGGCCCTGGAGACCTGCAGAAGGGTGGACCAGTGCTGTGTGCAAGGCCTCCAGTAGGCCAGTTCAACCCCTCTCATCAGAACCAGGTTCCTCTGTGCCCAAGGCTTTCCTGTTCACCCTGCGGCGTCTGCATGGTGGCGTGCAGTTGCTGTCCAACGAGACAGCAGGGAGGAAAGAGTGCAGCCGCGGTGCTCCAGCCTCACACACTGCAGTGGCCTCTCTGCATTGATGCACTGACACCTTGTCAAGGGCCGTTTCTGGAACAGGAAAAGTCTCTTTGTGCACCGGACAAAGCAGTTTGCAGAACAGGGAAGGAATCCTGGCAGAAGAAGGGCCTTTAAAAAACTCAAAGGTAGGCCCTGGGGTGATGTAGTGAATTAAGAGTTGGACTTCTCCCTGCAAGGTCAGCCGTTTGAAACCGTGTAGCCGCTCCATGAGAGCAAGATGAGGATTTTTACTCCTGTGTTACTCTGGGTAGACTAGAGAGAGCTTTTTTTTTTTTTTTCAATCATTTTATTGGGGCTCATACAATTCATCACAATACATAGATCAATTGTGTAAAGCACACCTATACATTTGTTGCCCAGAGCGATTGACGTCCAGATCAAGTCCATAAGTCCGATATTAGCCCATAGGTCCAACACCAATCTATAAAGTCCTCTTCATACGCAGGAAACACAAGCAATGGCACCGAATGCAGGAAGATCACAGGGCAGTGGGTGGGAAGTCTTGTGGATCCAGTGGCATTGTAAGCCTCTCAGCACTGGCAGGGGTCTCCACATGGCTCATCCAGCTCCCAGGGTGCTGGCTGCATCAGGGTAGCTTCATGTGTCTTCTAGTCAGAAATGTCTCACAGGGAGTGAGCAAAGAGAGAGTGTGTCTCCCGCTTCCAAGGAGGAAGACAGGAGTTCCCAGAATCCTCAGGAGAAGGCCACGCCCACACAGAGGCCTCATTGGCTATGACCTGATTGACAGGCTAGACTCCACCCCTTCATTCTTAACTCTCTCAAATTGACCACCGATTATATAAGTACCACAACTCCTGGAAAATCTTTCCAGGCTTGGAAACCCAAAGGGGCAGTTCTGCTGTGTGCTGTAGGGACGCTCTGAGTCGGTGTGGATTCAATGGCATTGAGTGAGGGCTGCTACGGGGAACCCAGTGTCCTTGTCAGCAGGCACCCGAACCAAGGCTTCACATGAAATCCTTTAGACAGACATTCAAGCCAGGAATGTTCACAGCGTGTTTATGCAAGTAAACCAGGGGGGGGGGGGGCAGGCGGTTATGTGGTGTTCAAAAATGCTTAATGCATTTTGTGTGTATATGTGTGTGTATGTGTGTAAAAATATGGTACCCTCTGATGATGGAGAACTGAAGTATTATTTCTGTAGGTGCCTCAGCAGGTCTGCCTCTTCCATTGGGGGCAGGCACAAGGGTTGGGTCATGCTTCCTGTTGCACTGTGGTTGAACTGAGGCTGGCTAGCAGCTGATATGACACCATCTTGGGTGTGTGGTGACTCCTTTTTCTTTTCTTAGTACATATACAGTAAATTGAATCTTCCTTTTCAAAGCACAAAACAGAATTTAGCCTTGCTTCGCAAAACTTATAGCTATGTGTGAGTGCTTCTGATATGGGAGCATTGTCCTACTGCTTACCTCCTTCCAAGGAAGTGTCTGTTGGCACAATATTCAGTTTTTTAAAAATAATTTTATTAGGGGCTCATACAACTCTTATCACAACCCATACATCCATCCATTGTGTCAAGCACATTCGTACATAGGTTGCCAGCATCATTCTCAAAACATCTGCTTTCTACTTGAGCCCTTGGTATTAGCTCCTCATTTCCCCCCCTCCCTCCCCGCTCCCCCTTCCCACTTGAACCCTTGATAATTATAAATTATTATTAGATTTGTCATATCTTATGCATTTTAATCACTTTTATGATAGAGCACATGTGGAACTCTCCAGGGCCAGTCAGGCGAGGATGCCCTGCTTCACCCCTTCTCAGTCCCTGGATGGCTGCACTCCTCAGATATGACCTATTCACCTTCCTAGACCCCTGGAGACTTCGCCAGTGACAAGGAAAGGCCTCACAGCGTATTGGAGCATTGTCCTTTAAGGCATATGTCAGAGATGAGACTAAGCCTTCTGGTCCTGTCTTCCTTGTCTGAGAACTTCCGGTTTGCATGGCACGGTATAGATCGCTTTGCTCAGAACATGAATAAACTGGCAGAGTTCAAGGCAGCCACCTGGATTTAGGTTCCCAGACTCTTTTCCCTTTGTGGGGGGCCCTCAGGAGCCTTTTCAGTTCAGGGGTCTCAAAACTTACTGCCCCCGAGTTAATTCCGATACATAGCAACCCTATAGGACAGGGTGGATCTGCCGTGTGGGCTCCAAGACTGTAACTCTCTTAAGGGTGTAGAAAGCCTCATCTTCCTCCCACCGAGCCACTGATGGTTTCCAACCACGGACCTTGTGGTTAGCAGCCCAATTAGTAACCAGAGCGCCCATTGATATCAAAGATTCCTGTTAAGGAATTTCATCCTATATCTGAAATATCAGCTGTTGAAAAAGACTGTATTTTAATTAAAGGGGGGTGGGGGTTAACGTTAAACATAATTTCACAATCAAATGGAATGCAGAGTTTTTGGAATCATCGTAGTTGGATGAACCCCTGGGCTCAGGGCCTCATCAGTCAGGATAGAGACGGCGACAATGGGTTTTGAGATAATCATTAATCCTAAGTCATTAATTCATCATTAAAATAATCACTAAAGGCCAAATATTAACCAAATATTCTTAACCGAAAATATTCACCGATGTCTTTTTTAAACCAAACAATAATGTCATCTAATTATTAGCAAAGACTATCTACCTCGAGCCTTGTACAAGGGAGCTTCAAAAAGTTGGTGACACAATGGAATTGAGAGATATTGGGATATCTCCATGAACTTTTTGGAATCCTTATAGCGAATCGAATGCACCACAGGATCCAGAAAGGTTTGACAGGAAGCAGAGGGGCAGTGAGTCCCTGCCAGTGGAGGAGGAATGCTTCGGGAAGGGTGAGAAGGTTGCACAACTTAATGATTGTCATCAGGGACGCAGGATTGCACATTGCCCGCATGTTCTCTGGTGCAGATTTTCAATGGCAATTCCAGCACACCGGGTGGAGTATGGTCCGACTGACACAGCGTGGGGTCAGCATGACTTGGAGTTGCCAACCATTCTTTTCTTTTAATATTGGTTCTTGAGCAGCTAAGGTTTGAGCTGTAGTGCCCTCTTTCCCTCTTCCACCTCCAACAGCCTGGAGAGCTACCATGTCGTGGTTGGTGAGCGGGCTGGACTGAGGTGCACAAACATGGTGCGGAAACCTTCGTTTTGCTTGAGTTTCATAATTCCTCCTCCTTCAGGGATTTTCTCACTGGTATTTCCTAAATACCATATTGGATCTTTATAGCACCTGGCACAGGTGTTTAACTAGTGATTCACTCTGAGCATTCAGCCCTTCCACATTTCCCGCTAGACAACTGCATGACCCTCTAGCTGTCTTCGAATGTAGGATTTTTCGGAGGTAATTTCTGGTCACTTCCCTTGCCTTCCCAAACTGGTCTGCCTAAAATTTTCTCCCACTTTACCCCTCCGCATCTGATGATTAAGGGACCCTGCACTCCGGCCCTGTGAAACACATCAACATTTTTGTACCTGGTCTTGGCATGGATTCACCCTTATTGCTGCTCCATGGCTCACTTCCTGCCTGGCACTGCCCTACCCACTCAACAGCCCAGCCCAAATGTCTTCACCAAGATGCCTCTGTTTCTCTGCCTTTGTCTGCTGCCCTTTGTGGGAGCAAACATCACATAAAATTGTTATTGTTTGTTTAGACGTCTGTCTCCCTAACTGAACTGGCTATTTCTCAAGAGCGATGTCTGTGTAAATGTCTGTCACCCAAGAGACAGTCAATAAATATATGTGTTAAGTGAATGGAACCGGATGACAGAGACTATGGATGTTATATGTTAAGTTTTATTTTATGGATCATGGTGATAATGACTTAATGCTTGTACTATTTTCTTTTGGTTCTTTACAATTTGCCTGTGTACAACTCAGCTCTCTGTTCACTACACTGACTCCATCCCTGCATTGAACACGAATGTAACTTGCTCTGAGAAACTTCAGAAACATTGGTGCCACAAACACGAAGATACTATAACCCACTTGCCTTTCACTTAGCCATTTGACAGGTGATTTCAAAGTTGGCCTCCGTCTATTCAGTCAAACCATATTCCGTCTAAATCGGACATTTCCTGAATGTCCCTGAGGACCAGAGATCAGTCCAATGTTGGGGATTGATAGCATGTCACACATAGAATCTCTAAACTTCTCTGAAGGTAATCAAGTCTGGGACACACTGTCAAGATCATTCAGAATCTCAGCATTATCATCATTATGTTTTATAGGGTTGTATCCTCAAATAGCACCTTTCCTAACGAATTAAAGCTGCACACGAGATAACTAAGATGGAAGAGATGCGGTTAAAATACCAGTGGCATGTTTTCTACTGCCTTATGAGCAGCTACTTAAGGGATAGTCATTTTTTTGGTGTGAATTGCAGTTCCAGGAAATGGCTCAATGGCTCCTTCAGGCTCTTCTCCACTTTTGGGGAGCTTAGAGTGACCACTGACTAGGTCTAGCTTGGGATTTCCAAAGGACAGAGGGATTCCAATGTCGGAGCTCTCTGTTTGTGTTAATACACGTGGGGTTGACTTAGATTAAATTCTTCCAAATATTATGATACTACATGCAAGTGAAATTAGGGTATGCATATTGGGGTTTTTTCATCTTTCTCTGGAGAGTTTTCCTCTTTTGACTTTTTTAGTACAATTACCTGATGGTTTGAGAGAACACACATGTGTGTCATTGCAATCATTTAAAATTGGTTGAGATTGATTGTATGACCCGAAATGTATCAGTCTTGGCGAGTGTTCCATTTCCACGGGGAAAAAAAAAAGTGGATGCGTGTTCTACTGCTACGAGGTGGAGTGCGTTATAAATGCCAATTGGACCCTCTCTGTCAATCCCGCTGTCCAGGGCCTTCCTCTTTATCACCGACCCTCCACTTGACCAAGCACGAGGTCCTTCTTCAGGGACTGGAACCTCCTATGTGACATGGCGCTTCTCGTGATCGCTGCTAGTTTTCTGGTTTTGTCCTGCAGTGTACTTTGCCCATGACCAGTAATATGTATTCAAACAGACCTTCTTCTCTTTCACTACGTGTCTTATCTAGAGATGAGGGTGGATGTGCCCTACAACTGTAAGAGGGAATGCAGAGAAATTCTAGCTATCCTTTACATAATGTTCTTCAGCGGTCACGTCTTATAAGACGGTAGTACAATATCATTACCCAGTCACATTTCCCCATGTTCCCACATCTCCACGTTCCTTTCTCTCTCTCTTCCCTAACTCTCTCCCCCAGCCTCTCTGAAATTTCAGCACATTTTCCAGGATCCCCCACCACAATCCCAATACATATAAGTTCCATCAAAATAAAGATCTCTTGTATCAAGCATTGTTAACCACACCCACCTCCACTCACCCAGTCCCTGACTCATCCTTTCACTGCGCGATGGAGCTCATTTCTAGATTTCCAGCTATATACTGCATTCAGGCCACGGAATAGCACCGAGCACCAAGAGCCCCACTGTTGAATTGTCCTTGAATTTCAGTAGTCTTCTATGATATTCTTGTTGCTATGTTGTCTTCCTGCTCCGCCCTATTGTTGGTTCAGGTTCTATAGTTATGTTCCACGGGGAGGATTGAGAGAATCAGAAGTCTGACCTAATCCATACTTACCAAAAAACAGAAGGCACTGCCGTCAAATGGATGCAGACTCAGAGTGACCCCCTGTGGGTTCCCAACACTGTAACTGTGGACGGTCGAGGAAAGCCCAGTCTTTCTTCCAAGGAGCTGCTGGCGCTTTCAATGCGCTGACCCTGGGGAGTGCAACTCAAGGTGAAACCACTACACCATCAGGGCTCCAACGCATAAAATTCTAGTTTTACAGCACAGTGGATCTCCTCTTTCTCGCCGACTAAAAATGTCATGCATGTAAATGTGGAGGGACTACAATGGCGAGGAAAAGGCGCAGGTCCGGACAGTGTTTCTTTCTGTTGCCCACAAGGTCACTATGGATCAGAATCCATTCAATGTCACCTAACAACGACAGCATCATTTCCATTCTGTTCCTGAGTCTTCCACGCTTTCAAGGGATCTGGATGGTCATGAAATACAGTTAGGACATCTGTCTACAGAACTATGATAAATAATCTAATGGCAGCATATGTACAAATAGGCTTCATACAATTGATGTATGGGATAAGAGGCCTCAAGAAAATTACTTAAAAAAAAGAAAGTAGCTGGGAATGAGAAACAGGCACATGATATATAGAATGATGATTGTGATCAGCTTAATTTAAAAGTCAGGCTGGTCCTGCAGAGATTGGATAATTGTCTTCAGTGCAACAAGAGACATGCTGCATTTAACATGTCATTCCTGTTCTAGAGGGCAATCCACCAGTGGATGACGCTGTCAAAAGATTCAGAGGAAAACGCTAATTTTTCTACTTGATTGTGTTCCACATTCATGGCAGTTAACTGAGCGGAAACTCATAATCATGATCAAAAATAGCCTAAAATTATTGCTGGTCTTGTTAGGAAACCACATTTCATGTAAAGCCCCCCCCCAAAACCCAAACCCACTGCCCTTGAGCTTCCTGGCTTCCATGTTAGACCAAAGGAGATTCAGGATCTTGGTGACACTCGGTCGCAATTCCATCAAAGAAACCAGACACTGGTTTGAATTTTAAGAGCAGGAATACATCAAAGAGTTCCTGGTAAAATTCAATGGAAAGACAAAGGGTTTTTTAAATGAAATTTGTCAAGCCCCTTCATATGTTCCTATGAGCATAACTTAACACAGATAATTGGGTTGCACTTGCTGTTGGGACTGGAGGGGCTCATAGATGGTCAGGGTGGCAGTGCTACCCTGTTTCCCCAAAAATAAGACAGTGTCTTATATTAATTTTTGCTCCCAAAGATGCACTAGGTCTTATCGTCAGGGGATGTCTTATTTTTCCATGAAGAAGAATATAGTACACATTTATTGTTTATTAAAAGAGACCCCCCCCCCCTTCCTGTCTGCTCCGGCTGTGCTGCGGCCAACAGTGAGCTGTGCGGCGGCATCTGTCACTATGGTTCAGATTCCAGAGTTGCGGTAGCTTATTTTGGGGGAGGTCTTATTTTCGGAGGATGTCTTACTTTCGGGGAAACAGGGTATCTAGAGATGAGCTACTGCAGGAAGCTCTGCTGGCCACTGCTGGAGTCCTGCCTAATCTTCCCCTAGGGGAGACCCTAGGGATATGGTGTTCCTATTGCAGAGGTCTGTGCGAGGGATGCTACAGATCTGCTGCTGGTCAACCTGTGAGAGTCACATGCAAATACATTCCACCATCTTCTGCTTTCCTACAAGGATGGTGCTAACAAACATTCAAGTGCTTAGTTTAAAAAATCATATAATGTGCTATCTTAAGGGGAGTTAAGTATTGGGCTTCTAACCTAGTGGGAAATCCACCTAGATGGGGAAAAAAAAGATGCTGTCTGCTCCCGTAAAGATTTACAGTCTCAGTCCAAAAAAAACTGTAAAGGAGAAATCCACCTGGATTCAGCCTCTGGTGAATCCCCTCTGACCATAGACCAGGGATGTCAAGAGTCTGGCTATGGAATGCATTCTAAAGTTTGTTGCAGATGCCATGGGATTAGAATTCAACACCTCATCGTTTGATCTCCCGTTAGAGCCAGTTAAATTTGTCCTCGTTTTTGATATTTTTTGCTTTCCTTTCTATTGAGGTTTTCATCTTTTTTATTTTGTTACTGTTGTTAGGTTTGTTTTTTTTTAATGTTTTTCTGTATATGAAACCCAGGATAGGTAAATCTATCAAGACAGTGACTGGATTAATGAGGGCATGGCAGGGAAGGTTGAGGGGAATGGGGAACGAATCAGGATGAGGACAAGAATGAAGAAAACTTTCTACAACAGATTGTGGCGATGATCGCACATGTCTTCTTTATGCGATTGCACTATCGAATTGTATGATACGTGAGTTAGATACAAATAAATTGTTCAAGAAAAGCGAAGCTATGAATCGGTATCAACATTTAATTTCAAAAGGCAAGTCGGATATCTTTTGAAACTAGTGGCCTGTGTTTGAGTGTCTCATTGCTCTAGCACTTGGTATTGTCAGTCTTTAACATTGTAGCCAAGGTCAGCAGTTCAAAACCACCAGCCATTCAGATGGAAAGATGAGGTTTTCTACCCCCATAAAGAGTTAGAGTCTCAGAAACCCACAGAGGCAGAGTTATCCCATCCTATTGGGTTCCTGGCCATCAGAATCAGTTTGATGGGGGTGAGTTTTCTAATGGCTGGTGGTGTAGTACTATCCATGGTGGTGTAGTACTATCCATGGTGGTGAGTACTATCCATGGTGGGGTAGTACTATCCATGGTGGGGTAGTACTTATCCATGGTGGTGAGTACTATCCATGGTGGGGTAGTACTATCCACGGTGGGGTAGTACTATCCATGGTGGGGTAGTACTATCCATAGTGGTTTCCATGTGTATGCTCACCGTATGCTTAGTGAACATTGAAATATACTGTTTCCGTAAATCTTCTTTAACGTTTGCCCATTTTCTTTCTGGATCTTCTTTTTCTTCTTGACTTGTAAGAGTTCTTTGGGTTCATGAGCCCGGGAACAGCTGTGTGCGCTGCACCTCTTGTTCCCACTCAGTGATTCATCATTTTGCTTTCATAAGTGTGCCTTTGGATGGACCGAAGATACTCATATTCATGTAGTCATATTTCATATTTCCTTTATGATTTCTGTTACTTGTATTTTATTGAAGCATCTTTATTTTGGTTCCCAGATCATGTTATTTTCTGAAAGATTCATTGTTTTATTTTCCACTTACAGATATATCCACTAGGAATTCCACCAGGAATTGGCTTTCATGGATCCTGTTTACTAAAACATCAATACTTTTTATTTCCCAATATTGGTTGTGGATGTAAGCACTGAACCCCAAATGTGTTGAAGAATCTTGCCATATCATGAGCTTCATAATCAAATGCCCATATTTGTGGGCTCTTTCTCAACTCTCTTCTGGTAGAGTACCAGCTTTCCTTAGGTAACCGTCCATGACTAACTTCTCCCTCCACTGGTTGTCTCCATGGACGGACTTTGCAGCCATTCCTTTTAAGATTTGGATGGGAACACCTCCCTCTCCAGCCAGAAACATGCGTTGGTACCAGTTCTCGCTCATCCTTTTATGAACGTGGCATTCAGAATTCATCCCTATGCTGAATGACAACTCGCATGCTAGACATAGACCAAGTGTATGTTTGGAAATCCTCTGGCCATCTCTTCCATGACAAAGCAGTGATGCTTCCTGTCCTTCCCTATCCTTCAATAAACCTACGGAAAAGAAAGCTTCATGAAGATGGTTCCGAGTTCGCCAGTTTAAAGAGTAATTAGGAACAATTAAAAAGGACAAGATGGATAGACCTTACATGAAGTACTTTCAAAAGAAGCATTAGCATCTTCAAACTCTGCCTTGTGAGCATGTGCTCTGGCATATCTTTGCTAAAGTTTAACAAAATTGTTTAGACATTCCTAATGGCTGGACATCTGTTTGGAGTATCCAGCTTATTCCTGCACTCCGGTGCTGGTGAAATTTTCTGTAATTACTTTTTATGAGCTGAGAATGGCTATTTTCTTTAAAAGAATCTTGCTATAAGAAATTCTTAGCAACCCAGAGAGCTGGCAATATTCATCTATAACTGAAAGATAGAAATCTTGATTTCTTTTCTTGGCCATGCAACGAAACGGGTCCTATAATTGCTCTCGGTATTACACTGGTGATTTTCAAAGCCATGTTCCCTTTTATTGTCTCTGACAGCCGTCGAGCAAAGCTATGGGGATAGATTTCTGGATCCAAGAGGTTCACTTCATAGGGATCGTGGGGTCCGGATGATGTGGTCCACTTCTGGCCAGTAGGAAGATCCCCCATTCTGCTTTCAGGATGACAATAAAAAGGTACCCTATTAACAGTTATTCCCTGTTCACTTTCCAGGCCCATGAAGGAAAGCGTTATTTGGTGGGCCTTCCAGAGAATTTGGTTTGAAGAGCCAAGTTAAATCATTCACAGCCCCACCCTGGTTAAATATTCAAGATCCTAAAGGCTCAACCAGGATGCAAGAAGAGTCAGGGCTTTTATCACAGGGACTTGAAGTCCTACCATTTTACTAGAAGTTGGATGGCTCTTTGTGATTCATATCAGGACTGCATAAGCCTAGCTTATTTTGTTGTATGTAAGTTGATAGACCCCATGTCCCACCCATGGGTCCTGAATTGACATCTCTACTTAATCAACATGTTTCTGCTCGCAGAGCACGGTTGAATTGGTGGAGATTGGTTGAATTGATTTGAATTTTCTCATCTCCTCATTATTTTCACTATTTAACAATTTTGATTTCTTTGTTGTTCCTTAGACCTCACCTCGCTTTCCCTATAATAGTCTCCATTGTCAGTGGTATCAGGTGGGGTGTTTGCATGTTTTAATCTCTGGGATAGCAGTTAGGCACCCCTCATCATTGCTGCTTTTTTCTTTCATTAGCCTTGTCATCTACCTTAATAATCTTTAAAAGAAGAGAGAACAACTTTCATTTAATCAATCATTTCCTAAGTTATACTTTTTGACTGCTACTGTTGTCTTTTTCACCTTAAGTTGAGTCATTGACTCAGATTCAGTCATCTTCTTTTCTCATAAAATATTGAAATATATTTTTATTTTTCATCTTAACAGCATTTTGAGCATAAGGCATGTATGGCATGGATTCTACGTAATGTAGTAGAGAAATGATTTTATTGTTTTAGATGCATTTAACAGGAATCAACACACATTGGCTGGAGGTTTTTATGTGTATTTATCTGAAGATTTATGTCAGGTCTTGATTAATAGTATTCAACGAAGTTGTGTTAACATCTTAGACAGGGTTTTGGGTTTGCTATCTTCTCTTCGTAAGTATGCTAGTGTTGCATGAGGTCTTTAAGACTGTGTTGTATGGGGAACAAAAACATTAGATGGTTTATCTGCCTGGGTTATTTCTTGTAATATTGTGTCGACTCTTTGTTTAAGTCATCCTACTTCTTTATTTGCTATTGCTTTGCTCTTGGTTATCATTTGCTTGGCATGTCTTTTTTAACCCTTCCTCCTCAGCCTTGGACTTTTTTTTAGGTTTCTCTCTGTTAAGCTTCCTTTGGCGGATTTCTTACAGTAGGCATTGTTTGCCCGAAGAAGCAGAGTGAACGGGTTTGGGTGCTGGTGCTGGTGAAGACAGGGACTGGCCACACAACAAACACATCTGCTTTGGAGAAGTACAGCTAGAGGGAATGATGGTGAGGCTTTGTCTCAGGTACTTAGGACATGTGCTCAGGAGAGACCAGTCCCTGGACAAGGGCATCATGCTTGGTCAAGTTGAGGGGCAGCGAACAAAAGGAACCCTTCTCTTGACAAGAGAAGGATTGAGACAGTGGCTGCAACAATGAGCTCAAACCCAAGAATGATGGTGAGGATGGTGCTGGATGGTTAACATGTCCCTCATGTTGGACACACCATCAGAACGGAGTCAGAACGGACCCGGTTGGCACCGAACACCATCCCCGCCGTTCCTATTTTGTTGTTACTCATGGACAACGTATTTTATTTTGGGGGCACTCTTTTCCTGTTTTGTCTTTTTCTGACTTGATTTCATAAAATGCCCTCTATTTTTTCCCCTCCCTCCGTTAGATTGGAAGGGAGAGATTAAGTTTCTAATATATTGAGTGATGATTTACAAATGCGTAATATGCCATATATTATTTAACTACAAGAATTCCAGTAAAATCTACTCTTAATCAGATGTCCTCTGCTAACTCTCTGCGTCCTCCGCAGTGTACTCTCACACCTGTCCATCTGACCTACCTGTCCGTGTATCCGCCCATCAGTGAATGTTTGCTATTGTTGTCATTGCAGGATTGCGTGGGTCATCGTGTTCTCATTGTGTCGGTCTGCTTCTTGTGTTCTGCTCAGCGTCTGCCTCTGCCTTTGCCATGTTGCTCTGGACTCCCCTTTATCTTGTGTTGCCTTTCCCTTCCCCCAAGTTAAGACATGTTCTCTATGGAGTCAATAGCTTATCCTTCCTCCCTTTCCCTCCCCTGGCTAACTCCAAAGAACAATGTTGTGTATAAACCTTTCCCAACCTTTTTTGCCATAGTGATCTCATGTGTTGCCCTTTTGTGATGAGCTAATAACATTCTGCATACTGTCTCGAGATTTGTCCATGTTATGGGCTATTTCACAGATTTGTTACCTTGTAAACGTTGCATAGCATTCCATTGTGCGTATGTGCCACGGCTTGTTTGTCCATTCAATCAATGATAGATAGTCCTATCTATTGATAGATAGAAGACTGATTACTACTACCTTTTGGGTATTGTGAAATTTGCTGTAAAGAGCATGCATAGATCATAGCTGTAGGGTCTGTAGAGTATGTAGTGGTGGAATTGCTGGTTTGGATTGTATTTCTCGTTCTGTTTTTTCAAGAAGCGCTATATTGCTTTCTATGGTGGTTGCACCGTTTTACATTCCCACCAGCGGTGCATGAGCATTCTGGCCTCTCCAACCTCTCCCACGATAGGCAGGCGTCTCTAACTTGGTCTTTTAAAAGAAGTGATGTTGCTAAGTGACTTTGGTGTTCTGACGATTTAGCACCCGTGGCAGTGGATGGTTGATTTTTTTCCTACTGTTGCAGTGAATCATTCATATTATGTTGGTTTAATATACTACCATGCACATATCCATTTGCTTATCTGTGGACTTTTGTGTGATTTCCATTATTTTTACTCTTCATAGCAGTGCTGATATGAACATTTTTATACCTATCAACTGTGACATGTGACCAGGAGCTTCCAAGGGAAACTGGGTTGCGGGTATTGCCCTTGGATCCAGCAGGAATAACTCCCAGACACCACTGGCTTACCACTCTGGGCTCCAGCAGACCAAAAGCCTAGTCCTTTTGCCAGTTGCCATGTCTCTTTTAATGACTGCAGTGCACTTTGAAGAATGTGACCACCTAACTTTTGAACTCAAGTCACGACCTTCCTATGAAGTCTCCTTTGAATACAGATGGAGTACAGCCTGTCGCCTCCACCTGGGACGGCTAACTGTGGGGTCGGCAGTTCTCATTCACCAGTTGCTTCAAGGGAGAAAGATTGGACTTCTTAGAGTGAAGGAAATGAAGAGAAGCAGCTTTACTGTTCTGATTTTTATGTCTATCAGCCACTTTCAGATGAGGGCCATATGTTCCTCTGGGGGACTTATGAAATTGTCTAGAGACGTTTCTGATATTCAAGAATAGGTAAGGGCTAAGTTGTTATTCTGTTGCACTCAACATGTTTCCCCCCACCCCCATCTCACACTGTGTCGTTGGAAGTTTGCTTTTTGAAATGGCCAGATAGTAGAGCTAATTAAGAATGGTGTGCATGCTTCCGAAGAAGTGTTCAATTAGTAGGAAATACAAGATTAATGATCAAGAAGTAACATGTACTGATATGCTCAGTACACGATAAAATAATCAGGATTCATTCATAGTCATGTCTATCATTAGCATTCTATCTCGAAGTGTTGATGTGGTGGTTATCAGGTACTGTTGAGTCAGTCCACCTCATTGCAACCCTGTGGACCACCGACAAACCCTGCCTGCACTGTACTCTCTTCACAAGGCTGTTAGGCTTCCATTCATTGCTGCAGCCCCTGTGCCCAGGACATCTCATTTACGGTCTTCCTCTGTGCCACTGACCCTGTACCGAACAGGATGGCTTTCTCCCGGGGCTGGTCACTCTTAGCAACACATCCGAAGTAGATGAGATGAAGTCTCATCCTCTTCTCTTCTAAGAAGCATCCTTACTGTATTCTTCCTAGATAGATCGGCTTGTTCTCCTGGCGATTCATGGTGCCTCCAGCATTCTTCCCCATCGTTCGAATGCATCAGTCCTCCTTTGGTTTTCCTTATCGAGTATCCAGCTTATTTACATTAATCCGAGGTGATTGGAAACATGTGGAGACCCTGGCAAGTACTGAGAGGGCTCGACTGCCACTGGATCCACACAACTTTCCACCCACTGGCCTGTGATCTTCCTGCATTCTGCACCATTGCATGGGTTTCCTGACTCTGATGAGGAATTTATAGAACGGTATTAGACATACAGGCTAATATCAAGACTTGATCTTGACTGGGCTGAGAAGTTTTCTCAATATTCAATTGCTCTTGTATATAAAGCTCTTTCATATATATATATATGAAAGAAAACCATCTAAATAGAATCCCAAACATCTTGGTGGGAATTCTGCACGGAGCCACCTAACAGGCAGCCCAGGGGCACCGTGATTAAACATGCACTTCATAATTGAAAGGTTGGCAGTCAGAACCCACCGGTCACAGCTCTGTTCTGCCTTACAGGGTCCCCAGGAGTCAGAAACAAACTGAGGGCCATGGGTTCAAGTGACTTTTCTTCTTCTGGGTTAGGCATTCGGCTGTTAACCCCCAGGTGGCTGATTCAAACCTCCCCGCCAGTCCATGGGAGAAAGAGAGGGCTGCCTGCTTATGCAGAGATGTGCAATGTTGCAAACCCCACGCATCTGCTCCGCTCTGTCCCCAAGGTCATCGGGAGTCGGCATCCACTCCCTGGCAATGGACTGTTTGGGTTTGGGCTTCTTCCCAGCTCCTTCCATATTTGACCGGACACGAGGAGGACAGAGGCGGAGTTGCTCCTTGGTTTTCATGAACTCCAGGAAAGTGTCCACACACCTCCCACAAGTTGCTTGGCCTCCACTCAGCAAGAAGGGAACCCTGCTGGATGGGAGTAAATCAGAAAGCCTTCAGGTTGGTTCTCTTTCTTTCTTTCTGTTCCAAGTCTCTCCTTTGACACTAAAATATTGACTCCCAGTGGAAGCTCTAACCAAAGGAGCAAGAGGGGGTGGATGGAAAGGGAGAAAGAGCAGATAACAGCTGAAGGTAATCAGCATTTTATTACCATCCTCAGGAAGTAAGAAGAAGGGGGGGAAGTAGGTGGGAGCAAGGAAAGTTAATGATGTGGGGTTGCTTGACAGGATATGACTAAATACAGACAGAAGAAACACATTTTAAAGCAGGGCAGAACCTCTCAAGTTACTTCACGATGTGTATTCAAAACCCCCAAAGCAAATTCTGAAAATAGCAGTTTAAACAAAAGCTATCTTATCAGATAAAAGCTTTTTCAAACACAAAGGGACATTTCTATATTGGGCAGGCAGTCTTAGATGGATTTTGTTGCTAGCCCTGCAAATTTCATTGTGGGGAAACCCCCTCAGATGTCTAAATTTATCTTGGAAGTGTTTGGAATTATTTTCAACTTGGCATTGCAATTCTATAAAGGTGGTGTGTGTGTGTGTATTTTATGGTAGAAAACGATATGTGTTAACAAAATAAAAATTACCTATGTCTGTGTTTCTTTTCAATATTTCAGACTTTTAGATGAGGACAGTAGACTCTTTATTATCTCCAGCACAAAGTATTATCAGCAGGACACAGAAGACCAGAGAACTGTATCTTTATGTTTATTTCCACTATAAATATCTTTATATTAATTTTAATTATCCTCAGTGATTATCGCACTGTCATTTAGTAGACCTTTCCAATAGTTGGTCAACGTTTGTAAAGCTCGTGTAAATGAGCCAGGTATATTTGGAAGAGTTTCACTTTAAGAATGAGGTTATTCAGTAGCAGAGACCTTCTCCTACCCTGAGTTTCTTCTGGTTCTCTAAAGGCCTGCTACTGGGACCAGCTAGTGTTTCAGACTAAGAAGGTACAGGCAAGAGTGGTTGTTGAATAATTCAGCCCTTTTCAATAAAGTTCTCCCTTTGTATGTACACACACATCCATCTATCTATCTATCTATCTATCTATCTATCTATCTATCTATCTATCATCTATCTATCTATCTATCTATCTATCTATCTATCTATCTATCTATCTATCTATCATCTATCTATCTACTCACTCATCTTTTCCCAGGACGAGATGGCGGTTTCTCTCCCAGGTCTCCTTCGTGGGATTCATTAAGGATACAGGTTGAATAGTTGAGATATTAAAAAGGCCTCGTCTCTAGGAATCCGGCCCCTGTGAATGTGAAAGCGCACAGTGTGTGGATAAAGTTACACATTCCACGTCAGTTCAAAGGAAAAGCAATATTTTTAAAACATAAATGGAGCTCAAAGTCTGCATGCCTTCTAAAAAGCCAACACCTGTGGAAGGAATGCAGGGTGATTTGCACGTAACCTTCCACTCCCAGGCTCCTCTTAGTGCTTCAGACGCCATGGTCGGTGGCTGAAGTTCGGAACACCTCTCTCTGTGGCGGGATCTCCCCAGGCAGTACCTGGCCTGCCTTTTGTTAGAAAAGTGGTCTTGAGCCACAGGCAGGAACAGTCAAGAGACGGCATCCTAACTCTTGCTTTTGAAGCACTGGCGTTGTACGCCACTAGGTCACATGGGGATGAAAAATATACATAAGCCGTCACCTTGCTAAGGAATCGGGCCAATCCAGGGAAACCCACGATATGTCGTGCTCGTGCACTTAGAGGCTGGGTTCTTGGTGAGTAGCTATCGATACAGACATCCTGATGTTCCAGACGGATTCTCATCCTGCATGAATAATTCCTTAGGATCGAATTAGCCGTCTTCAGTGGTATTTCCCTCTCTTAGGCCACTCACATTAGTTCAGTAGTTTATTGTGGGGTCTGAAGGACTAAATGCCCTGTTCAATCTCAGGAGGAAAATATATATACCGATGGAGCATTCGTTTTCAGCAAGCAGTTTATAAAACCCAACACTTTGATGCGAAGCAGGGCGCCTGGCCTGTTCATTTGTTTATTGAAGGGGCATTCATTGTTTCCACCACTGCTGATGGAGAGGTTAGAGATTTGAACCTGTGCAAAGGTGTCTTGGGGAAAAAAGAACTGGCACTCCACTTCTGATCAGTGAGTCTGGGAAAAGGCTACAGGGCACAGTTCCACGGTGCTACGTATGAGGTCGCTGTGAGTCAGAATTCACTGCCAGAGAAACGTGTTGGCTAAGGTCTATGTGGCAGAGCTTTGCACATGCTGGCAAGATAGCGGTGAGCCGTGGCCGTTTACTGATGAGGGTCACACATCTTCAAACTAGCTTCTGCCATCTTGCCAAAGTTCCCACTTCTCTCTACCTCATTTTCTGCGTACAAATCAAAAGATTTTCATTTTTATCCTCGGATGACTCACAAGCTCTTTTTCAGGACTAATACCTTTATGGGTCCACACTTTTATTGTTAAATGCCCCCCCCCTCCCCCGTGCCCTAACTCGGCACCTTGGTGCAGTGACTGAGTGTCGGGTGAGTGAGTAGATCCCATTACGTGGTTATATTCAGATCAGGATCATGAAACTGGACTCCTGGCCTTTGCTGTGTGGATACCACAGTGCACCCCTCAAACGTGTTTGATGGGCTTACCGTATGCATGCACTTACCTAAGACTCAAGGTTAACTTTTAAGGAGAGAGCAGGGGCTTCCCATAACTGCTGGGGACATTCCAGCAGTTCTGAAGCGTGGTCTTCAAACACAAGCAATGACTGGCTCTGGGCTCCCTGGGCTGATGGTAGACCAGGGCAACTGAGCTACTTTTGGACTTCTCTTCCGTACTAGCAGACAGCTGTGCTTGGTTGTTTAGGGTAAGATTAGTGAACCCTGGATGCCTCATGGCTTCATCATATTATTTGTAATGGTGATAAGTTCATTCACTGATGGTACCACCTGTTTTTGTAAATAAAGTTTTATTGGGACACGGCCAGGTCTGCTCACTTGAGGACTATCTTTGCTATATGCGTATTTCAGCTGCACCAATTGAGGATGGCTCACATAGCCAAACTTATTTACTGTCCAGATGAACATCAGACATTTGCTAACCCGTGGTGGATTGGGAAAAAAAGGTGTAGAACTTCAAGCCCTAAACCCTAAATTTTGAGATCACACGGGGCATGCTATTCTATGTTTCTACCCAGGAAAGAGTATATTTGCCATTTATAAAAAATAAGCTAGTTACTTTGTCACTTTTGTGATTCCGTGCTATCGCGGTAGCAGAACTGGCTAATTCTACACATCACATATTGCACTCTCTTGAGGATTTGTAGCTTCCATAGGCCGGATACATGGTTTCAAACCTCTGGTCTTGTGGGTCATAGTCTAATGTCTCACCCACTGTGCCACCAGTGTGCCTGTGATTGGACTCAGAGAACCATCTTCCCCATCAATAAAGTGTAAGGAGCGTCTGCTATAATGGCAGAAAATTGACACGGTGTGATTCAGAAAACAATTCCCTGAGGAGGAGAATGCTTTATCCTGATCCATCCCTAGAAACATCATTTTTCCCAGCGAGGGTGAAGGTGAGGCATGAACTAAATGGGGGTGGGGGCAGCTTGTGCTGGAGGAGCACCCTGGGGCACCTGCTCAGACAAGGATTGGGAGGGCCTGCCCACCCTTCGCCCCCACCCATCAGTGGCCAGTGTAACTGCACCTACTTCCCTGTTTCCCCCAGAGGCCAGGTCCAGTTTGAGCAAAAGGAGACAGCGGCCAGGGATTGGATTGTGGAAGACCAACTGCTTCCATCACCAGAATGCGGCCGGCCCGTCAGGTCCCGGGGCTTGTGCGAGGCACCCTGGGAGGTGGTGACTTTCTTCGCACCAGACAGACCACTGAGTCATGGGGTGTCCCCTTTCTCCTGAGCCAGCACCTGGCCCGGCCTGGCCCAGCTGCTGTGCTGAGCTCCCTGCTCCCTGCCCGGGCATTTCATCTAATCCTTTTCCTTCTTCCCCGGAGAGTTTATCATTCATAGAGATAAATAAAGGCAGGAAATCTGTAATAAAAGTCCTCACTTCCATTGATGCCAGATTAAAAGAAGAATTAAAAAAAAAAAAACCACCCCCCCAAAACAAAACAAAATAAAAAACAGCCCACAAAGCAACACAGTCTGGTGGGAAGAGATCAAAGGGCAGCCTTCTGACGGGGCTGGCAGGGAGCTCCTTTCCCAGGCAGTCCACATCCTGCCGGCATGGCGGAGGCCAGCCCCAGGAGGAAGTGGTGTGCAGCTGAGTGAAGCCAGTGCTGTTCTCAGGGAGGCAGCCTTCTTTCCAGGGCTCCGGGAGTGTGGCTGTAAGTATGGGAACGATAAGCACACATCTGCTTGTATTCATAAACACGGCTCTGGGAGGCCCGGTTTTAAATTACCGCCCCCTAGCACTGCTAACCCTCCCCCATAATCCTATAAAGATGTCAGGTACAGATAAATCTCAGAGGGGTAGAGCCCTAGCTGACAACGGGGATCAAATGGCCAGAGAGCAGGGGGATTGGGTTGCAGCAGGAATACCCTAATCTTGATCACATTGTTTTCCCTCTCCCTTAAAGGGTGGGCTTGGATTTGGGGGGCGGGAGGAGAATCTGCCAATGGAGTTGCTGACACTGTGTAAGGAAAACCTCAGGGGCTGTGATTCCCATTTGGAGGGTTCAGCAGAAGAAAAGAAGGGGGAGAACAGCCGCCTGCAAAACAAGCCCGCCACTGTCTAGGTAATCCTTCCCGCTTCTGCTTGGAGGATTATGTCCACCGGCCGACGGGCAGCAGCTGCTATGGATGGGCTGCTATTGTGTGTGGAGGGGGAGCTGAGGGTTGGCTTTCTTCTGCTCACCAACTGTTACCTGGTGGGCCTGTCCACACAAGCCAGCAAGGTGGCCTCAGAAGCCCAGGGGCTTGGGGGACCCTGACCACCCCTGCCAGGCTCTCCTCTCTAGGGATGCTCAGGACGGCTCGGGGAATGTGTTTCCTTCGGTCCCACAGTGCCACTGTAGATATACTTAGCAATTACAATGTGGGCTTGGGAATTTCCCGAGGATGGACCCGGGCTTGTTTCCAAAATAACACCTTGCAAAGCATGCAGAGGCTTTTAGAAATTAGATGACGGTGTGATATTTATAAAATGAAGTACGTTGTGCTAACACAGCCCAGGCAGATGGCTTGGTTGCTGAAGCACATAACACCTTATGATTCATCAAGGTTAGGGGGTGGGAGGCTTTGGGAAAGTTGTGACTTTACCGCTGAGCCTTGAACTGCCAAAAAAAGTAGACGAGTCACAAAGTAGGTTGGGATCCAGGTAAAAGGTGTGTGTCCAAATACGCAGGGCCGCATAAGTGAGGTGAGCTATCTCATTTAGGAAAACATTTGGTGAGCTCTGAAAGTGTGCTTGCCCCTGTGTGCTGAGAGATGCCAAGATAATCCTTCATTGCTGTTGGCCTTCATGAAGTCCAGTCCAGAGAAGGAGACAGAGGGTTAAACAGATAATTGCAAAATCGTGAGCTAAGTGCTAAAAGAAGGAGAGGAGAGAGGGCGTAGCTGACAGTGAGCTATCACGAGCCCTGCAAAGCCCTGGGGATGGGCACAGCTTCCCAGAGGAAGCGATGTTTGAGCAGTATCTGAAGAGAGAGCAAGGGTTTTGACAGGAGACCAGGGATGACGTTTCTGTTTGGTTCTCCTTACGGTCCAGGCTTCTGCTGGCCCCAGGCCCTTTGCACAAACAGTCTTGACTGCTTGGAATGCTTCTCCTGCCCCACTTCCCTACTTAACTCTTTTTGATCCCAGATTCTTTGTGTCTAACCTTGGGAAGTCTCAGTTCTCCACATCAAGTCCCTTCAATTATAAACGCTCGCTCGCTGAGTGGCTCTTCCCCAGAGCAGACCTCGTGGCCACGGTCTACACTGTTTGTAGGTTGATTTGATACCTGGATTTCCCAGTTGGCTCAGAAGCTTTCTTTCTGTCCAACTCTTTCTTTTTATTTTTTTCAGTCAGCTGTTATTCTGTTTTCTACGGTTATATGGGCATATCATTCACATAGCACACAATTCCAAACTTCATTCACATCAAGAAGAGTTGTACAATCATCACCCCAACCAGTTTCATTCTTGTCCCTATCGCTATTAGCTCCCCATTGCCTCCTAACCTCCCACGCCGTACTGTGTTTCTTGACTAAATAAAACTTGTGGAATGGATGGCACAATGGATGCTCCAAGTGTGGCTGGGCATTGTGTGTCCAGAGAAGAGCAATGGGCTAGCTAGCTTAGATCGTGTTGCTGTTAGATGCTAGCTAGGTAGCTCCATCTCATAGCAACTCCCCCATACAGGAGTTCCCCACATTGCCCGGTCTTGCTCTATCCTCCCACTCCTTACTCTGAGTCCACGAGGGTATGTGATATGGGGAGACACACATGAGGCCATATAAGGAACTTTGATGATTCCATCTTAACCTTATAAGCCAATGTTTATAAGTATAACAATATATCTCAGAGATCAACTTCTTATATTGCCAATGTAAGAGAATTTGAGCCGAACATTAATTTAAAAAGTATAATAAAAATTCTTTCTTTAGCAGAGGGTTTGGGTCTTCAAAAGCTATGCTAAAAAACAAAAGTGTAATTCAATGATAGCATACTTGCAGGGAAAAAATGCACATGATTGTAGCTGGATGGATGTATTGTCACCAAGTGAGACCTCGTATGTAACGGACTGACCCCCAATTCAAGAAATAAATGTTCTTTTCAGAATCTGAAATATAAACATGGGTGTGCACACTGCATCAGAAACGGGAGAAATACAGAAGATTCCCTACTGCCTTTTAAGAGTTCAGTATCTCTGGAGAAGAGAGGAGAAAGGTTCAGGCCAGCTCTGAAATTGAAGCAAGCCTTGTGAGCGCATCTGAATTCCCCAGGCTAAGAAGGTGGCGTAGAGGATGGCTGAGGGTCAGGCTCACACACAAAGGTATATTTCTCCCATTGAGTCCTGTCGCTAACTGCACCTGGAACGCTGTGTTCTAGCCCTCAGGGCCCCCCATTGGGGCAGAACTTGGTGGTTGAGATTTCATCTTATCATCCTAGCATGCTGCAAGAGGGTCTTGTTGCCCTAGCCCTCCAGTAAAGTTCCTGTGACTACCGGGTCACTTATAACACAGTCTAGGGTAACTGGGTAGGAATGCCTGGTCTGCTACTCATCAGCTACGTGACATCTAGCGATTTTCATGAACTGCCCTGGCCTCAGTTTCCTCGCTTGTGAAAAAGCTGGCAGTGACGCCATCGACCTCGTGGAGAGCCCCGGTGAGGGAGTGGTTACCGGTTGGGCTGCTAAGTGCAAAGTCATCGGTTGGAAACCACCAGCAGCCCAGTAGGGGAAAGAGAAGGCATTCTCCTCCTGTAAAGAGTTACGGGCTTGGAAAAATCACAGAGGCAGTTCAGCCCTGCACTTTAGCGTTGCTGTGGGTCAAGCTTCACTTGACCGCAGTGACCACACTGTGCTTGTGCATATGAAGTGCTACATAACCCTCAAAAGCAAGCTCACGGCCACCGAGTAGATGTCAAGTCCGAGCGTCCCTATGGGGCACAAAAGAACTGCCCCTGTGGGTTCCTGAGACTGACGATCGTTATGGGAGTAGAAAACCTCATCTTTCACTGTCAGAGGGACTGATGGTTTCGAACTGCTGGCCTTGTGGTTCGCAGCCCAAGCATGCCCCCAGGACTCTGATAAAATGCGCACAGCATGACCCACTATACGTCAGCACACAGTTAAAATAAACGACAGGCTCTCTAGAGCAAATGGTCTGCTTATTTCTGTCATTTGTGAGTTGTCCCTGCTGGGCTACCAAAGTAATTTGAGGACATCAATAACGTCTGTAGTGTAATACATATAACAAAAAGTTTGCCACGATGACCACTTGTCAGTGTACAAGTTGGTGACATTACACACACTGCCCACTTTGTGCCATTCTCATTTGGCAAATGCTTTGTGTCCCCCCAAGCAGAAATCCAGGACCCCCCAAGCAATGCCTTCGCATTTTCTGCCCCCTGCAGTCCCTGGTCATCACTAGTAAACGTTCATCTCTCTCCGTTTTCCTATTTTAGATATTCCTCTGTGTGGGCTCATATAACACACACTCTTTTATGTCTGACTTACCTCGCTCAGCATAATGTTTTCATTTCATCCTTGTCAGAAAACTTTCCTGAATTCCCTTTCTATGTATGGCTGAATAATATCCTATTGTATGCACATACCACATGCTGTTTACCCATTTGCAGGACTTTAAGAGAGCTGTTTTGAACCACTTTTCTATTGAATTGGGTTATGGTTCTTGAATGGCTCCCTCTGAATGGACTTGCCTTAGTATTTGCAAGGCCAGTATTTTATGATAATCTTTTGCCTTCTTTTAAGTTCATTTGCCTCATTTTCTTTGTAGCCTGTTAGCACAATAGTAAGAAAAAACATCAGCCGTACACTTTTAAAATGTTCTATTCTGCGACTTTCATTGAAACGCTGAAATTTGACCAGATCATGTAAAAGTGTTTTTGTTTTATTTTCTCTGTCAGTTGTGGCGAGGGTTTTGTTCACTGTTGTGCTTGGTCCCTGGTTTCCTAGCCACACCGTCTAAGTGCATCTGCCACGTCATTTCAAAGTTTCGATGACCCCTTCTCCCTAGGAGCCTTTGGGAGGGCGGTGTTAGTTCAGCGGTAGAATTCTCTCCTTCCGTGTGGGAGACCCGGGTTCCATTTCCAGCCAGTGCCTCTCTAGGAAGAAAGTCCTGGCAATCTACTTTTAAAAAAGCAGCCAGAGAAGACGTGATGGATCCGAGTGGGACCATTGTGCCTGGGTCGCCACAAGTAGGGGCCTGAATTGACAGCAGCTAAGCAAAACGGCCTCGTGAACAGGCTCGCTTCTTATGATCCTGAATATGTAACCAGCAACAGTGGGCCAGGTGGCGATCGACAGGTCCCAGATTGTCAGTTTGTGATCAGTGCTGAGCTAACCTCTCAGTGCTCAGAGCCAGCCTGTGTGTGACGCTCCAGCATGGGAACTTTTAGGATCAAGATGGGGGAGTCAGCACTGATGGAGCAGAGGAGACATAGGCATGGAGTAGTCTTTGTGAGTGACAGGTCATGATAGGGTTGTGCAGTCCAGGACCCTATATAATAGTGATGGGACCGTGGATCTGTGTGCAATGTATCTCAGAAAGAAGCAGGAAGAATGCCTGTGGACAAGAAGAGCAACTCATTTTTTTCCAGGTGGTAAATCAAAATATGTATGTAATTAAGGGGGAGGGATGCTGATGGAAACCCTTCAAGTGGAGAAGGTAACAAGAATGACCCGTGAGGAATAATCATGATGGAGGGACTCAAAATTCCTAGAAGAAATGCCCAGGGAAAGGGACAAGTGTTTATGATCCAGATGTATAACCCCCATGTAAGATGTGGCTTATAGGATAGGGGAGTTGGGAATTACTATAGAGAGGTTGACTCAATTACTTAGGTAGCATGGAAATCTGGTAGAAGGAGTCATTCTTGGATATAGTAAAGGAAAGGTAACAAATATAAAGAAAGGATCTTGTGTTAGCCTGGGTGAATGAGAGAAACAGATCCACGGAAACTCCTATGTATAAGGTAGAGTTTTATATTAAGGGTAAGTGCACATTCAGAAAGCATCCCAACCTAGTGCTGTCCAAACCCACACACCCAACATGAGCCCCTATGTCCAACACTGATCTACAAAGTCCTCCTCAATCTCACAAAACACACCGTATGATGCCGACTGCAGGAGGAAAGCCGAGTCAGTGAATGTGTAAGCATCTCAGCGCTGGCAGGGGTCTCCACACGGCTGCTCCAGCATCCAGGGCTGCTTCAGGGTAGGTCCATGTGGCTTCTCCTCATGGATGTCTTGCAGGAAGTGAGCCTTGCCGGCTGAAGCAGGGAACTGGCTAAGGCAGCTGCACCCTGGTCCGAACATCAGAAAGCAAGAGACCCGAGAACTAGAAAGGCGAGGGTCACTGAGCCATTTATCCCTCCACCCTTCAATTAACCCCATGTGTTTACCAGCCAGATTGGCACAATAACCTAACTACTCACTCATCTTTCTCTCTTGGAGCAGCTAGTGGTTTCGAACTTCTGACTTTATGGTTAGCGGCCCAACACATAACCCACTACACCACCAGCATTCCTTACTGTTACTAGCCTGGACTATATGAAGAAGTACTCAGTATTTGGGTTGGATGGAGGCTCATTAGCAATCTGCAAAGGCACAACCTTTCATGCCGAAAGCAAAGAGGCCTTGAAGATCCAAGTTTACCATCATCGGTATGGAGTCCAACCCTATGTAAAGAAAGCAAACATCCTCACATCTGGCCCAATAGGCAAGGTCATGATAAACGGAGACAAGATTGAAGTTGGCAAGGATTTCGTGTGACCTGGAGCTACAGTGAACGCTCCTGGAAGCAGCAGTCAAGACGTCCAAGGAAGCAATGCCATGGGCACATCGGCTGCACACGACCTCTTTAAATGTGAAAGAGCAAAGCTATTCAGTTGAGGACTACCATGCTTGTGAAAACCGGATAATGAATGAAGAAGACAGGAGAAGAATGGGTGCATTTGCATTTAGGGTGTTGGAGCATAATATTGGAAGTCCCATTGCTTTTGCGCCTTAAAAGCAACAATAGTGATACCTGGTGGTACCCACTTTAGCTGGTTTATCAAGACTGACCAGTCTCTGGAAAGGGGCATCATGCTTTGTAAAGTAGAAAATCAGCGAAAAAGAAGAAAACCCTTCACAAGATGGATTGGCGCAGTGGTTACATCCACGGGCTCAAACAATCATTTTCAGGATGTGACAGTGTTTTCTGTTCGGCTATACATAGGGTCGCGATACATCAGGGTGGATTCAACGACTCCTAACAGTACGTAGAAATGAAGATCAAATTGAATGCCCTCTAACCTTGAACCTAAGAACGTCTCTATTCTATTACACTGATTCTCTTATTTATCATAGAGATATAGGCCTATATTAAAAATAATTATACCTCCTACCACATAAATGCATTGGAAGGTGGAGCATTGGGAACAACTTATTTAGGAAAAAGAAAATGGCAAGAGAAAGGCATGATATTGCTGTGAGCGTGTACCACAGTACCGAGTCCAGTGGAGACTGTTTGGGATGTTCGGGAAGGTTGAGTTGTAAAGCTAGCACAGGTCACTGAGACTTAGGGAACGAGATTTCAGGTGTCCAGAATGTTCCACCAACTCTCTTTTTGCTGTAAACATCATGTGTCTTTAAGACAGTTTCATACGTGGAAGTTAAGTAAAAAACCCAAGAAAAGTAAAGACTAATTTAAATAATTTGAAAATGGAAGCAACCTGGGGTAAATTTTGTTTTCTAATGCATCTCATTCAAGTCAGTGAAACAAATGTTCAATAGGGGCTACCAAGCAGAGATCTAAAGAGATCCTGGCACCTAACTTTAATCTGACATGTTTATATCTACTTAAGAATGCTTCTGGGGATAGTTGCATGACTAGCTTTTAACTGAAATTATTTCACTTCTCCTGAAGAGCTTCCTGTAGCATTTCTTCCATTAAGGTATGCTGGTGACAACAATCTCTCTGATTTTATTTAAATAACTTTATTTTGCCCTGATTTTTAAAGATAGTATCTATGAATATGGAATTCTGAGAAGCTACTTTCTCTTCTGAGTGCATCATTTTTTTTCTAAGTGCACTGAAGTTATATTTTATAATACCATGTCTGTTGGCTACCATATTTCATCTTCTTTTTTTCCTTTGAATGCACCTATGTTCACTTTCAGCTGCTTTCTTGTCTCCCTGTTTCTTTTCATAGCAAAAGCATTTTTCTTTTCCTTCATGTCATTGTTTTTTAACTTTTTCTTATGAAATAGGTGAAAATCCACAGAGCAGATGATCAGGTTTTCATTCAATAACTCATCAAGCCTCCCAACACCCTACTTCCATAATGATTTTCTCATATCCCTCTTGTTGAATATTGTCTGTCCCTTTACCCAAATTTATACAGGTCTGTCCTCTAGCTTATAACTGTCCCTTCCCTCCCTCCCTCCCCTGGTAACCATCAAAATCTGTTTCTTTTCGTGTGAAAACCTTCTCTGGACGCGTTACGATAGCGGTTGCATGCACTATTTGCTCTTCGGTGCTGGCTAATTTCACTCAGCATAATGGCCTCCAGGTTTGTCCACCTGAGGGGATGCTGCACAGATTCTACCTTTAGTCCATCGTGTGTATGCTCATCCATTCTCCCAGGGATGTGCTACTTCGATCTCTTTGCTATTGTTCCTAGTGCTGTGATGAACGGGCGTGCGCACTTATCCGGGCTACGACTCTTGTTTCTTTAGGAGATATACCAAGGAGAGGGATGGCTGAGTCACGTGGCATTTTTAGCCCCAAAGTTTTCAGGAAGCAGCACGTCACTTTGAACAGTAGGCCACCATGTTTAAGAGTCTGCTGTTAGTCTTGCCGTCTGAAAAGACTAAGGTCTGTCTCCCTGCCCCCCCCAAAATGGAAAATGTTGTTCTCTTGCTTTACTTAACATTTACTGTAATATACTTGGTGTGCTTTTCCTTGTTAGTTTATCTAAGGAAAGATTGGTAGCGCACCTTCAATTTACGGCTTGATAGTTTTCATTAGTTTAAGATCTGAAAATTACGATCTGTTATTTCTTGAGCTCTTGCATTTTCTAAAATTCTTTCCCCTCTTCTGAAATTCCAGTTGCACGAATTAGCAAGCCTACATTTCATAGGTATCTTTCTAATCCTTCCATTTGATTTTTCTCTCAATGCTTTCAGATGAATATTTTATTTTTATTTATTTATTTATTGTGTGTGTGTGTGTATATTTTCTTCTGAGATATCATTCACTTCACTTTTATTTCTTATGCTAGAAACCCATCTATTGAATATTTTTATATTCGTGATCACGTTTTTTTGCATAGAATGCCTTTGGGGCTCATTCTATTCCAAAATCCCTTAGCTTGCTATCTGGATATTAAACACATTAACCACAGTTCCTCTGAAATCTTTGGGTGAGTAAAATAGGTGGAATCTCTGTTTCTGTTTCTCTGATTTAGCCCTTGAGTTTTGGTTATGGGAATGTATATGTTTGTCAGCTTGATTATTCTGATGAACACTGTGTAGTGTGTAGTGCGGGGTGATGCTACTTTTCTCCAGAGAGGATTGACTCGTCAATTTAGGCAGCCCGCTTTGATGCAGGTAGGGATTTAGTGGGCTTTGGTCTTTGGGAGGACTAGTCAGTGTCCAGTTTATCCTTACTCCTGTGGTTTAGTTCTTCGGAAAGGGGATCTTGTTACCCAGGCTACTTTCACTCATCAGGCCACCGACCCCCAATGTTCTCCTGACTAGTACTCTGAGGAGCCCTGGTGGTATAGTGGTTTCTTATTGAGCTGCGATCCAGATGCTTGGCAGTTCGAAACCACCAGCAGCCCTGCTGGAGGAGACTGTCAGCGACGACTGCCAGAGGAGGTGCCATGGTCTTGGACGTGGTTATTTCGTGGCGTGTGAACCGCAATGTCAGCAGCTCACTAGCTGCTCTGCAGGGGAGCGATGTGGCTCCCTGCCCCTGTAAAGGGGCAGCTCCACTACTTTAGGGTCACTATGAGCTGGAACCGACTTGACAGCAATGAGTTTGTTTGAACCCTATTGAGATAAAATCTCCATCTTCACTCTGTCTGCTATCCAATCAGCAGGTGAGCTAACAGGTTTCTCTCTACGGGCCTCCTTCTCTGCCTACTCATGGTTCCCAGCATTTTCATGCCACGACTTCCCTCATCCCCACCCCTAGGATTATAGCCATTGAAAACCCTAAGAGGTGCAGCGATACTCAGAAGCATGTGGGGTCACTGTACGTTTGAACTTGACAGAAATAGCCTTAAATGTTTGTTGTGTGTTTTAGTGTTGAAGACGAAGTACTCGTTATGAGTTGGAATTGACGTGATGGCAATAGGTATAATCTTTGATGTCTTGACAACTTGATTCAATGTTGTAATGATTTTAAACGCCAAGTTATCATTAACTTTATCTGCCATCTTCAATCCTTATTTACAGGCTTTTTAAAATCAAATTATGGGAAAATTTCACTATACCTATAAATAAAAACACCACAATGCCGTACAGTTTACTACATTAAGGGAAATATTTATGCATTTAACTGATACATTCTGTCATTTATGCTTTGTAACAGACATAGGACACAATCCAAACTAAAACCTACTATCATAGAGTTAATTCTATAGGACAGAAAAGAAGCACTCCATAGGGTTTCTGAGGTGATGGACCTTTCTGGGAGCAGCCTCATCTTTCTGAGGCGGGTTCAAACTGGGGATCTTGCCATTAAAAGCCCATCGCTTAACCCACTGTATCACGAGGACTTAGAATATTATCATTCTATGGAGGTCTAATTGTGATGCATGAATAAGTCACTGCTGTCATCATTTCTCTAGTGAAATGAATATTCTGGGAAATGGGCATATTGAGAGGAGGGCATTTGAGAGGGATTTAGACAATGAGGATTGGTTGTGGCATGAGAAGGGAGTGATTCTTTCCCTTGGTTGAACTCTCCGGAGAGGATGGTGTTTTCCCCTTTAGAGAGGGAGAGATTACATTTAGGGCAGCGTCGATCACGAATGGACGCATTTACTGAACTGTGCCTCCAGAAGGAACAGGTACGGTGAGCTCTGAAGGGCTTCCTAGCAGGGTTGACATTGCACCTGGACACTTTAAGGACCTGGACGGAGAGAGGAAGTCAGGAAAATCCTGCAAAGAACCTCGAAGTCAAGTCAGTCCTACTCGTACTAAGATTGCAGTTACTACTGCTACCATTGATTGAGGTCTCTCTCTGTTCAGACTCTGTGCTGGGTTGATACATCCACTCGTAGTTCATCTTTACCTCTAAGCAGGTAGTTACTATTATGGTCCTTATTTTACAGCCTCGTCTGTTTGTCAGGTAAGGAAGTCCCTGCATCAAATGGAGCGAAGGGATGAGACACAAATGACTTATGAAATTGATGCAGAAAAGTCCTCCAATCGATTCTAAGTGAGTTTTTTTAGGGTTTTTAAATCCACTGACAGTGATTAGCAGAGTAAAGTTTTTAGATGGGTCCTTAAAAAGACTCCAAAACGCGTATGGAAAACGTCATCATCTTCTAATTCCATTTTGCCGCACATGTGGACCCGAAGGATAGATGTGCTTCCATTATGGTGCTGATGAAGGGTATTGAAAGTACCATGGTCTTTCAAGTACCAGGGACCAAAGAACAAACAAATCTGTCTTGGAAGAAGTCCACCGCGAATGATCCTTAGAGGGGCAGTGGGCAAGAGGCAGGCCCTGTACAAGACGGACGAGCACATTGCCTGCAATGCTGGCTTTGGGCAAGTGGGAGGATGGCTCCGGACCTGGCAGTGTTTTACTCTATGGTACACAGGGTCTCCATGAGTCAGAACCTACTGGAAGGCCCCTACCAACAACAGCATGCCCTCTGTGCATTCTCCGAGTGCAGGCAGTGGAGTGCCCACTGGTTCGGAAGTACTTTGGGAGGCATCAGAGAAGAGTGGAGGGAGTGGGTGAGGGCTATGTCACTGGTTCACTTTGCAGAGTAAAGTCCTCTCTTATAGCCGAACCAGCAGGAAGAGCCAAGATGGGGCTTTGTGAGATTGAAGTGCTTAGAAAGGTCAGGACGAGGTGACCTTGAAGATGTGGAAGTCATCTCTCTTGTGTCCCTCCTAATTTACCAGGTGACCTCATGGGACCTTTCAAGGATCCTGCTTACAGTCACCCCTTCCCTGCCACTCCTCTTCCTGTGTTTCAGTTTTCTATCCACCGTGTGGTCCCAGCATGGTGATGCTTTCTTTAGATCCCGTTTCCTTCTTTCCTTTTTTTTTTGTTTTGTTTTGTTTTTTTTTTTGGTTGGTTGGTTTTTTTGTTTTTGTTTTTCTATTTATTATTATTTTTTTTAAGAATAATTTACTTTATCCTTTCCCTTCTTTTAACCCCCTCCTGCCTTCCTTCCCTTCATTATTTTCCCCTTACTTTTTGAATTCACATACGGTGTTAGGCTGGGTCTTGAAAGCATCAAAACCAATACCAGTGTCCAAGTAGAGAAATATATTTACATCAAGAAATGGCTCACACCTTTGTAGAAGTTGCTAAGTCCAGTTTGGTTCAAACCTGTGGGTCAGATGCAAGCTGAAGGCTTATCCTGACTCCTGAGCTGCAGTGGCTGATGGACAGGCAACAGGAAGATGGAGCAGGAAGGTCATTAGGCTGCTGGCTGGCAAGCTGAATGAATTCAGAATCGGCTAAATGTATCCAACTTCAGGCATCCCCGGATCGCTCCTGGGGTCTGCAGGCTATCTAATAGGAGGTCGATGGACCAGGTGCAGGATCTAGATCCAGCAGCAGGACTGAGCTAGCTTCCACACACTGTTCATTTATTCCATGAATAGGCCACACCCTGAATGAAAGCTCCCTCAGTCCTATGAAGACTGTGACCAGAAGGAGGTCTATTCTCCCGACATAGGAGCCCTGGGTTGTAGCGGGTTCCTTGAGGGGCTGCTAAACGCCAGATCAGCCATTCCAAACCACCAGCTGCTTTGTGAGAGAAAGAGGAGGCTCTCTACCTGATGGAACAATGACAGTCTCTGCACCCATAGGTGCACTTCTTCTGCATTCTACCAGGCAGCCATGAGGGGGGCTCAACCGGATGGCAGTGAGTTTTGTTTTTGAAGTTTGGGTTGTTCTCTCCACAAATGCTCAACTGCTGCACCAAAGATACCGTCACAGGGTTGACCACACTAGGTTAGATCCTATCACGGGAGAATACTGGCTCACCCAAGTTGAGATAAGACCTCCTTATCACCCATGACTAGTGCTACGCGGAGTTTGGGGGTGACAGGGGCCATGATTCCTGTACAATATTTTGGGCTGTTATTTAATACTTCTGTTTTACCTGCTGAGAGAATGAATATCATACTAGAGCTAGATACAGGTGTAACTGAGCAAAGTCCATACTAACATAAAATGAAAGCAGCCGTAATTGATTTTATCGTAAAGTGCTATTTCATCTTACAGAAACAATCAACATTAGTGCAGGTCACCTCTGCCTACTCCATAGAGGAGCAAGCAACTTCATAAATGATAGCTTTACTGGCAACCATCAGCAAAAAGACACACATCCACAAAGCATCCTCTATTCATAACCCGATGGGTGGATTCGAGTTTTCCTTCTGTTGACTTTGTTTCTTTTGACAATTAAATTTACCACCTGCCGTCAAAATTGTCCTCCACCTCTGATGCCCTGGTGCCCTGGTGCACAGGTGCCCTGGTGGCATAATGGTTATACATTGGGCTGATGATTGCAAAGTCAACAGTTCAAAACCACCAGCCACTTTTGCAGGAGAAAATTAGGGCTTTTTACTCCCATAAAGAGTTACAGCCTCAGAAACTCACAAGTGTAGGTCTGTCCTGTCTTACAGGGTCACTCGGGGTTGACATTGACTCGATGGCAATGAGTTGTTGTTGTTTCTGTTGTTGTTTTCTGATGAACTCTAACACACTCCAATGTTGGACAGTGGAAGGGAGGGGAGGGGGGAGGAAAGCTTTGCAAAATGACTCCTTTGAGCCACGCACTTGAATCTAGTAGATTCTTGAGGAACAATGGCCAGAAGTAGGAAGGAGGCAAGAATGGAATTGTACAGGTTGGAATTTCAGAGGGAGCTTCGACTGTGGAGTACAGCTATAATAGAATTTATTAATCTTGAGGTAGATTAAAGTGAAAGGTAGATTGTGTTTTAGGAAAGACTATCCGTAGAAATACTTGCTAGCTCATCTCAAGCCCTGCATGATGTGCTTCAAATGTATGCCCTGGTGGTCAAGGAAGTTGTCTTGTGGTAAGGAAATCCAACAACTGCAAATAGCTGCATTTTTATACAATTCTCGAAGAAGAGTCTTGCTCTCCGCTCTGTGTTTGCAGACTTATCTGCATATTCTTCTGATGTAGCAGTGGTATGTGTACTTTGTAGTTTGGAGGGTGCGATTTGTATTCATTTTGTTGTTGAGACTGTACACGGCAAAGCACACACATATTCAATAGTTTCTACATGCACTATTTAGCGACCTCGATTGCTTTCTTTGAGTTATACAAATGTCCTCATCATCTATACTGTGCTGCTTGCTCCTCCTACGTTAGCATCAACTCACTGCTCTCTGAGGAGGTGCCTGTCCAATCTGATGAGTTGCTGTTATCAATTTGATCCCACACAGATAGTTCTTAAAAGCACCTAAGGTTAAAGGCAGCCTTTATAACTTGCTAAGCTAAACTGTTGTTGGATTTCAAGAAGGTGTCAGGGGCTATTTGTAGTTTCAGATAGAAGGATGGCCTCAGAATAACAATTTCAGGGTTTCTTCCGAGCTTCGTGGCTTCAGGAATGCCTCTCAACTTTCGATCACGATGCTTCTAGGAGACCTTTGATCCAAATGCTACACAATGGTAGTTGGAGTCCTTCCGGTTCTTCTGGTCTACGGTGAGGGGGGCCGTTGTTAATGGAAGCATTAGCCACACATTCCACATTCCTCTCATATTCTTGACTCTCCTCCTTCTGTTATTCCAGGCAAGTAGAGACCCGTTGTTGTGTCTTGGATGGCTGCTTGAACTATTTTAAGACCCCAAGCACTACACGATAAACTAGAAGACAGAACCTGGACACTAAACATGCTATTTAACCAATTAAATAGAATGTCCCATGAAGCCATGAGTGTACACAGTCCAAACTAAGAAATCGAATCCTCTGAAGTTTTTGATTATACATAGCAGTTTCAGCAGCTACTTATTTTTCATTGTTTAAGTATATCTGTCACATGACTTTTGCCAAATCATGTGCTTTTCACAGGACAAAACACGGATAAAATCCATTCCACTGGGTCCCAGAAGCTTCAAAATTACCAAGCACCAATGAACATTGTTATCTATAGTTTTTTGGATTTTTCCTTGCTTTTTGTCTGCACATGAGGCCATACAATATTTGTCTTCCTGTGATTGGCTTATTTCACTCAGCATAATGCCTTCCAACTTGAACTATGTCACTACACTATCAAGATTTACTTTCTTTTACTGGCTGAGTAGTACTCCATTGTAGATACACCACATGCTGTTTATCCATCCACCCATTAATGGACACTTAGGTTATTTTCACCTTTTGGCTACTGTGAACAATACAGCAATGAACAGGGTTGTACCGTGTTTCCCCGAAAGTAAGACCTCCCCCCAAAATAAGACCTACTTACAGTTTTGCCTCTCGCTGTAATATAAGGCATCCCCCCGAAAATAAGGCCTCTCGAACATAAGGCCTACCTGATAATAAGGCCCCCCAAAGCTTCCGTAACTCTGGACTCTGGACCATAGCGGCGGGCGCCGCCATGCAGCTCACTGTTGGCCGCAGTGCAGCCAGAGCAGACAGGAAGTGTGAG